>NC_143579.1:168160398-168517148 GCF_048544385.1 Mastigoproctus giganteus | reverse complement strand
TCCCAATACTAATCTAGACTTTTTTCCAGATAACTTTGGACAATTTAGTGATAAACATAGTGGATGTTACCACCAAGGAGAAATGGGAAAGAAATGGAAGCCCAGTGTGATTGCAGACTATTACTGGACATTCATTGGAGAGGCTCTTGATCACCATAAAAGAAAAAAAAAAAGACTTATTTTTAAATTGTGGGTACTAGGCAGTAACCGACTTCAGTGGATTCAGCCCATAAAAATCCATGAATGTCTATATTTCAGAAGGAAAAAATTAAAAGCTTAAATTTTATTGTACAACGTAATTATTGGAAATTATTGTTTAATTTAAAAAAATTATTATCTGAAATTTTCTATGAATGTTATTTATATAATTTTTATTTTTTGTTAAGTTGTAGGTGAAAAATTAATGCACAATACTGTGAAAGATGTTGCAAAAAAAAATTTATTAACCAAAATTTTGCAACCCATACATACAGTATATTTTAACTTATCTTCTTTCTGTTCTGGAATATTCTGTCCTAATTTTTATAATACAAAATGTTATTTTCAGGAACAAGCGAGACATTGTTTGAGGATTAGTCGTATCCAGTTTTTGGTGATTATTTGTGTGGCATACCAACACCATATCTTGAGTTTAATGGGGAAACAAAAAATTTATCTCATTAGTAACAGAGATGCTGGAAGAATCTGTAGAATCAGGACAGGAAGCTGCTTGGGATTTTGTGAGTAATTTCAATGATATAATATTTCTGTATATGAAAACAAATGTACTTGTTTGAAACATTGTAGAAACATTATTTCACTACAGAGAATGCATATGTATTGACACCAGTCTTTTACAGCACATTTGCTATGTGTGTTGTGTCTTATGTAGGGTGGTTTCTGAATTCACCTCCACTGTGGTGCACTCTGATAATACATAACTCTGTAAAATGGCCAGAAAGAGGACCAGTAGTGTTGAAATCAAAAAACTTTTTGTTAGAGAATCATGAACACTGATGAGTACAATGTATATAAACCTGGGTTTATATACATTGTACTCATGGAATGATTTAAGGAATGATTTTTGAATAACATAGTTAACCTGACACAAGAATTTGTAAGTAATCCTATCTAAGTTAGTGACCACTGAGTTTGGCATCCACCTGAGTTTAACATTAAAATAAAGGAAATCAACAGAAGTCTTGTGGCAAAGGGAGAACGTCAGACCATGAAAAACCAATTTGAAGTCCAGCAGACAATGTCCATTGAGAATATAAAGCGGTAGATGTAATCGTCCTGCACAAATTCAACAGCATAGTTTAATGAATGGAATTCAATTTTTTTTAACATGCTAAAACTATGAGCCAGTGCTGGAGGTGCACACAGTCAGAACGACAACTTTATACAATATTTGCAACATCCATGAAGTTAAACCCCAGGAGTATTTGGATATTCTTGGTAACACAGAAGTGTATTTCAAAAGACAGCAATTAAAAAAAGACACTTTTTTTTTTTTTTTTAAATTATTGTCTTTTTTTTTTGATATCTAGGCCTTTCCAAAGTATATTTAGAAGTGTATTTCGGGATCTTAATAAGAAGATAATCTAAGTATTCATTAACCCGCTAGTGGTGGCAGGTCATCTGGCGCCTCCGTAGCCAGGTGGGAAGGAGCAGCAGTGCGTAGCACACGCTTCTTGATTAGACCGGGGTTCGAGCCCGTCACCACCAAATACAGAGTATGCGGAAAGGTCAGGGAATGACCACCGCACCGGAGCAATATGGCCTTAGTTGCTAATGCTCCTAAAAAAAAAACCAAAAAAAAAAAAAAAAAAAGCAGGTCATCTGACAGGTGCTTAATTTTTTTTTTTTTTTTTTGGAAAATGTTTAGGGTCTTTTTTTGAATTCTGCTTGAACAATATCAATATTTCATCATTTCTTAATAGACTCCAATACTTACTGATAGGGTTTTGAGTTCAATAAAAAATTTAAAACATGCTGTGTTTCAAGCCTTTTATTTAAAAAAATAAATAAAATAAATAATTCTGCACAAAATTGCTAAAAGCGTTTTAGACAAAATAGAAACATCAGCCTCTTAGTCTCATTAAGCATGCACATATATTTCCACTTATTATGTACACTGAAAGGACAGAATTCATGGGGTTCCTGGGCAGTTCGATGCTTCACTCCTTTCTTTAGTGGACAAACCCATCATTTGGCAGGTATATAGGTACACTAGATTCACGTAGACTGTAATTCGATGTCAGTATGGATAAATGCCATGAGTTAACTGACTTTGAAAGGGGGATGATAGTCTGTGCCCCACGCATGGGTCACTCTATTGTGGAGGTGGTATAGAAATTGCTCTATCCCCGTTTGATAATATCAAGAGTGTATCGGGAATACACCATTTCTGGAATAACATCTTGTTGTTGTTTTGGTTTTTAGGAGCATTAGCAACTAAGGCCATATTGCTCCAGGGATATGCGGTGGTCATTCCCTGACCTTTCTGCATCCTCCATATTTGGTGGTCACGGGCTCGAACCCCGGTCTAATCAAGAAGTGTGTGCTATGCAGTTCTGCTGCTCCTGCCCACCTGTCTACGGAGGCGCCCATCTCATTGTGGACAGCACTGTGGGTGGAGAAAGGTCGGGGATAAACATTGCCACGATGTCTGTCTTGCATTGTTTCAGCCCACCATCAGGCGATCATTAGCTGCAATAGGTTATGGGAGCCGCCACCACAACACAGGACTCTACGCCTCAACTGGGTGAAAGAACATCGGCACTGGACCCTGGATAATTGAAGACTGGTCTCCTGGTCCGATGATTTCCAGTTATTTTGAGCAGTTATCTGTCAGAAACCGCATGAAGCTATGCACCCGTCATGTCAACAAAGAACTGTTCAGATAGGTGGACGGTCAGTAATGGTCTAGGGTGTGTTCAACTGGCATACGTTGGAACCTCTGGTATGTCTAGACACAGCTCTGAATGTTCCAGGTTACGTGTCCATCCTTGCAGACCTTCTGCATCCATTCGTGGTCATTGTGCACCCACAGGGCAATGGACTCCCAGCAGGACAATGCACCTTCCCACACAGTCGTGGTGACTAAAACATGATTCGAAGAACATCCTGCAGATTTTACCACCATGGAATGGCCTCCCCATTTAGTGGACATGAACCTTGTGGAGCACCTTTGAGATGCTGTGGAAAGTCTGTTCGAGCTTTGGATCCTCCACCCAGAAATTCTATGGAATTATGGGCAGCAAGCATGGATGGAAATACCTATGGAATGCTTTCGTGAACTAGTGGACTCAATACCTCGCTGTGTGACTGCCCTTATCTGGGTGAAAGGTGGGCCTACCCATTACTAGTTAGGTATCCAATGATTTCTGTCCACTCAATGTATATAAATATTATTAAAAAAACATTTTATATACAGTAGATTTCGGTTATTTGGGACACATCGGGACTAGTGCATTTTGGCCCAATTAAGCAGCTGCCCTAGTTATGTGAAGTTTCACATAAATAGTTAAAAATACAGCTTTAAGATTGATTTTACGATCAAATCAAGTTACAATGGACTCGTTCACTGTAACTTGATTTGAAAGTACCGTTCACTGTAAGATATGTAGTAAGCGCTGGCCATTGTGATCACGTTTCTGAATTAAAGTTTAATCCTATTTAGTGAAAATAGGAGGAATATTATCCACAGGCTATAAAAGGAAAGATATAATGTAATTAAGTACAAATTTACACTTTATTATGTTACCAATTAAAAAATTAAATCATATGCGAAAATCGGGAGAATATTTAATATATAAGTGACATTTATTTATGTCCATCTTTGCTCCTTTTAACCCTGGGAGAGTAATTTTCTTCTCCCAGGTTACTAGTCCCACCAGTGACCAAGCATTTAGAAAGTTAATTAGGTTAGTACGGATTATATAAATATATATATATACAAGGGAAGAAAGGTGTATTTCCTTTCTAAATTCCTACTTCAAAGCTTTTCAGTAAAGAATCATTTACGAAAAACAGAAAGAATAAAGACACTAAAAAATAAATAACTAATCCGCTGAGAAAGATCACTATGTATCGCACAAAATATCGCTTGGCACTCGGAGCCATAAAGTTTGTCAGGAGGAAGTACTTCGGCCAGACTCCAAATTGGCCACTGTTACCTCATGCATCCACATCTTAAACCTAAGGATTCATTTATATATGAACACTGTAGTTATTCTAACTGTCTAGTGTGTTTAATTACACTAGCCAACAAAAAATATTTTTTGTCATATCACTGCAATGAAAATACGTGATACTGGAGGAAATAAACGTGCCGATTCTGAAAATCACCATAAAAAGTCTATCACATCTACATCAAAAGATGTACCAACGTTTAATGTTAAAATAAAGGGATATATACGTATAATTCAAGTTTGTAATACAAGTGTAAAAAAATATTGTACGTTCCCTATCACTCATTTAACTTTGGAAAAAATATCATAAATCATAGTGAAATAGTTATATTTCAATAATATATAATCAGCATACCTGTAATTGTCCTTAAAAATATTTGCTACTAGGGGATTTTTCTCTTGTATTCTTGCTTACTCCCCCCCCCCCCCCAACACAAGGAACCAGCAGTAATCCCCCATAATTACAGGATCCCAGCAACTTTGGTACTGCTTTTCCATCATGGAAATATCTTGTTGAAACTGCTCCCCTTGTTCATCGCTCACATCTCCCAGATTTTCAGGGCAAATTTCGAGATGGGAATGAAGAAAATGAATTTTCAATGACATTCAACAGCCCATGTTTTTGTAGCACTCGAGGGAATTAGACACCACCATTTCATAGTTTTCTTTCCTATTACCCAAAAAACCATGTACTACCACCTTAAATGATTGCCCAGCTGCCAATTTAGCCTCCTTTAACTGGGTTTCAAACACATCGTCTTTCAGGAGTTTCTTAATTTGGGGGTCCTATGAAAATTCCTTCCTTAAATTTGGCATATGTTAAATTAGGAAACGCTTATCAAGTATGCAAACTCATCACCTTCTTTATCTAGTCCCTCCATGAAAGTTTTCATCAATCCAAGTTTGATTGCACTAAAGGAATATATTTTACATTACATTGTCATGGTATGAACTCGTCCCGATTGTCTCAGTGTTGCACAGTATAATGTTCTTTTGTTGCACGGCTGTGCCACAAATACAAAAAAAAAATAATATTTTGTGAATCCATCCCTCCAAACCAATAACCTTAAGATCACTGCATATATTTTCCAACCATAATCCTTGTATTTTATAGCATGTAGAATCTTAGACGTGCTTTCATGACTTTCTTTAAGTCCAACTAAACGTTTACATGAAATGATGGAAATTCGTTGCCATTATGAAGAAAAACTGCTTTTAAACCTAATTTTGAGGCATCTGTGAATAAATGCCATCCATCTGAATTATGCATGACACATAGTTCTTTCAAAACTCCAATAATGTCTTTGCAAAAACACATACTGTCTACCGTAGCAAAATATTTTGAAAACTTTCATGTCTTTTTCAAAAAACTGAAATCTTTGTTGCTGATGCAAGTATATTCCACTGCTGTAACCTAGAACCTAGCAGTTCAGCTTGTTCTTTCGGCAAATTATAGTCCCGAACTAAATAATTCAACTCCTCTTGTTTCATTCAATGTACCTCGCTACCTGAACTTACTGGCTGATAGTCGACATCTTGTGAAAGGGAGGCTTCTGGGGAATCCTCAACTTGAACTTGATCGTTATTATCTTCGCACTACTATTATCCCAAGTTTTGGGGGGCAGATTACGAGAAATCTTTGGCAAAGGATGCTAAGAAAAACAGCAAGGATTTCTTTACTTATATAAACTCTAAAAGGAAGGGGATGAATCAGATTGGTCCACTTGATATCATTGGTTCGACTGTTGATAACCCTGCGCAGATAGCAAACAAACTGAATGAGTATTTTGCATCTATATTCACACATAAGGAGTTATTAAGGATTGAAAATGCCAGAAGGTTATCAAATTGTAGCACAGTGTTTAATGGTTTTGTAATAACTGAGAGCAAAGTGGAAGAAAAATTGTTGAAGTTAAACATAAGAAAGGCACCTGGCATTGGATTGGATCTATCCAGTTATATTAAAGGAGGCAGCAAAGGAAGTAAGCAAACCCTTAGCCAAAATTATGAGAGCATCCTTGGACTCAGGGGAGGTCCCCACGGACAGGAGATGTGCAAATGTATCCACAATTCACAAAGGGGGATCGAGGGGTGACACGAGTAGAACAGTAGTTTAACTTCTGTTCCGAGTAAAATAATGGAGTCACTGGTTAAAGATGCATTGCAGGATCATCTAGACAAGACTGCAGCAATAATTCAGACACAGCATGGGTTTAAGGGAAAGTCTTGTCTGACAAATTTGATTGAACATTATGATGTGGTTACAAAGGAACTGGATGCAAAAAATAATTTTGATAACATATACTTAAATTTCAGGAAAGCTTTTGACACTGTTGCGCAGAATGGTATTAAGACTACTGTACAAATTGGAGCAGAATGGTATTAAGGGTAAGTTGCTACAATGGATAAAGAGATGGTTGAGTGGGAGAAGACAGAGGGTGGTAATCAATGTGTGCTGCTCTTCATGGACTAATGTTATTAGTGGAGTCCCATAGGGTTCGGTGTTGGGTCCACTGTTGTTTTGTATATTTATCAATGATATTGATGAAGATATATCAGGCTTAGTGTCAAAGTTTGCAGATGATACAAAGGTTGGCAATGTTGTTAATGACAGTAATTGCAGTGTGCTACTGCAGCAGGATCTAGAAAATTTGGGAAGATGGGCTGAGAAGTGGCAACTGAAGTTTAACATTGACAAATGCAAAGTACTGTATATGGGTAGAAGTAACCCCCGAGGAACGTATCAATTGTGTGGTACCACACTTAGGGTGGTAGAAAATTAAAAAGACCTGGGAGTAATTGTGCAGTCAGATATGAAGTTTTCTGAGCAATACCAAGAGAGGCTTAAGTTCTGCAAATTGCAGTGGCTGGAGATTAGGCATCTGCGAGGTGATCTGATTGAGGTGTATAAGGCCTTGAATGGGTTGAGCACACTGAATTCTGATGGGATTCTTCCACTTATTCAGATTACGAACCTAAGGGGGCATAAATTCAAATTGAGGAAAGATAGCTGTAGAATAGATGTGCGGAAATTTGCCTTTAGCCAGTGGGTGGTTAATTGCTGGAACAAACTTCTATCTGTCGTTGTGGAAATTGATAGGTTAAATAAATTTAAGGAGGAACTGGACAAATATTAGAGGGGAATGGTTGTGTGAATTTTTTTTTTTTTTTTTTTTTTGGCTGATGCTACACAAGCTCATACGCTTGCTTTCTTGCATCACATGCCACTATTACTGGTACTGTAAAATCTTCACTGTGTGAAACTGGCATGTTTGCTTTTTTTTAGACATACCAGATATGCATCAGCCGAAAAAAAAAAAAAAAAATTGTGGAAATTCGCCTTTAGCCAGCAGGTGGTTGATAGTTGGAACAAACTTCCATCTGTTGTAGTGGAGGTCAGTAACTTAAATAAGTTCAAGGCAAAACTAGACAAACATTTGGAATGAATGGATAGATGAAATGGGAAGGGGTTTTATTTTATTTTATTTATTTTTTGGCTGATGCTATATAAGCTTCCTTTCTTGCATCATATGCCTCTACTAATGCTAATGCTACCCCTTCTATCAAAATTCCTGTATATCATTGACAAGACACCATGAGCTACTCTTGCATTGCTCAGAAAACTTCATATCTGACTGCACAATTACCCCTAGGTCCTTTTCATTCTCCACTACCCTGAGTGTAGTACCACCCAGTTGATACATTATTCTGGGGTTACCGCTACCCATATGCAATATTTTACATTTGTCAATGTTAAACTTCAGTTGCCACAACCGCTCAACTTACCAAGATCCTGTTGCAGTAGCGTACTATCATTACTGTCATTAACAACTCTGCCAACCTTCATATTGTCTGCAAACTTAGACATTAACCCTGATATACCTTCATCAATATCATTGATAACGAAAATAACAATGGGCCAAACACCGAACCCTGGTGGACTCCACTAATAACATTAATCCACGAACAGCAGAGTCCATTAATAACCACTCTCCATCTTCTCCCACTCAACCATCCTTCTATCCATTGTAGCAACTTGCTCTTAATGCCATACTTTTCCAATGTGCACAGTAGTATTCCCTGTGCCTCAGTATCAAAAGCTTTCCTAAAATCCAAATATATGTAATATCAAAATTATTCTTTGCATCCAGTTTCTTTATGACCACATCATAGTATACAATCAAATTGCTCAGACAAGACTTCCCCTTAACAAACCCATGCTGTGTCTGAACTATAGCTGCAGTCTTGTCTAGATGATCCCACATCGCTTCCTTAACCAGTGACTCCATTATTTTCCCTGGAACAGAAGCTACACTAACAGGTCTGCAATTACCCATGTTACCCTTTGTGAATTGAGGATACATTTGCACACCGCCAGTCCATGAGGATCTCCCCTGAGTTCTAAAAGCTTTTATAATTATGGCTAAGGATTTACTTACTTCCTTTCCTGCCTCCTTTAATATAACTGGATAAATCCTATCCACCCCAGGTGCCATTCCTTATGTTTAACTTCAACAATTTCACCTCCACTCTGCTCTCAGTTATTTCAAAATCACTTAGCTCCCAGTTAGTTTGATAAACTTCTATTTCTGGCATTCCCCTTCTTGAATAACTCCTCATGTGCGAATGTAGATGCAAAATACTCATTCAATGTATCAGCTACCGGAGCATGATCATCAATAGTCAAACCATCTATGTTAAGTGGACTAATCTGATTCATCCCTTTCCTTTTAGAGTTTACATAAGTAAAGAAATCTTTGCAATTTTTCCTTGATTCTTTGCCAAAGATTTCTCGTAATCTGCCTCCACCTGCCTAACCTCCTTTGTGACTTGATTACTACAGACTAGCTTATATCTGCCATAGGCTGCTGTGTTGCCTGATAATTTATGTGCATCCCATGCATTTCTCTTCTATGCCAATAATTCATCTGACATCCATTTAGGTTTGAACAGTATTTCTTATTTGGTATGAAAAGCCTAGTACTCTCCAAGATTAAGTCCCTGAAGGCTGCCCATTTAGAATTCACTGTTGGTAACATCATCAGTTGGTCCCTTATTTAAATAAGGGGGTGATTGTCCTTTTGTATAAGGCAATGGCTAGGTCGCACCATGAGTACCGTATACAGGTCTGGAGGTCTCATTTTAGGAAAGATGCAGAGCTGCTGAAACGAGTACAGAGAATGGCAACGAGATTGATGAGTGGAACAAAGGGTTGGTGTTACCAAGAAAGGCTAAAGTTCTGCAAATTACACTTATGCAGACTAGGCACCTGCAAAGTGACCTAATTGAGATGTATAAGGCCTTGAATGAATTGAGCAAGCTCAGTGCTAATGGGATTCTTCCTCTTGCTCAGATTACTCACCTGAGGGAGCATAAATTGAAATTGAGGAAAGACAATTGTAGAATAGATGTGCGGAAATTCGCCTTTAGCCAGCGGGTGATTGATAGTCGGAAGAAACTTCCATCTGTTGTAGTGGATGTCAGCAACTAAAATAAATTCAAGGCAGAACTAGACAGACATTTGGAAGGAATGGATGGGCGGATGAAATTTGAAGGGTGTTTTTTTTTTTTTTTTTGGCTGAGCTATGTAAGCTTGCTTTCTGGCATCATATGCCCTACTAATGATAAGCAGTGCTCCACATCTGTGGTTATCTGATTTTGTTCTGTTTCCAAAACTGATTGGTCTGTTTGGTCACATTTTTGTGTGAGGGTGTATGGACATTTTTCATATATTTAAAGACAAAATCGATTTGTAAAATAATATACAAAACTAATAAAAATTTAAATATTTTTATATTACAGTTTTCTGTGGAAGCTATAAAACTGTATTTGATACAAACTTTAGAATTAAAATTGTTTTCTGTTTTGTGTGGCAGGTCACCTTTCTTGTGTCATTGATATTTTGTTTACAATTAAGTTTTATTTCAATCCCTCATTAATTTTTTGACATGAAAAGTTGTAATGTCCAGTTCGGAGACCAGGAACCTTTTGTTTACAGGATTAAACAAAAAAGTAGTAGACATAAAATTATTTATTATATACTTTTTTATTATGTTGTTTGTGCTTAATTATATCAATGCCTGACAGAATATATTTGACTTTTTTTTTCTCCTTTTTACTCACAAATGTATTAAATGAGATATGCAATTCCCAACTTGTGCTCTAAACAGTGCAAAACATATTACATATCTTTCAATTATAAATTTTGTTCAATTTAAAATCAAAAGTGTTTCTTAATAAAAAGCAGCTTATAAGCTTAGTTAGGCACTGGTTCTAGAGGAATCAGTGTAATGTAACTTTCCTTGGTAATACAGGCTAGTTTTGCTTAGAGGCAAATTGATCAATATAGAAATCTTTATTGCAATAATAATAATAGTAATAATGGATACAAAACATTGCAATATTGCCTTTCATATCCACCATGGCAGAGATTTAACTTACATTTCTTCACAGTGATAATGTGAAGAAATGTAAGTTAAAATTAATAAATACCAATAATAATAACAGAGAATATTAATTAAGTCAGTAAATAAAGCGTAAGATGAGGCATAAAATGAGGGTGCAGAAAGTTCAAAGTACAATACAATATGGATAAGTACAAATAATTTTACATCGTAGTATGAAACAGGTAATGAACAGATGTTTGTAAATCATTTCTGTCCATGAGTCTCACCATGTATAAATGTCAGCAAAAGTACAAAGTTTGCCATTATTCATCATTACACTAAACAAGTGAGTAAGCTTCAACTATTAGAGATAGTATTGATAGCTTCAAATAGCATTTCAGATGAATATGTGGCCTAGGTATGAAATAATGATCTGCTGTCTATTATATTATATTACATTTATTCAAAGCATTTATAAACAAACATTTGTACAGGGAATATGTCATAATGGCTTCATCACAAACGACCTGGCATGGAATGAATTTGTGTAACTGTGCAGATATATAGTACTGCTGCCACTGATGTGGTTTTGTAAGAATTGCACATGGTTACCAAATTGAGAAAAACTAGTTCTTTCATTTTTAGTTGTATGAATTTTGAATCAGCATGTTATAAGTGATATAAAATTTCATTTATTATACCCTTTATTATATATAAAGGATACCCTTGGTAGGGGTATTCTTTTTAAATAATCAAGAAAGACTGGTTCTGCAAATTGTAGCATCTGGAAACTACACACCTGAAAGAGCAGACCTGATCAAAATGTTTAGGGCTTTAAATGGATTGAGTATTTTACATGCAGATGGCATCCTAACTCTTGCTAGAATGACACATGTAAGGGGGAGTAAATTTGAATTGAAAAAGGATGGCTATATAGGGTAGATGTGAGGAAATTTGCTTTCAGGAAGATTGTGAAAGGAAATTGTTTAATTTAAGGAAGAATTAAACAAATTATTAGAAGGAATGGAGAAATGAGGTGAATAGTTTCTTTTTATTTTATTTTTTTGCTGATGTATAAGCTTACTTCCTTGCATTATTCACTATAAGTGATATTGATACTAATTTTCTGGATGTAGGTGAGGTATCAATAGTGAATTTCTATGGTGGTGTGCTCTGTTAAGTGAGTGTATTTGTAGAATTTTGCAAAAAAAAGTTGTAAAAATGAACACTGTGTGAAACTTTAAATATTATTTTTGTACTTATTTTACTGTTCAACACTAGAATAAAAACACTGTCAAAAATCAAATGAAAAAATGAGTACACTTGCCGTTACTTTTTTTTTTTTTTTTTTATATAGATAGTAATATCATCTACATCTATTTATGTATCAACTCAGGGAATTTATTCAGTTTTGGCCTTTGTATGGACAAATGACGCTTAAAGTTATGAATACCAAAGTTATTTTATTACCACTGTCCAGTGGTGTATTTGGGCCGAAATGCAGCAGAACAATGTTCCGGTACTTTTTTCTAAATGTCATAATAGAAAATCATTAAATATACACCTAATATTATGAAACAATGGCATAATCAAAGGGGAAGGAGAAACATCTATTTTACCCATTGCTACTAAAAATATATATTAATAGTAATCTTTAAAATGAATAGATTTCTTTGAAAATTTATTTAAAAACAAAAATATAAATTTCGCAATGAAACTTGAACATTTCTTACTAAAGTACAATGTGTTAGATAAAGAGATCCAATAAATGAGATATACTGTGATGCATGCAAACACTGCATTTTGATTCGCCATGAGTTAACACTAGAACTGGTTGTTCTATGAGCTGTGAGTCTGAAGTCTGATTCAGTTACTGTACAGTCGATGTGGCGTTATCATAAAGTCTTCTGGAGAACGAGCGTTCTGGTACAATTTTTTTTTTTACGAGCATTCCGGTACTATGGTACCAGGCGTCTCCGTAGCCAGGTGGGAAGGAGCAGCAGTGCGCAGCACACGCTTCTTGATTAGACCGGGGTTCGAGCCCGTCACCACCAAATACGGAGGATGCGGAAAGGTCAGGGAATGACCACCGCATATCCAGGAGCAATATGGCCTTAGTTGCTAATGCTCCTAAAAAAAAAAACCAAATAACAAATAACTATGGTACTTTTTTTTTTTTTTTTTTTTTTTAGCAATACACCTCTGCCACTGTCACATTATAAAGCACTTATTTATAATATTATAAGATATTAAAACATCTATTTTAAGATTTCTAGATAGTTTGTCCATAAATGGACACATCTGAAATGACCTTGAAACCTAAAATAAGTACTCCATAGAGCCCTTATTCCCTGTTACTCCACAAAGCCCACATATGATAAACATGCATATATGTACTCATGAAAGGGTAAAACAAGAGTTTCCACATTTGGTTATTGCATGAAATCCCAAAAATTAGCTGGCTTATCTTGGTAGTAAGTGACCATGAAGTGATGAGCATATTTCTAAGATAAAGAAAAACCACTTTATCTCCAAGAATCCTGATCATCTCTATGGGAAATATATATCTTAAAACTTTATCTTAAACTGAATTGATCAATTATTTGCTTGTTTATTTATTTTAAGGATAAAGTTTATTTTTATCTCTGAAGTGGCCTCCAAACATGGTCATTATCTTGAATGAAAATAACTTTGTCTTTCTGTTCTTTAGAAAGAATACTACTTGATCAAAACACACATCTTAAAAATCGATGTATAGTACATTACATTAAGAAGATTACTTTTTTTTCCACATGATAAATAAATTTATCAAAATAGCTATTCCAGCAAGGAATTCAGATAGTGAGTTTCTATGACAGTGCTGTTCTTTATATAAAGAGAGGTGCCTTTTTAAATAGTCTTTGAGCAGAGTTTTTCTAATGACATTTGCTGTTAAGTGTTAGCTTCTGATATAGCTTTTGCTTACTTAAGTATACATAACAATTTGCTTATATTTAGAGTGATGATGACAATATTGATATTGAGGAAGTTGTTGATGACAAAGGAGAAATTCATTTGGTGACAGCACCTGAAGTCCATGAAGATAATGAATTGCAGAAGTTGTGGACACGAAAAGAGGTATTAAAAAGGACCAAAGCACAACAAGATAAGCATAAAGCTCAGATCCAGGTATTTTTGCAATATTAATTTTATCAAATAGCATAATATATATAAAACTGCATTATATTACCAAATACATTACAAAAAAGATACAACAGTTTAAATTCCTGTATTTTTTGATAAGTTGCTCTGGAATTGAGTTTGGTGTCATTAAAGATGTAACACATGTGAGTTTATTACTGAAACAAAAACATATTCAATGCGTGGTCCATGAGCATCCAAAACCATTTGCAGATAATAACTGTCAGTGCTTCACAGAAGCTATTTGCTCATCTTTCAATTTTTCAGTTATTGGATTATGTTTTTGGGAATCCCCACAGGAAATAATCACAAGGATTCAGAACCAGCAAGTATTAGTACTAGTAGTGGCAAATGATGCAAGAAAGTAAGCTTATACAGCATTGGGGGGCACCTCACATACCTGTCCATCTTCCCAATAATATGCCTAGCTCTTTATTGAATTTATTCAAACTACCCACTTCCACAACAGTAGATGGAAGTTTATTCCACAAACTACCCATTGGCTAAAGGCAAACTTCCACGCATCTATCCTGCAATCATCCTTCCTCAATTTGAATATATGCCCTCTCATGTATAGTTGCAAGAGGAAGACTGCCATCAGCACCGAGCTTGCTCAACCCATTCAAAGCCTTAAACACCTCAATCGGATCACCTTGCAAATGCCTAGTCTCCAGATGCTGCTTCTTACAGAATTGAAACCTGGCTGCACTGCTCAAAGAGCGTAATATCTGACTGCATAATTACCCCAAAGATATATACACACTGATGAGCCAAAACATTATCACCAGTGAGTCGTTATGCAAATCGAAGCAACTGCAGGTTAACTACAGTGCGGGTCAGGACACGGTATGAAAAACACCTGATACTGAGCTCCGTTAATCAGTGTTACTCTTGTTCTAGACCATCGAAACTAGACCTTGAGTGATTGGAAGGTCATCTGGTCTGACGAGTCACGTTTCCTGTTGCACCATGTGGACGGCCGGTTAGGTGTGTGTCGTTTACCTGAGGAAGTGATGCCGCCTGGATGCACCGTTGGATGAAAACAAGCTGGAGGTGGTGGCGGTGTTATGCTTTGGGCGATGTTCTACTGGAATACTCTGGGTCCAGTCATCCATGTGCTGGGCACTCTGACCTCTACCACCTACCTAAACATCATTGCGGAGATGGGAGAAATTTCTGCTGCCTTTTGACCCTCAACACACACTTTGTACCTAAACATTGCTGACCAATATACACCCTTTCATGGCAATGGTCTTCCCCTCTGGTGGTGCCGTCTTTCAGCAGGATAATGTGCCATTCCACACCGCCCGGATTGTTTGAGACTGGTTCGCGGAACATGAGGAAGACTTCCAGGTATTGCCCTGGCCTCCAAATTCCCTAGACATCAATCCCATCGAGCATCTGTAGTTTGTGTTGGAACAGCAACTCCGATCTGCAGCGTCTCAGCCACAGACCTTACAGGAGTTAAAGGATCTGCTGGGTACATGTTGGTACCAGATACCACAAGACACGTTTAGAAATCTTGTAGCGTCCATGCCTCACCTGGTACGAGCTGTTTTGGCTGCACGTAGAGGACCAACATCATATTAGGTAGGTGGTCATAATGTTTTGACTCATCAGTGTATATATACACAATACAGCCATAAATAGTCACAAAAGTAAGACTCCCATAAAAATAGAAAATGATGTCACAGAGCTGTGAGTTTTGCATCATATGTAGTACTAATGTATCGTTTTCTTTAACATGTACCATCAACTAGTAAAGGAAGCCAATGAAAATGGAATGGGGGGATAAAGAAAAAACTACATTCATAGGTCTTCATAAGGCAGGATATGATGCACATACAATTTTCAAACTTCTGAAACCACTTGGAATAAGCCGAAGATTTGTCTACAGGGCAATTGATAGGTATGATGAACAACAGAGAATTGATGATAGGCCCTGGTCTGGCCACCCAAGAACTGTGAGGACCCCTGCATCTATCAAGGCAGTGGAGAACAGAATTCGTAGGAATCCCCTACAAAAACAGAAAATCTTGTCCAGAGAAATGGGAATATCACCAAGATTGATGTCATGAATAATCAAAAGTGATCTAGGGATGAGTGCCTACCGCAGGAGAACAGGACAATTCTTAACTCCAGCTCTGATGGAATGGAGCATAAAAGATCAGAGCACTGCAGCGTCGGTACATGAATGGTAAGTATCGACAGATACTTTTCACAGATGAAAAGATTTTTACTATTGAGGAGAGTTACTACCGTCAAAATGACAAGGCGTATGCCCATAGCTCTGCAGAGACATGTCAGGCTGTTAAAAGGGTTGAAAGGGGTAATCATCCAGCATCAGTGATGGTTTGGTGGGGAGTCTCCTATGAAGGTGTAACAAAGATGCATTTTTGTGTTCAGGGGGTAAAGACCAGTTCAAGGGGGTACCTGAATGATATTCTGGAGCTGCATGTGAGACCCCTCAATTAGACTCTTCAATGGTCAGCACTGGATCTTCCAACAGGACTCAGTGCCTGCCCACAAGGCAAAGATCACCCAAACATGGCTGACTGAGAATGTGCCAGAGTTCATGAATCATGACAAAATGGCCTCCTGCCAGCCCAGGTCTTAATCCACTTGATTAAGACCTGGTTCTGGGTCTTAATCAAGTGGCCCTAAATAGCCCACCATTTGTGGGCTATTTTGAAGAGATGGTAAGTGGTAAAAGGCATGCCACATTGGAGAGCCTGAAGAGATCACTGGAGCATGCTGTGGCCAATTTCCTGCTGGATGTTGTGCGTACTTCTATTGATGAATGGCCAGAACGTCTGAGGTCTTGTGTAAAAAAAAAAAAAAAAAACAAGGGGGGCATTTTGAATGAGTGTTGTGTTACTTCATTTGTTGAGTGTTCAAGAATAAACCCAACAGAGTTTTGAGTTTTTGTGGCTACAGCAATGCCCATTGATAATACCTGTGACAGTATTTATGGCAGTACTGTGTATATATATATATATATATATATATATATAGAAAATTATTTTAATGTTATGTGCAAATCTTTAATTTAACTTATGCCAATAATGAAAATACCGTGTACCCTGGGAGCGATGTATGTTGAATAAAGGGGGGAAGAACGGAAAAGAGTAACGTTATAAACAAAGTGCGAATTTGGAAAAATGCAAAATTTGAAAAGAACGACCAAGGTAGAAATAGCAGATTTTTGAAAAGAAATAGCATTGCAGTATCTTTCATAATTTCTGTGTCTTCTTCAGAGGTCATCCACCTAAATTATGAAAAAGAACAGCAATACTCTTACTTCTGTTACTGACATGTTCTGTATGTCAAAAAACACGTGTACGCGGACACGTTGTAAAAAATAATTTAGAATATAAATTTTGAATAAATAAAATACAAGTTAAGCCAAAATATTATGCCAAAGTATAACATACAGAACATGGATGACCTTACAGAAGTAAGAAGCCCGCCAAAAAGAGAAGACAAAGGAAGCGAGTGTCCGAATGACAAGAATGACAAGAATGCCAATAACTTACCGCTACGTGACCGGTCGACAAAAAAGAAAGAGCCGGAGGCTAAACCGTGTATATATGTGAAGAAACGATAGCGGCACCTAGCGTTAGACGAATTTTGGTGTATGTATATTTTGTAATTTACGTAAGCGGTGGAGCTACGCTAGGTTCAAGTTAAGTACATGATACTCAAACATCCGGGATAGCAAAGAAATATAATTGCTTACAAAGTAGCATTAGAGTAGCTAAACTTTGTTAAGGCGAAAAATTATGATTGGGTATAGTTAGAAAAATAGTACTCTGATATTGCTTTCGTTACACTAATCGCTCACAGAGCATAAAATGTAGAATTTAGTAAAGCAAAAAGATGATGAAATTAGGGATATGAAGTTGGGCTAGGGTAGTTCGGGGTTGCAAACCCGTTCCTATAGTTAGGACCCTGAACGACTGTCCGAGAGTAGGTGCATCATGTACTTAAGTCAGTTGTGTTAAAGTGTAAGATATATAAGTTACAATTAACAAATAAATAGATAAATAAATTAAGATATAATCAAAATTAATTAAGATATAATTAAAATTAATTACAAGATAATTACAAGGTAATACACTATGTTAGGCCAATCGGTGGGTACAAGTTTTCCAGACCGTAAGACACCAAAGAGGCCTAGTGTATTGTATTTACACTATTTACAAACTTGATTCATATGGGAGTAATTATTAGTTATAAACTAATAATGCTGTTTATATTGATATCTATTAAGTTTTTGTGCCTTAATATGTTAAGGGCTTTATTGATATGATGACGCAGGTATTTAATAGGAAAAAGATTTCTGGTCAGTTTACTGTACAATGTTCTGATGTTATCAATAACTGTTGTTTTGTCGCTGCATATCGTTGCTATTCTGATGCATTGTGCTAAGATAACATTAGCATGTACCTGTTTGGAAATATTGGAATTCCATTGTGTATAGTTTACTATGCTAAAGTTGAAAGCTTCACGTTTGTTGTACAAATTGATGGAGGCTATACCGTTTTTTATATTGATGTCTAGATCCAAAAATTGGGCTGCTGTGTCAGAATTGTTAGTTCTTTCTAGTACAAGTTCACTAGGGTATAGATGTACATAATCCTGGATGAAATTCGGGCAGTTAATTACTATGAGGTCATCTATATATCTAAATAGTATTAGTTCCTGTGGAAATGAGGTTTCTGACCAGTATAGATATAGGTTGGCTATTATACATGAGGCTGGGCTGCCCATAGGTGTTCCATTGGTTTGTTGATATACTGTATCGCCATCATATATGAAATTATTGGAAATACATAAATTAAGTATGTTGTTCCAGTAATAGGTGTTGCAGAAATAAAATTCTTATGTTTATCATAGATATCTTTGAGTACCAATTTGAGATTGGTTTGATTGATACTGGTAAATAGGCTATGGAAATCAAAGGTTTGAATATTATTGACTGTATTACTTTGCAAAAATTTTAATACAGGTTGGTTGTTGCCTATGATTTTGCTGTTATGTATCATATTCATCAGTGGTTGCAGTAGTCGTTCAAGTGTTTTTCCTGATTTGTGTACATAACTATTTTTGCATGAGGTTATGAATCTGAAGCCTATTGGTTTTTTATGAAATTTAGGAATGAAGTAGATGTAAGGTAAGCTGTAATTACTTAGATTGAGCTTTAGTTTTTTATTGAAGGCCATTAGTTTTTTTGTAATGATATTACATGTACTGGAAATAGGTTTGTAGGTATTGCTTGAGTTAAGTTCATTAGTTAAAGTATATGTATAAAAATATTTGCAAATGAATGCAAAATTATTGGCTGCTTTATCTACCGGTGTGATTACGAAGTTTTTGTGAAAATCTAGCAGTTTTTGTTTTAATGTAGTCAAGTTGTAGTATGTGCCCTGATAATATAAATTTGAACTCTGTAATGCATATTTATGTTTGAATAGGGCGAATGTATGGCTAATCCACATTTGGTATGCTTCTATAGGCGTGTTATTTTTGTAGGCTAGATGGAAGCAGTAGTTTAACAGGTCTTGATATAGCTGCTTATTGAAGTTGGTTATGTTTATTTTGGTGGGCGGCCTGAATTTGAATCCTTGTGATAGTACATGTCTGAGCATTGGGTCCGTAACTATGTTTAGATTTCCTGTAATGATGTGTCCATAGTCTGGATCAATATATTGCTGCATGTTGGTTTGTTGACAAACGCAGTTATTGGTGTCTGTTATATGTGATGTTAAACTGGTAGCTATAGATTTGTAGTTACAAGCTAATAATCCAAAGGGTTTATTATACTTATATCTTACTTTAATATGACTGGGACTAGTATTTGGAAGTAGATGATTATGCTGATTTACAATTTTATTGATATTTATGTTATCCATGATATGGTTGTTGAAGTTCAAAATAATAATTGAATTTTTATCATGTGTTGTAGAGCTTATGTTTTTAAGATTAAATTTACAAATGTCATTTATTATATGAAAGAGATGTTTGGATTCGAATTTGAAAGTGCGTATGAATTTGTGCAATGCTTTCAGTATACTGTGCTTAGTACTGAAAAGTAAATTATGTATATCATTTACATTTATAATGTTCTTATCCCAGTTTTTAAGTGTGACTTCAAAATCACCTAAAATATTACTGTGTTTGTTGCTAGTATTTTTAGATTTATGAGTATGTTTGCGAGGGTTCCTATGGAACTTTATTATATTAAATTTGTCATATATACAACAATCTGTTAAGTTATTGGTAATAATTTTATGGTTGAATTTATTATTTAGACCATATGGGTATAATGTTTTTAATTTTAACATAAAAATTTCTTCTTGTTTAGTTCTAATATTAGCGTTATTAATCTGTGCTAATATGGAAATGTATATATTGTTGAAGTTGTGAGATTGAAAATGCATATATTCTATTTCTTGTTCTATATTGTTAATATTTCTTTTTAAGTAGTTATTGATGTCAGATCTATGTTGATTAATTCTTACGTGTAGTTTATTGCTGGTTTGTCCGACGTATTTTATATTACATGTTTTGCAGGTTATGAGGTATATAACATTACTAGTTTTACAAAAAGTAGGTTTTGATGCATCATTTGTAATATGCTGCGGGTGTATGCAGGGACAGGTTAAACAAAACCTATAGTATTGCTGTTCTTTTTCATAATTTAGGTGGATGACCTCTGAAGAAGACACAGAAATTATGAAAGATACTGCAATGCTATTTCTTTTCAAAAATCTGCTATTTCTACCTTGGTCGTTCTTTTCAAATTTTGCATTTTTCCAAATTCGCACTTTGTTTATAACGTTACTCTTTTCCGTTCTTCCCCCCTTTATTCAACATACATCGCTCCCAGGGTACACGGTATTTTCATTATTGGCATAAGTTAAATTAAAGATTTGCACATAACATTAAAATAATTTTCTATATATACATTATGGTTGTAGGGTACCTTTGCTCTTGCAGTGTCCCTGATCCATAATTCATATTATTGATATTTCATTTTATCTCTATTCAAATTCAAATCCATTTTCTTTATTTACTTAATTTTAATTTTTATTCATAATTATATATATATATATATATATTATTTTTTATTATTATTATTATCTCCACTGCACTGAGTATGGCACCACACAGTTTGTACATTAATCTGAGATTAATCTTTTAACCCATATCAAGTACCTTACATTTGTCATTGTTAAACTTCAGTTGCCACTTCTCAGCCCATTTGCCTAATTTATATCTAGATCTTGTTGAAGTAGCATACCCTAACTACTGTCATTAACCACCCTGCCAACCTTGGTATCATTAGGAAGCATAGACATCAGACCTGATATGCCTTCATAAACATCATTAATTGAAAACAACAACAGGTCCAGCAGTGAACACTGTTGGATTCCCACTTAAAAATTTGTCTAAGAGCAGCAATGTCCATTGATAACAACTCTGTCTTCTCCTATTCAACCATCCCTTTATCCATAGCAGTAACTTGTCCTTAATGTCATACTGCTCCAATCTGTACAATAGTATCAAAAGCTTTTCTGAAATCTAAGTATACAATGTCAAAATTATTTTTTGCTTACAATTCCTTTGTCATTGTATCATGGTATCCAATCAAATTAGTCAGATAAATCCACCCATTAACAAATCCATGCTATGACTGCAGTATAAATGTATTCCTATGTGGTGGTCCTGCATTGTTTCTTTAACCAATGACTCCATTATTTGCCTGGAACAGAAGTAAAGCTAACAGGTCTGTAATTAATCATGTCACCCTTTGTGAATTGGGGATATACAGCAGGCCCCCGTTATAACGTGGTTTGCTTTACGCTGATTCGCTGTAACGTTGTTCTTATATTATAACCCTGCCACAGATCATTATAACACTCTTTTACAGATTGCATTTTTGGCATATTTAATGAAATCGTTTCATTTGATGGAGTTGATAGCTTGAAAATGAATATAAAAATACGGTTAAAACGTTTCCCACGCCGACTTGAGAAATATTCCCACGCTCAGTGAAATACTCTTGCACGCTAATTTAATTGCAGTATAGTGACTTGTTAAGTAGTTCCAAGATCAACATTTTAAAAAATGATCACGTATATTTCTTGTAATATTTGCATTATATGTATTTATCCGAAGTCTAGTCATCACTCAGTACAGTATTAGACATCGTGCGTAACAGACAGTTTACTTGAACATTGTATCATAATTAATGCAACCAATGCGTTTTCGCATTGGTTTTTTCGAAGAGTTAATAATGGCCAATAAGAATGAAAAAGCAACAACGTCTGGGCGCAGTATGAAGACTATAAATGTAAGAAAAATACTACTGAATTTGAAAATTAAATCAGACGTTTTGAAGCGAATTGATCCAGTCAAAGACAAGCGGATGTGTGCCATAATTTAGGACTTGCAAGTTTAAATGTAAGAACAATTATAAAAAAAATAAAGAATTAATTTTAGCAGCGGGAAAGACAGCTGTTCCACTGCAAGCAACTAGGGCTAGGCTGGCTATTAGGATTGAAATGGAAAGACTAACTAATTTCATTGAAGATAATTTCCAATGCAGAATTCAGTTAAGTTAAATATTATAAATAATAAAAAAGAGAGAGAGATTAGCCTATATGATGATCTGAAGAAAACTCACCTAAAAAAAAAAAAAAAATTGGAACCATTTAAAACTAGTAAGGGCTGGTTGAATAGATTTAAAATCCAGGGAGAAGCCGCAAGTGCAGATCGAGGAGCCGAAACTTTCAAAAAAGAACTTGTTAAAATTATTGAAGAGGAGTATTGTGTGTTTCACTTTTCAACAAGTTTATAACATAGATGAAGCAGGACTTTTGTGGAAACGAATGCCTAAAAGAAGTTTCATATCGAAAGACAGAAAAAACATGCCAGGTTTCAAATCAGCGAAGGATCAGTTGACTTTATTGTTGAGTGGTAATTAAACTGTGGGGGGTTTAAAATTAATACTCCTTTTAGTTTATTTGGAAGAGGGCCAAAGTTCAACTCAAAATCGACACATTTTTCATAATTAAATTCATCAATTAAATTAAATCGATTTAGATTAATTAAATTCATGATTTTAATTGGAATTTTAAGTTTAATTTTGATACGTAAGTAGTTACCACATAATTATATACATATGTAATGCAGAATATTTTACATGTACAAATATTTGAATATTAAATATTTTGACCAACATTTGTGCATCTTTTCACTACCGTTTATTATTGATTAGGAAATATCCTATGGCACTGACCACCACTCACAAATACATATGTTACCTTATGGGAATGCAGCGCTCGCTTAGCGTGGATTCACTTAGTGCTCTGTTTTTCCAGAATACATTATCAGCATTAAGCGGGGGTCACCCCGCTTAACGCTGATTGTATAACTGCAAATGTATTTGCAGTTATACAATCCATAGCTACCTCCCCTGAATCCAAGGATGCTTTCATAATTATGGCTAAAGTTTGCTGACCTCTCGCTACCTCTGTTAATATATAATTGGATAGATCCATCCACACTAGGGTGCTTTTTTTTATATTTAGCTTCAACAATTTCTCTTCCACTTTCTTTTCTGTTATCATTAAGGCTTCCTCATGTGTAAATGCAGATGTTGAATACCAATTCTGTTTATCAGCAACCTGAACAGGTTCTTCCGCAGTTAAATCATTCATATCTAGTAGATCAATGTGATTCATCCCCTTCCTTCTAGCGTTCACATAAGTAAAGAAGTCTTTCCTGTTTATCTTTACATTATTTGCAGTGGCCAAGACTTGCATATTATTTCAAAGCAAGATGGGGCCAGACCCATCTTGCTTTGAAATTGTTTCTTCACTGTTCATTCTCAAGCACAGTGGTCCCAAATGCCATCAGTTTTGATCAAAAAATATAAAACAATTATAAATTATGCATATTTGTTTAATAATTGTTTTAAATGAAGTGTAATTGTAACGTTTATCCATAATATGTACTGAAGGGATGATGTAAGTTTTACATTACCCATTTGAAACTGAAATGCTGGACCTCAGTTTACAAAGGAACTTTGTTTGTGCATTTCATTTTTCCAAAGAGAATCTAAATATATATCTTTCCCCATTTTATTTCTTCAGTTATTTTAGCTATTTTTTTTTTTAAAGAACTAATAACTTGAATAATTGTGACTTTATAAATGACAAATTACACTTTGTAACTTTCCTCTCTGCTTAAGTCCAGGTTCTATCATTGGACTAAGTACAAAGATAAATCACCCATCCCTCTTCTAATATGTAATTGTTCTTTTTAATTAATACAAAAATAAAACTATTGGAATTTCCAAAAGAATATTGAAGATGTTTTTTTTTTTATACAAATGCTATATGAAGTTTTAATATTTATATTTATTTTAATTTCCTATTAAAAATTGGTTTGCAATTAATAGATTAAAAGATGCACAATTAACAAGAAGGAAGGATATTTTTCACATAAATTTATAAATATTTTAGCAGATATCAGTAAATTAATCAATCAAGGAGGGAGTTCCTTTCATCTTTTTTGAATTTCTGAAGGTATTATTATTAGTAGTAGTGGCACACGATGCAAGAAGGCAGATACTTAAAAGATTGTATTTCCATAGAGAACACTTGAAGCAAAATGTTCACCTCAGAATATTCACTGGAGGCCCCTATATGAGGTGGAACAGAGAAAACTAAGGAAAACACAAACTTAAACACAACACACCCTCTTAGTCTTACATAAGAATACCAAACACAAAATGTAAATTTTTTCATATTGGCCAAAACTTTTATTAATTTTGCTGAAAATAAAAGTTTTGTGCAACGACTGCTTGTTTTTGATTTTCTTGAAGGACAGGGCATTGAAATTTGCAGTCAATACTAAGTTCAGAAGAGTTATGACTGATGGAAATGAGGCTAAGCTTCTACAGAATGATTTTGACAGGCTACATGGATGGTTAGAGAAATTGTACAATTTAATCTGAATGTAAATTTTGATATTTCAGAAATTATAATCCAATAACTTATATCATAATTATCAGTGCTTAACCATACCTTTATATCTAGAGAGAAGGAGGTTATAGTTCCATCATACATCAAGTGATTGAGATCACTTGGATTATTATAGCCAAGCATTAATCTTGAAAGGATCCAAACATGCGTGATTCATCTAGAGCCCCGGTTACCAACCTGTGGGTCACAACCTCCAAGGGGGGTCGCCGCAAATATTTATATAGGAAATTTCACCACGAAGGTTTTCAACACTTATTTATTTCAATATGGCTACACTGCAATATTCCACTAGTGGTTGTAACACTGATTTTTGATAAATGAAAGGAAGTGACTTACAGTCCACTGCAGTGGATATTTAAAAAATATTAAAAATCTGCATGTTCATACATATTAAACATTTTATATTATTTGCTATGGGGAGTCTTTAATATTTTTTCAAATTTCTGCTGTGGCGGACCTTGATTCACTCACTAAAATTAAAATATACAAATGTAGTATATTTGTATTCTAATGTTACAAAGTAACTCTTTGTAACATTAGAATAAAATTCTATGTTTCAAAGAGTAAACTGAAAAAAATATTCACTACGATGCAAAATTCAATATCAAAATTCATTTTTAATCGGTGTCTTGATGTGTGAATAACAGACCGTTTTAATTTAACAGAAATAGACCCAATCTTAGAAGCCACAAAACTAACCATTATGGAATTGAAAGACACCCCTGCTAATCATTTTAAAAATTTCCATCTACATCGTGCAGGTGAATATTCAGATGCTGTCGCTTTTAAGACTATGATCTATGATAAATACATAGACACAGTTATTACCTACCTAGAAGCAAGATTTCTATATATGCCAATCATTTCCTGTTTCTCAAGAGTTTTCAATCCAGAAAGCCATGATCGAAATGAGGCTTCTGAGATTCTTTCTGAGCATTATTCTAAAAATGGAAGCCCTGCAATTTTAAACTACGAAAATAGTAAACTAGAATGGGCAGTTGCATCAAAATTGTTTAAAGGATAGTCATACAAAAATCTAGAGACAAAAAATAATGCTTAAATTTTCATCAACACCACAGCTCAAAGAATCTAGCAAGTTTAGCAAAACTAGCTGCCATTGGCTATACCTGTAAGCAGAGTTGAATGTGAAAGAGGATTTTACATTCTAAAACAAATTAAAACCTGTTTAAGGAATCGCATGAAGCAGAGTACACTAAATAATCTGATGTTGATCTCACTAGAAGGGCCGGCGTCTCCGTAGCCAGGTGGTCAGGAGCAGTAGCACGTAGCACACGCTTCTTGATTAGACCGGGGTTCGAGCACCAAATACGGAGGATGCAGAAAGGTCAGGGAATGACCACCGCATATCCCCGGAGCAATATGACCTTAGTTGCTAATGCTCCTAAAAACCAAATAACAAACAAACTAGAAGGGCCACCAGATCCAACAGACTTTGATTATAAAAAAGCTAGAGACAACTGGACCTCTAAGAAGAAGAGAATTAATATATAAAATGTTAACCTTGAGTTAAAATCACTAAATTGAATATTAATAAAATCGTTTTTTTTTTTTTTAATTTGTTATTAAAAAATTATTTTTAAATAAAAAGTATCTTATTTGTTAAATTTAGTGTTTATGTATTGTGTTGGAATTTTAATTTTTCAGTTAAAAAAAATAACACTAGCCAATATTAAAATTTTTTTCAATGTTGTTGCACAGATTATCATTAAATCAATATAATGTTAAATTATGCAATTAATATTTGCTCTGAATTGCTTAAGTTACATTTATAAATAACAGAAAATTTTCTAATATTGCAAAGTATTACACTTCCCCTCCCAGCTACTTCATAATTCCACCTGGTTGGCAAAGTTTTATGGGGAGAACACTGGAACAACTATACACAGAAATAGAGCGGGCCAGTAAATTAGAATGTCTTATAATGGGGGATTTTAACGTCCCGGATATTGACTGGAACTTGTGGGTTAGTCACTCACACACTAGCAAGACTTTTGTGGATTTATTGAATGATTGTTCTCTACAGCAGCATGTTCGAGAGGCAACCAGAGGGAGTAATACTTTTAATCTAATTATCAGCAGTAATTATTTGTGCACTAAGAATTTGCAAATAAAGGAACCACTAGGTGGCAGTGATCACAGTGTACTGATGTAAGATTTACTTAAAAATGTAATTACCATCAGGAGTAAAGGGAAGGGTTTTTGCTTTCGTAAAGGTGAATAAAGTGGTTCAGACAATTTTTAAATTCTATACAGTGGGACCAACTGATGATGTTACCATCAGCAAATTTTAAATGGGAAGGATTTAATATTGGAAGCTACTAGGCTTTTCATATTAACTAAGAAATACTGTTCAAGATTTAGGACTAAATGGATGTCAGATGAACTAATGAGACTCATGGCAGAGAAGAAAAATTCATGGGATGCATATAAATAATCAAGCGACACAGAAGCCTACGGTAGATATAAACTTGTCTGTAATCAAATCACAAAGGAGGTAAGCGAAGGCAGATTACGAGAAATCTTTGGCAAAGGATGCAAGGAAAATTGCAAAGAGTTCTTTACTTATGTATAAACTCTAGAAGGAAAGGGATGAATCAGATTAGTCCACTTGATATCGATGGTTTGACTGTCGATGATCCTGCTCAGATAGCTGACAAACTGAATGAGTATTTTGCATCTACATTCACACGTGAGGAATTCTGTAGGGAAGTGGAGGACAGAAGCTTATTAAACTCTAACAGGAAGCTTAATGATTTTGTAATAACTGAGAGCAAAGTGGAGGAGAAATTGTTGAAGTTAAATATAAGAAAAGCACCTGGGGTGGATGAAATCTACCCAGTTATATTAAAGGATGCGGCAAAGGAAGTAAGCAAACACGTAGCAATAATTATGAGGCCTTCCTTGGACTCAGGAGAGGTATCCACTGACTGGAGATGTGCAAATATATCCCCAGTTCACACAGGGGGTTCAAAGGGTGACATGAGTAATTACAGACCTGTTAGTTAAACTTCTGTTCTGGATAAAGAAGCATTGCAGGCTAATCTAGTCAAGACTACAGCAATGGTTTGTTAAGGGGAAGTCTTATCTGAGCAATTTGATTGGATATACTATGATGTGGTTACAAGGGAACTGGATGCAAAAAATAATTTTGATATCATATGCTTGGATTTCAGGAAAGCTTTTGATACTGTTGTACATGGAAGACTACTGTACAAATTGGAGCAGTATGGCCATTAAGGGTAAGTTGCTACAATGGATAAAAGGGTGGTTGAGTGGGAGAAGACAGAGTGGTAATTAATAGACACTTCTCTTCATGGATTAATATTATTAGTGGAGTCCCCCAGGGTTTGGTGTTGGGTCCATTGTTATTTTCAGTATTTATCAATGATATTGATTAAGGTAAAAAGGTAAAGTGCAGCCATTATCAACCTACTGCAGAATGGAAGTCTCCTCAACAATTCATGCTGAGGGAAATGGACCATAATCTGCCACGCTGGTCCAGTGCAGGTTGGCAGATCGACCGTATTCAGCAGTCAGGGGCTTGAACCTCGGTATACTCAAAGAGTGTGTGCTACTGCACTCCCGCTCCTGACAGGCTTAATATCCAAGTTTGCAGTTAATGACAATATGCTGTTACATTATGCTACTGTTAACAGGATCTGGAAGAGTTGGGCAGATGGGCTGAGAAGTGGCAACTGAAGTTTAACATTGACAAATGCAAAGTACTGCCGATGGGTAGAAGTAACTCTAGAGAACATACGAAATGTGTGGTAGAGAATGAAAAATACCTGAGGTAATTGTGCAATCAGTTATGAAGTTTTTTGAGCAGTGTAGACAGGCTGCCAGAGCAGGTCATGGGATGTTATCAATGATATACAGGAATTTTGCTAGTAGGGAGAAGGAGGTGATTATTCCTTTGTATAAGGCTATGGCTTGAGTACAGGTCTGGAGGCTTAATTTGAGAAAGGATGTAGAGTTGCTAAAACGAGTACAGAGGGCAACAAGATTGGCAAGGGGAATGAAGGGGTGCTATTATCAAGAAAGGCTTAAGTCCTGCAAATTGCAGCATCTGGAGACTAGGTACCTGCAAGGTGATCTGATTGAGGTGTATAAGGCCTTGAATGGGTTGAGCAGGCATCAGTGCTGATGATATTCTTCCTCTTGCTCAGATTACAAACCTGAGTGGCATAAATTCAATTTAAGGAAGGACAGCTGTAGAAAAGATATTCGAAAATCTGTTTTTAGCCAGCGGGTGGTTGATTGCAGGAAAAAACTTCCATGTCATTGTGGAAGTTGATAGCTTAAATAAATTCAAGGAACAACTGGGTAAACTTTTAGAGCGAATGGTTGTGTGAAATAGGATTGTTTTTTTTTTTTTTTTTTTTTTGATGCTGTATAAGCTTGCTTTCTTACATCATATGCCTCTACTAATGCTAATGCTATTCATCACTGCTCCACCTTCTCATTTTTTCAAGTAATAATAAAGAGTAAAAGTATTATATCAGTTACTGTAAAATGTGCAATAAAAAAAAGGAAAACATACCTTCTTAATAAATGGTGATAACACCAATGCAAATAAATTTGCTTATTTCTCATGTGCATGACTATGTGTCAGATGCTTTTAAATTTTTACAAATATATATAATATTCTGCATTTATTTTTAGTCTATCGACACTACCTTTTATTCTCTCTTATATTTGTATATATATTTTGACATGGTAACCTTTCTGAAAGGTTATAAAAAAATCTCTTTTCTTTTATCTATTTTATGGTGTGTTTATGGCACACTATAGCATCAGTTGCTTTTGTGCCAGAAAAACAAACAGAAGACTTTCTCATATGCTATTATGGGATGAGTTGGATGAGATTTGTGGGTATTTGCTACAGAGTGTTTCATATCATGTGGGTTGTACTTCAAGATGAATTCAGGACCTGAATATAATGAAAAACACTCATTATAAACACATGTCCGGTTCTGAATATTTGTGGACCTATGGTTGTTTGAATTTTTAAAAGTCGCTATAGCATTTTAAAAGTGGCTATAGCGTTTTCAATGGTAAAATAATAATATAATTAAAAAAAAAGAATAAACAAGCACATACCTGATATGAATAAACATTTTACTAGGTATGTCTGCATATTCTTATTTAATACCATTAATTTCATAACATAGTATACATAACATCGTAAGAGCTTCCATAACATTGTATGTGCTTACATAACATAGTAAGAGCTATAAATGCAAAACTAATACAGTAGGGCCTCAACTTACGATGACATCAAAGTCCGATATTCTCAGGAACCGATATACCATCCATACGATCTTTTATTTTAAGGACCGATGATATTTGCTGGTACCAATGGCTTTCCAATATAGCTGGAATGATACGTGGGTGGAAATATTCAGACGCATGCTGCAGGGAACATCACTCATACGATTGTTTCAGATCTATGATGATCTAAAACTTCACGCTCCATCAACCAGGCAGTGCTGGTGCGCTTTGAAGATTAAAGCCAGCAGAGGCTGGTTCAAGAATTTAAAAAAAAAGGGAGGCAAATATCAAAAGTGTTGAAAGGCATGAGAAGGAATCCAGTGCTGATAATAAAGCAGCTAAGATCTTTAAAATTGAATTCCAAGAGTTAGTTTATCAGGAGGGTTATCTTCCCCAGCAGGTTTTTAACATTTATGAAATCGGCCTCTTCTGGAAGTGAATATCCAGGAACACTTACATCACTAAGGATGAGGCTAGTTTACCTGAGCATAAGCCTATGAAAGATAGGCTCACTTTTCTGTTGGGTGCCAATGCCTCTTGAGATTTTAAGCTGAAGCCTTTGCTTTTGTATCACTCTAATACCCCAATAGTATTTAAACAACAAAAGGTCAACAAATGCATGCTGGGAGTGTTTTGGTGCAGTAACAAGAAGGCCTGGGTTACAGGATATGTCTTCGATGAATGGGAACTTGAAGTTTTCTGTCCTTCAGTGAAGAGTTATCTTGAGAAAAATAAGCTTCCTGTGAAGGCACTGCTCCTGCTGGATAATGCACCAGGCCACGATCCCAATCTTGCTCAATCTCTTCAGGTACAATTTGACTTTATTCAAGTCAAATTTTTGCCACCCAGCACCACATCTCTTCTTCAACCAAACCAGCAAGTGATTGCAAACTTCAAGGAAATCTGCACCACAAAAATGTTCACAAGTTGCTTTGCAGCGGCCTCCGGTGAAAATGCACTCACCCTCAAAGATTTTTGGGGGTCGAAGTTCAACATGCTGGACTGTGTGAGGCTGATTTTAAGTTCTTGGAATGATGTTTCCACCAGGTGCTTAAATTCAGCCTGGAAAAAGATCTGGCCTTTAATTATTCATAGCGTTGACGGATTTGAAGATGACGGTGCTTTAACAAATGATATTGTCACTCTTGGTAAATCAATGGATCTGGAGGTTGGCGAAGAGGATGTGAAAAACCTTATTGACGCTCATGGGTGTGAGCTAACAACAAAGGAGCTACAAGAGTTGGAGAAAATTATGGAGAGCGACACTGTACTTCAGGAAGCTACAAAAATAGTCGTCAAAATCAGTCCATTTGGATAGTTTCTTTGCCAGTAGCAACAAAAGACTGAAAAGATGTGTGATGCTTGATATAGTCACACCACCACTATGCCACCATTGATTTCATCAGCTGTGCACTTCGTCTTTTTTTTTTTTTTTTTTTTTTTTAAGATGTTTTATGACTATTTATTATGCAAGAAATACCTACTTTATGTGTTGTTGGGGAGCAAATTACAGGAAATCAAATGTTTCAACTTACAATGGGCTTTGTGGAATGAATTACCATCGGATATTGGGGCCCCACTATACTTCCTCTTTTGCATTAAATTCCATATCCATTTGGAAAAAATGGATATGGAATTTAATGGCCATTTGAATCCAAAATTCAAATGGCCATAGTTCCATAACTTTTCAGAATTGAATGCTAATATGAACTTTTCATATTTTCAGGTCCTGAATTGAACCTATATTTTGTTCTCTTCATTTCATATTATGTTTAATTTAGCTCCAGATTCAGTTAGAATAATATCAGCCCAGAACTATGCAATTCATTATTTTTCTGTTTTTTACAGTAAAATGTCAATAAAAAGAAACATAATTGGAAGAATATGATATAATCAAAGTGATACTGTTAAGGAACTTGAAATTTAGTATCAAAAAAAAAAGGTCACAGCAAACGAAATAAAAAATGATCAAACATTATTTTAAAAATTACTTTAAAATACCTATCCGAATATACAGGTAACCCTCATGTAACACGGTAGTTAGGTTCCTATATAACAAAAATACACTATTTCTTTAACAAAACTAACAAAAATACACCATTCTAAATTTCATGTATCTTCTGCTCTCTTTAAAAAATCAGTAATATGGGTTTGTTTGTTTTTGTTTGATAAATCTTTGTGAATTTCATCGCATGGAACTAAGAATTTTTGAAGCTCCCTTTTGAACTTTAGGCTCCTTTCATTCAAGAATCTGCATTCAAAAAATAAGATTCTAATTGCTCGGCTAACTTTATGCCTTCCCGTATGCTTTTTAGTTTAAAATTTGGAAGTTTAGAATTTTCATCTTTGCTATCATCCTCTGAATTGATTTGGTTTTACCTCCAATGCCGTTTCCACCAATTCAGCTTCGCCAGCCTCCTTTTCTACTAGTAATTCTTGAACATCTTCAGTAATCATGTTTTTCTTTTTTTTTAAGAGCATCGGCAATGAAGGCCATGTTACTCTGTGTATATTATCTATAAATTGGGTGTGTCCTGAGGTAGATTTTTTGTTTTGCTGGACGAAAAACCTGAGTTTCTGGAAGAAACAACCATGCTGCCCTTGCCTGAGCCCGACTGACTCAGCCATGTTGTGAAAAAGACCCATAAAAATTCCTCCCGTCGTCGATGGGATTCAAACTCAGGCCTTTCCACCCAGTGTGGGGAGGAGGGTGATTCTATCAACTGTGCTACCCACGAGGGCTTCAGTAGTCATATCATCAAAACCTTCCCCTCCTACCAACATAGTAAGTTCTACTATCGCACCGATTCCTTTTTCTGCAGTTCGACCATGTTTCCTGAATGAACTAACTCTGGCCATACATTTATCGTTGACAGTTTTATTTCTTTCAGCGATAAAGCTATGATTCAGATACAGTCCACAATTGAGAAATGTTTCTATGCCTCTATTACTTCAATAGATTTTGAATCAATTTTTTTTTCTAAAATCCATTGTAATGATTTTCTGATGTAATGAGTTTTAAAGGTCGATATAATGCCTTGAGCTAATGGCTAAATGAAAAAGTTGTATAATTAACACCAAATACGGAGGATGCGGAAAGGTCACAGAATGACCACCGCACATCCCCGGAGCAATATGGCCTTAGTTGCTAATGTTCCAAATAACAAACAAAGTGTATAATTAACCCAGTACAACTGTAGTGGTAGTAGGAGCATAACTTCAACGTATGGATGACTTAAATCTTTTGGATGGCCTGGTGTGCTATCCATAGTAATAAAACTTTGAAATCTAGATTTTTCCACAAGTTCAGGGATTTCTCAATAATTTTTTTTTGACTAGCGAGTCAAGAGCAGGGGTTGAAAAATGGCATCCAACATAATAGCAGGGTTTTCCCTGTACAAAAGCTCAAAAATACCGTTAGAGGTCTACTGAAATTCTCTAACCATGTTAGAACTAGGATTGCCGCAATTTATCAAATGTGTTGTAGAAGTAGTGTTATACGGGAGTTGCCGGTCATGTAAATGTGCGAATTTTTATGTATAAGTTATTATTTTTTTAATTAAATAAATTCATTTTTTTCACAATATTTAAGAGTCCTTTTCTTTTATCTTAATACATTATAACAGAATTTATTTAATCTTACCTTATGTTCAATTTTTTGGAAAATTTGGCTATCCAGAAGAGGTCTGACATTAACTATTCCGGATAACTGACGCTGTACTGTAGCATATTTTTTTTTATATGCTGCAAGTTGGCTTAACCAGTATACTGTTCAGTTAGATTTAAAACACTGTCTCATAATGATTTAATTTGGATGTTTTTGGAAAGTCAACTGGATTCAAAGATAAGAATGCAATATTATAAATGTTAGGAGTTAGTACTTTGATCACACATTTAGTGCACTTCTACAACACATGTGCAGAGTAACCATTTATTTTACTTGGAAGTATGCCAAACTCTGTGATAGACTTTTCTGTAATATTTATGATTCAAGTGGACTGCAAATACCATGGGAGGTTGGGTATAAAGGTCAAAAATGAAGTTCCAGTTTGACATTCAGCAGGGTTTATTTAATCTAAACTTCCTTTCAGATGTCATGCTTTTTTTTTTTTTTTTTTATATCACTTCATTTAATTTTTTGCTCAAAAGATGGAAGAGAAAGAAGCAGCAGCAGCAGAGAATCTTTATTGCAGTAATAATAATATGCATAATATGCACAAAATACAGTTTATGTTGCAATCTACCCCTCATGGCCAGGGAAGGGAGGGGTGTTTGAATTTGATCATATATACTCAAAATAATAAATAAACATGAACCTCTTCTATCCATTAGACTACCAGTTTAGTTGCTAACAGTAGTTGTTATAATATCTTGATTTACAATGCCAGTTAGTCATTTTCACATGTGCATTAACAGACTAAACTCAGTTCCTGGTTGAAACTTTTCATTTCATTTGAAAAGTCTCAATCAGGAATGTAATTTATTATCTTTGTAGTTGCAGAACTCAAGGAGATATCGTGAACAAACATATATTCAAGAATAGTTTTGATAATGTACAACAGATGACATATGCAATTTTTTTTCCCTCTCTTAACTCCATGGCAAAAAAGGCCCCAGAACAAAAATATTTAATTGAACAAAACAAAAAGATAATTAATTAAATTACTTTTATAATATATAAGTGAAACAAATATCTTTAAAAAATAATAAAATTTCTGCTTATGCTGTGGGATGGCTATATACTTGTAGGGTCAGAGGAGTTTGGTTTATTGCATTTCATAATGACATCACCATATGATACTTTGGAAGGTGGATCTGAATTACAGTTTATAAAAGTTGGTAGTTATATTTTTTATTGCTGATTAATCTTTTTGGCATATATTTTATAGTTGAATCTATATTTTAGGCTGTTCTTCATGAACACCATTACAAGCAACCAGCTGTCTTAGAAGTACGGCCACGTTTTCTTATTCCTGACACTAACTGCTTTATTGATCATCTTGAACTCATACAAGATCTTGTATCTGCATCGCAGTTTTGCCTTGTTGTGCCACTAGTAGGTGAGTCATTTTTGTTCTTTTATGATTATTCACTGAGGGGCAGAACCACATATGGAACTGTCATACTTTCCATTTAATCAAAATTGTCTTTTTTACCTGAAAGATTGCATTAGCAAATGAAGTCAGTTATTGTTTTCCTTATTTCCTGACATTAGGATGCAGTTTCTTTTGATCAATTGGTAGCTGAGAATTACATAGAAGGTGTTTTAAATTATACCCATCATATAGGCATATTGATGGGGGAGATAAAATGTTTTAATTAGAAAAATCCATGTATTTTTAATCCTTATTGAGGAATTTGGAAGTGTTGTTGAGGTTAAAAAACTATACATAAATGTTGTCGATAATAAAACAAAAAAAATTTGTAAAAAAAAAAAATTAACTTTTTTTTTTTTTTCAATGCTATTACTCTATTACTTGATTCAGTTTCATCAACATCTGAATTCAGGGAATGTTTTCGGTTTTGGCTTATGTAAGCCCATATTGTCTCGAACCTTGTTGAAACGTTGCACTGCCTATGACAATTTCCACAATTACTGTAAAATATAAAAACAGCTAATGTAACTTGGAAACAAAGTTACCAGATGGCAGCACATACTGTAGTGTATGCAGACAATCTGAACATATATGAATGTAATTTGTTGACACTACTCTTCCGCCTCATTGACCTATGCAGATAGATCACCATGTCAAAAGAACATATAAATATACAATCAGTGATCACCGAATTTACCTAATAACCTACCTAATACCATGTTGGGCCACCGTTCACATGGATAACAGCTGCTATTCACCTAGGCATTGACTCCACTAGATGTCTGAAGACTGAATGTAGTAAGGATCTGCACCCATGCTTCCTGCAATGCTTTTCACAGTATCGAAATATATGATGGTTGCATGTCCATACACTGCATACCTCATTCCAAACCATCCCACAGGTGTTGAATTGGAGGCCACTCAAGGTGAGTGATATCTTTGCTGTGTTCCTTGAACCACTTGTGCACAGTGCAGGCAGGTCTGATGATATGCCATATTATCATCTTGGAAGGTCCTGTTTTTGTCTAGAAAAAATGTAACATGGCAGGGTGTACATGACCTTTAAGAGCTATCAGTAGACCTAATCAGTGAAACATTGGTTCATACACACCAGAGGGTTTTAGTTTTTCCCTGCAAACCATGCCCCATATTAAGCAACCATTGCTACCTCCCTGGATAGTGGGTCTAGGCACAATAGGTCCATAGACTTGTGCCACACAGTGTCAGTCGGCATGTTGCACCAGGTATTTGGACTCATTCATTTTCAGTCTTACAGTGTCCAACCAGCATGTTGTTGAAACCAGAGCATTTGCCATTGACGATGATCAGTTGTGACAAGAGGATGTCTCTTGGGTCGTCTGTTATGGAATTCCATAAGTTTGAATGTGCAGCACACTGTCATTTTGGATATTGTTTTTGCATTCTGTATATTGTATTGTATTGTATTGTGATGTTGAGCCTGTACAATGCAATGTACTCTTCACTCACCATGAGCATCCACCTTGCATAATCCTTTACAGTTCTGTCAGCAGGAGATGGTTTCACTCCTTAAACATAGTGGGCTGTGAGCAACTGACAAGATGTGCCATATTAGATATGGAGGCACCCGATGCATGAACTCCCACAATTGTGCCCTTTTGAAACTCTGTGATACCTTTATTACGTCCCATAACTGCTACTTTATTATTTTGACTTGCATGACCAGATGCAAATTACCTGCTCTAGTGGACAAGACTGTTTGGCTTTTTATACTGTGAGCTATGTGGCATAGTCCATTACAGATGGGGTAGTGATCACGTGTGTGTAATACCGAAGTAAAAATGAAAAAATTTAAAAGTGTAATATTAAATATGCTGGAATAGGTGCAAAGATTTTAAGAAGGTAACAACTGATACATGGTAATTGTCAGATAAAATCTGAATGGATAAGTCTCAGTCAGATGATTAAAAGTGGTAAAACATGAATTATGTTCATTTATGAAATCAGGACATTTGACTAAAATGTGACAAATTGTTAAAAAGGTGTAATAGCTCTTACACATAGAGGGATCATCAGCAAAAAGGAATATGTGAAATGACCTTGTCCTATGTGAAGGCAAACAAGAACAACTTCCTCTTATGATTACTGCAGACCAGACTACCATAGTTTTATTACAGGCTTCATCTGATATGATTTGTTTGTAACTTGTCCATGCCATGACTGTGGCTACTGGGGGTGAAATCAATTACCTGCTTGTAGTCTGTGATCAGAGATGATTGTGTCCTATGTGGAGGTAAGCAAGAACAGCTTCCTTGTTTGGTTTTTATTATTACTAACACCAATTTTAAAAATAATCATAAGGAGCAAATGCCGTAAGCATACCACTACAAGTATAATTGGTCCATTAAAATGTACTTTTAATTTTTGCATAATATTATACTTTTTGCTTTTAGTGGCATTCATAATTATGAAAAACTGAAGCTTCTAAATGATGTTAAAAGTTAAAATCAAGCACTACTGAAATATTGATATTAACAGGGGGGAAAATGGTATTTTTAATGTTTGCTAATTAGTCCAGTTTATCCACCATAAGTTGTAATTAGTAAATTTTGAACTCATGGATATGAAAAATTTTATTTAGTCAAAATACTTTGAAAAATATTTTTTGTGGTTTGTTAGTCTGCTGGGGTTAGTCCATTTAGCTAACTTAGCCAAAGTGTGAATAAAGCACAAACAATCACTCCTAACTTGGTGGGAATTAAACCTAAGCCCTTTTCACACAATATGGAAGAACAGTTATCTTAGCCACTCTGCTAGCTGCAAGGACGATATTTAGTAGGTAAAATTTTCAGTTAGAGATGGATTAACAGGTGAAGTATTTTTGTCAGATTTTATAAAATAATGTTGAAAAAGAGAAATTTTATTTCCATAGATAAATGATTCACAATTTGCTAAAGCAAAGACTAAACAATAATTAATTGCTAATTTTTCTTAGTCTTGAATGAACTTGATGGACTAGCACGAGGTTCTAAGGGTAACCTACATATATCACCTGAACATGCAAGGAAAGTAGCTCAGGTTGCACGAGAAGCTGTTTTGTTTCTGGAGGCAAGATTTACTTGTCGTGATCCACGTCTGCGAGCTATGACGTCTAAAGGCTCCATTCTGGATACAATTAGTTTTAGAAGCGAAGATGTTAGTGATAATAAGGTAAGTGTAGGAGATTCATATTAAATTTTAGTTAAATATGCAATGTGCTCAGTAAACCTTTAATACAGTCAAAGCTCTTTTTAGTATCCCAGCATATTATAAATGACCAGTTAGGTCCCAGCCAATTTCCCATAAACCTAATGCTATTTTATATCCATTATAATGACCTTGAAAGAAGAATGTTTTCTATATACCCAAACATTTCTGCCATTCCAGCTTGTGTTTTACTTTTATATTACGATATTCACATATCAAAATGAAAGAACTTTAATTTACTGAAGTTAACGGCAAGCTTGCAGCCTGACTGAGAAATCATTCATTGGTGTAATGAAATTAACTTAGACTAGAAGTTCATATTATTATACAGTTTTTATAGACTGTTTATTAATGTGGGTGGTTTTCCCAATTATGGAAAAAATTAAGATTTTAAAATCATGTAGATAATGGAGTTTGTTGTAAGATTAATATCGGAAAATGCTTCTGCAGGTAATATCAGAGCACAAAAGGCAAAGTATCCAGACCTTGGGAAAGTACTCCTGGAATGGCTAATGATGATTACAAAAACGTTCCTATAGATGGAAATCTTTTAAAAACTAAGGCTGAATCATTTGTACATTGGATGGATAGTTCCAGAAATTTAAGACTCTGTGTGGGATGTCTTTCGATAGTGTGTGACAAAAGTGCAGTCATCAACACTGAAGCTATGAAGGCATGGAAGGAGAAGCATTTAAAAAATGTTTTTATGGACATACAACCAGAATAACGTTGACAAAACTGGATGTTTTATTTACGTTTCTACCGGATAAAATGCTTACACTTAAAGGTAAGAAATGTAGCGGTAAAAAAAAGGCAACACAGCGGGTTACTATTCTTCTAGTGGCAAACATGTCTGGCACAGAGAAGCTTCCTCTCTTAATCATTAGGAAAGCCCAGAATCCCTGATAACTTTAAAGGTTTGAAGATAATGGTGACTGTGTATCAAGCAAACACAAAGGCTTGGATGTTATCAAAGATCTACAAAGACTGGATTAGAGACTTGGGTCACAAGATGAGTGGGGAGAATAGAAAATTTTGCTGTTTATGGATAACTGCACCCCTCATTGCCAAGTGAATATCATGTAGTCTGTTCAGTACCTGATATGACATCAGTTCTTCAGCTGCTTGATTAAGGTGTAATCTACTGCTTTTAGAAAACTTTTTAACAAAATTGTGCTAAGTCTCAAATAGGAAGATACAGTGTGAAATCGACACACTGCAGGCAATGTTACTGTTTGAGCATGTGATGAGGTTGACAAAAAAGTGATTGTCAACTGCATCAAACATGCTGGATTTGTCCCTTGAATGGTTTGAGCAGCCATGATGTGTACTCAAAATGTAAAAATCATACCTGGTATAAGAAGGCCATGCTTCTGTGAATGATGATTAACTAATATCCCAAATGTTTTTTGGGGAGGGAGGTGAACAGTGTCTGAACATTCCTGGTCCTGTTACACTGATCTACTGGGAAATGCCACTGAAAAACAATAGGAAAATTAATAACACTTGATCCACAGCTGCAGAGGCAATAGGTTCCAAAGATTCTTAACAAAAAATTATCCAGACTATGACCATACTACTTGATTATGTTGGCTCCATTAACTTTTGTTGATTCTGCCATATGCATGGCACAGAAGGCAGTACGAAGCTGTGAACTAGCAAACTTGTAATAGGTTATTTCTCAAGAAGTAGCACCTTTAACCAACCATTCTGCATTGTATAATAAGTTAACATTTGTAGAGACATATGATGCAAGAAAACAAGCTTATACAGCTTCGGCCAAAAAAAAAAAAAAAAGAAAAAAAAGTTCATCTATCAGTACCCTCTACTCTCTCTTCTGTCACCCCATGAAGTTACCTTCCATTTTCCATAACATTGCTTCCTCTTGATGCTTGACTTACCAGTTGCCTAGACTGTAATAGTTATGCAGGAATTCCCCACCCTCCGTACTATCAATGACAAGGGTATCTAGTCTCCTTTAAAAATTGCTGATAACTGCAGTTTACACCATATACAGTTTTTTTTTTTTTTTTTTTTTTTTATGGGACCTGGCATTGTGCATTATTCAAACCAGCAGAGGTGTTTATATTTCAGTGACTGGTAAGTGTGAATAAATTCTCTTTACACTAGGTATCCTAATGAAATAATGAATTAAGCAAAATTATAGGCTGAATTGAATAGCCAATTAGAGAGACGAGAGCTGTAAAGCAAAAATGATTAAATTAATATATAGAGTAATAGTCAACATCAGATATGGGTGGGCAATTTAGGTTTGAGAAAGGGTTAGAGAAATTATAAAATTAAAATCTTATGTTTGCTAATATCAGATTACACTACCCAACATGATTTTTACTTCCAGCAAATCAATTGTTGTTTTATGTATAGAATTTAAAATCAGTCATAAAAATTACCTATCACATCTGTTTTAAGATATAGATAGATTACACCGGGGGGGGGGGGATTCACAGATTAAAGGTTAAAAGTAGCCACAGGCACAGGTGAAGATGATCCTTCCACTACTTCTATTAGAATAAGCAGGAGCAAGGGGCACAGGGGGTTTCAGTGACTGACAGCAGTCATCGTGAAACAGGTGGGTATAGGCATCGTGAAACAGGTGGGATTTACTCAAAGAGTAACTAAAAATAAGAATAGGTGCATGTATTACCAATGCTAGAAGTATAGTAAATAAATTTGATGAATTTGAAGTGTTGGCCAAGACATCAAAGGCAGATATTGTTGGGATATCAGAGATATGGTGTCACACAGATATTAGGAATGAAGAATTGGAATTTGGGGAGTACGATGTGTACAGAAAGGATAGCCAGGATAGGAAGGGAGGGGGTGTTATGCTGTTAATTAAGAAAAACATAATATCAAAAGAAGTGCATCCAGTTGATATAGATGAACAGTGCACTTTTGAATCAGTTTGGTGTGACACAAGCACTGCGAAAGCAAAAATAAGAGGAGGAGTTCGTTATAGGCCTAATGACTCGAATGAATACAATGAACAATTGTACAGAAAAATAGTGTGGGCTATCAGTAAATCAGAATGTCTTATAATGGGGGATATTGACTGGAACTTGTGGGGTTGGTTCAGTCGCACACTAGTAAGACTTTTCTGGATTTATTGGATGATTGTTTTCTGCAGCACCATGTTTGAAAGACAACCAGAGGGTAATACTCTTGATCTGGTTATCAGCAGTGATCATTTGTGTATTAAGAATTTGCAGATAAAGGAACCACTAGGTGGTAGTGATCACAGTGTATTGATGTGGGATTTACTTAAAGATATAATTGGTCATCACACATCACACAACACAGCGGCAGCCCCCAAGGCACAAGTAGTTGTTGGTGACTCTATTGTCAGGGAAACATGCTTTGTAAAAAGGATAGGTGGAACAGGACCAGGGTATGTCTGCCAGGGGCAAAAGTTGATGACGTTGTAGAGCGGATATCATCTTTTAAGGGCACAAAAGGTGATATATTGTACCCATTGGCACTAATGATATTAAGAGTAGGAGACCGGCGGAATTACTTAACAAATACAGGTCACTGTTGAAAAAAAGCCATGAATTAGGATTGAATTTGAAAGTGTCTGCAATTCTGCCCAGACACGATAGGAGGGCGTATATGATGAGAGCCCTGTCAATCAATTCGGCCCTGGAAAGATTGTGCAAGGCTCAAGGAGTAGAATTTTTTTCAGCCTGGTCTGTACTTGTTAACAGGTGAGACTGCTTCTACAGGGATGGGATACACTTAAATAGAAAGGGTGCAAGAATGTTTGCTGATGCTATCGAGGCAGTGTTAGGTGGATCAGAAAACTGATAGATTGGGGGGATACAAGGACTAATAGATTAACAGTAGCCACTGGCAGAGGTGAAAGTGATTCTTGCACTGCTTCTATTGGAATGAGCCCCAGCCTGGAAAATAAGATGCAGGATATTTTAGAGACTGCTGGGAATCATTGGGGTACAAATAAACACATAGGTTGTGTTAGTGTAGCTAAGAAAAAGAACAGGTGCATGTATACTTGCGTGTACATCAATGCTAGGAGTTTAGTAAATAAATTTGATGAATTTTATGAATTTGAGGTATTGCTCAAAACATCAAAGGCAGATATTGTAGGGATTTCAGAGACGTGGTGTCACACAGATATAAGGAATGCAGAACTGGAATTTGGGGAGTACAATGTCTACAGAAAGGACAGACAGGATAGGAAGGGAGGAGGGGTTATGCTATTAGTTAAGAAATACATAAAATCCAAGGAAGTGAAGCCAGTCGACATTGCTGGACAGTGCAGTGTCGAGTCAGTTTGGTGTGACATAAGCATTGGGAGATCAAAATTGAGAGTAGGAGTGTGCTATAGGCCTAATGACTCTGATGAGTATAATAAGAAACTGTACAGGGAAATAGAGTGGGCCAGTAAATTAGAGAGTCTTATAATGGGGGATTTTAATTTCCCAGATATTGACTGGAATTTGGGGGCTGGTCACTCACACACTAGCAAGGCTTTTGTGGATTTATTGGATGATTGTTTTCTACATCAGCATGTTCGGGAGGCAACTAGAGGGAGTAATACTCTTGATTTGATTATCAGTAGTGATTCTTCATGCATTAAGAATCTGCAGGTAAATGAACCACTAGGTGGCAGTGAACACAGTGTGCTGAAGTCGGATTTACTCAAAGAGGTAACTACCAAAGGTCTCGGGCTTGGATCAAAGTACTGAAAAAACCTTGGGAGGTGCAATATGGCCACAGAATCCGATGCACCAACAACTACCAAAATCAAAAAAAAAAAAAAAAAAAAAAGGTAACTACCATTAGGGGTAAAGGGAAGGGTTATTGCTTTCGTAAAGGCGACTACAATGGACTGAGACAGTATTTAAATTCTATACAGTGGGACCAACTGATGATGTTACCAACAGCAAATTCAAAATGGGAAGCATTCAAAGAACTTATCTTGGAAGCTACTAGGCTTTACATACCAACTAAGAAATATTGTTCAAGGTTTAGGCCTAAGTGGATGTCAGATGAACTAATGAGACATATGGCAGAGAAGAAAAATGCATGGGATACACAAATTAACACGTGACACAGAAGCCTATGATAAATACAAGTTGATCTGTAACCAAGTTACAAAGGAGGTTAGGCAGGCGAAGGCAGATTACGAGAAATCTTTGGCAAGGGATGCAAAGAAAAACAGCAAAGAGTTCTTTACTTATGTAAACTATAGGAGGAAGGGGATGAATCAGATTGGTCCACTTGATATTGATGGGTCAACTGTTGATGATCCTGCTCAGGAAGGTAACAAACTGAATGAATATTTTGCATCGACATTCAGCGAGGGGAATGCCAGAGGTGTATTCAACTCTGGCAGTAAGCTACAGAATCTTGTATTAACTGAGAGTAAAGTGGAGGAGAAATTGTTGAAGATAAATACAAGAAAGGCACCTGGGGTGGATGGGATCTATCCAGTTATATTAAAGGAGGCAGCAAAGGAAGTAAGCAAACCCTTAGCCATAATTATGAGAGCTTCCTTGGGCTCAGGGGAAGTACCCATGGACTGGAGATGTGCAAATGTGACCCTAATTCACAAAGGAGGATCAAAGGGCGACACAAGTAATTATAAACCTGTTAGTTTAACTTCTGTTCCTGGAAAATTAATGAGAGCACTGGTTAAAGAAGCACTGCAGGATCATCTAGACAGGACTTCAGACACAGCGTGGTTTTGTTAAGGGGAAGTCTTGCCTGACCAATTTGATTGGATACTATGATGCAGTCACAAAAGAACTGGATGCAGTGAATAACTTTGATATTATATACTTGGATCTTAGAAAGGCTTTTGATACTGTTGCACATGGAAGACTGCTCCACAAATTCGAGCAGTGTGGCATTGGAGGCAAATTCCTGCTATGGATAAAGGGGTGGTTGAGGGGGAGAAGACAGAGTGGTAATCAATGGACACTGCTCATCATGGACTAATGTTATTAGTGGAGTCCCTCAGGGTTCAGTATTGGGTCCATTATTGTTTTCTGTATTTATAAATGATATTGATGATGGTATATCAAGCTTAATGTCCAAGTTTGCAGACAATACGAAGATTGGCAAGGTTGTCAAGGACGCTACTGACACTGTGCTACTGCAACAGGATCTGGAAAGGTTGAGCAGATGGGCTGAGAGGTGGCAAATGAAGTTTAACATTGACAAATGTAAAGTACCACATATGGGAAACAGCAACCCTACAGCAACGTATCAACTCTGTGGTACTACATTGACAGTGGTAGAGAATGAAAGGGACCTGGTTGTGGTTGTGCAGGCAGATATGAAGTTTTCTGAGCAATGCAGACGGGCTGCAAGAGTAGCTCATGGTGTATTGTCGATGATATATAGGAATTTTTCCAGCAGGGATAAGGAGGTGATTATTCCATTGTATAAGGCAATGGTCAGGCCACACCTAGAGTACTGTATACAGGTCTCGAGGCCTCATTTCAAGAAGGATGTAGAGATGCTGGAACGAGTACAGAGAAGGGCAACAAGATTAGTGAATGGAACAAAGGGGTGCTCTTACGAAGAAAGGCTTAAGTTTTGCAAATTACAGTGTCTGGAGACTAGGCACCAGCGAGGTGATCTGATAGAGGTGTATAAAGCCTTGAATGGTTTGAGCATGCTCAATGCTGATGGGATTCTTCCTCTTGCTCAGAATAATCACCTGAGAGGGCATAAATTCAAATTGAGGAAAGACAGATGTAGGATAGACGTGAGGAAATTTGCCTTTAGCCAGCGGGTGGTTGGTTGGTGGAATAGACTTCCATCCCTTGTCGTGGAAGTTGATAGCCTAAATAAGTTTAAGGCTCAGCTGGACAGGTATTTCAAACGAACAGAGGGGTGAAGTGGAAGTGGTTATTTTTTTATTTATTTATTTTTTTTTGGCTGATGCTGCATAAGCTTGCTTTCTTGCATCAAATGCCTCTACTAATGCTAATGCTAATTTCAATCAAGGGTGAGGGAAAGGGTTTTTGCTTCCGTAAAGGTGAATACAGTGTTCTCAGACAGTTTTTAAATTCTGTACAGTGGGATCAACTGATGATGTTACCAACAGCGAATTCTAAGAAGGAAGCATTCAAGGAATTAATCGTGGAAGCTACTAAAAGTTTCATACCTATTAAGAAATATTGTTCAAGGTTTAGGTCTAAATGGTTGTCAAATGAACTAATGAGACTCACTGCATAGAAGAAAAATGCATGGGATGCATATAAATTATCAGGCGACACAGAAGCCTTTGGCAGATATAAGCTAGTTTGTAATCAAGTCACAAATGAAGTTAGGCAGGCGAAGGCAGATTATGAGAAATCTTTGGCAAAGGATGCTAAGAAAAACAGCAAGGATTTCTTTACTCATATAAACTCTAAAAGGAATTGGATGAATCTGATTGGCCCACTTGATATCGATGGTTTGACTGTTGATCATCCGATCATCCTGTCCAGATAGCAAACAAACTGAATGAGTATTTTGCATCAACATTCACACATGAAGAGTTATTAAGGTTTAAAAATGCCAGAAGTTATGAAATTGTAGCAGGGTGCTTAATGATTTTTGTAATAACTGAGAGCAAATTGGAGGAGAAATTCCAAAAGTTAAACAGAAGAAATGCACATGGGGTGAATGGGATCTATCCAGTTATATTAAAGGAGGTGGCAAAGCAACTAAGCAAACCTGTAACCATAATTATGAGAGCATCCTTGGACCCAAGGGAGTTCCCCAATTCACAAAGGGGGATCGAAGGGTGACACGAGTAGAACAGTAGTTTATCTTCTGTTCCGGGTAAAATAATGGAGTCACTGGTTAAAGACGCATTGCAGGATCATCTAGACAAGACTGCAGCAGTAATTCAGACACAGCATCGGTTTGTTAAGGGATTGTCTTGTCTGACAAATTTGATTGGATATTATGATGTGGTTACAAAGGAACTGGATGCAAAAAATAATTTTGATATCATATACTTGGATTTCAAGAAAGCTTTTGACACTGTTGCACGTGGAAGACTATTGTACAAATTGGAGCAGAATGGTATTAAGGGTAAGTTGCTACAATGGATAAAAGGATGGTTGAGTGGGAGAAGACAGAGGGTGGTAATCAATGGGTGCTGCTCTTCGTGGACTAATGTTATTGGTGGAGTCCTACAGGGTTTGGTGTTGGGTCCACTGTTGTTTTGTATATTTATCAATGATATTGATGAAGGTATATCAGGCTTAGTGTCAAAGGTTGCCAGGGTTGTTAATGACAGTGTGCTACTGCAACAGGATCTAGAAAATTTGGGCAGATGGTCTGAGAAGTGACAACCAAAGTTTAATATTGACAAATGCAAAGTACTGCATATGGGTAGAAGTACCCATAGAAACGTACCAACTTTGGGGTACTACACTTAAGGTGGTAGAAAATGAAAAAGACCTGGGGGTAATTGTGCAGTCAGATATCAAGTTTTCTGAACAATGCAGACAGGCTGCCACGGCAGGTCATGGGGTTTTGTCAATGATATACAGGAATTTTGATAGTAGGGAAAAGGAGGTGATTATCTCAGTGTATAAGGCAATGGTCAGCTTGAACACTTTTGAGTACTGCATACAGGTCTGGAGGACTCAATTTAGGGAGGATGTAGATTTGCTTGAGCGTGTACAGAGAAGGGCAACAAGATTGGTGAGGGGAATGAAGGGATCCTCTTACCAAGAGAGGCTTAGTTCTGCAAATTGAAGCGGCTGGAGATTAGGCACCTGCGAGGTGATCTGATTGAAGTGTATAAGGTCTTGAATGGGTTGAGCACACTGAATTCTGATGGGGTTCAGATTACGAACCTAAGGTGGCATAAATTCAGATTTGAGGAAAGGCAGATGTAGAATGGATGTAATTAATTGCTGGAACAAACTTCCATCTGCCATTGTGGAAGTTGATAGGTTAAATAAATTTAATGAGGAACTGGATAAACATTTAGAGGGAATTGTTTTGTAAATATATATATATATATATATATATATATATATATTTTTTTTTTTTTTTTTTTTTTTTTGGCTGATGCTGTATAAGTTCATACACTTGTTTTCTTGCATCACATGCCACTACTACTACTACTACATTATGTACAAAAATATCATTACTGTTTGAAATACAATTTTTAAACTTATTAACTTTTGGTTGGTTTTGTTTATTGGGCTAAAAGTTAAGCAAGTACATCATTACTGTTCTTGCAATATAGTATATTTTGATGCACTTTTCCAGACAAGTCAGTATTTTTATTACACCATATAGTGTGTGATAAACTAAACTACAAGAGTTCACCTTCTGTTTAATTTTACCAATTGCTTTTACTGTTTTTAGGTTAATGTATTGTTAAAATGGAGAAGACAAAGCGCAGAACTTGCATCAATCACCCAGACAACTTCTGCTATGTTTGTGGACACTTAACCTCAAAAACTCAGAAGAAGAAAATATACAATGTCACAAAAGTAGCATATTCATTGTACTCTGGCTGCAAGATCAGTGACCAAGAAAAAAATTGGGCTCCACATGTCTGTTGTATTACTACTTGTACAATGAACTTAAGGCTGTGGTTATATGGCAAGCTGAGAGCATTACCTTTTGCCGTCCCTATGGTGTGGCTCAAGCCCAAAAAACATTTCGACGACTGGTATTTCTGCATGACAAAAATAAAAAGTATTTCTCAAAAGAGCTAGCACTGCATCAAATATCCTGCCAGTACCTGTGCCACCAAAATCTTGGGGTATTTGAAGTAGTGATGAAGGTACAGAAGAAATCGTTTTACTAGATGTCACAGAACCATGTACTTCACATGTTTGGACTACGAGCCAGAAAAAGAAAAGGCCCCCCCCACACACACACTACATTGAACAAGAAGAATTAAACGACTTGATCAGAGACTTGGGCTTACCCAAAGAAGGCTGAATTACTTGGATCCAGACTGCAACAGTGGAACTTACTCGCCAAAGGTACAAACATTACAATATACCATAAGTGAAACGAAGGGTTTTCAAGATATTTTGCAATAGTCCAATGATGTCTGCAAAGACATCATTGGTCTTATGCACAAACTAAACATTGATCACAATACCTCTGAATGGCATTTGTTCATTGATGCGTCAAAGCTAAGTTTGAAAGCAGTATTGCTTCATAATGGAAATACTTTGCCATCAATTCCTCTTGTTCATGCTGTTGGCCTGAAAGAAACATGATAGTATGTTTCAGATTCTTGCTGCTATAGGTTACAATGACTTTGGTTGGAATATTTGTGATGATCTCAAAGTGATTGGACTGCTTGTTGGGTTGCAAGGTGGTTTCACTAAATACTGTTGTTTCCTGTATTTGTGGGATAGTCTTGCAACAGCCAAACACTGTCGTACAACACTGGGACAAGAGAGATGAATGCATGTAAATTATGTTCCATTGTGGTTGATCCACAAAAGGTTTTTCTTCCCCTTTACACATCAAGCTTGGACTGATTAAGAATTTCACTAAGGCACTGGATAAAGAAAGCGGAGGATTCGCATATTTACTGAAAATGTTTCCAAATTTATCTCGTCCAAAGCTAAAGGAAGGAATTTTCATAGGTCCTCAAATAAGAAAGCTCTTAAAAGATGAAGAATTTCAAAGAAACCTGAATAATGTTGAACTGGCTGCATGGAGATCTTTCAAGGCTGTGGTACACGGATTCCTAGGAAAGAGAAAAGAAGAGAACTATGAGCAACTGGTGACAAACTTGTTGAAATGTTACAAGAACATGGGTTGCCAAATGTCATTGAAAATGCATTTCCTTCATTCCCATCTGGATTTATTTCCTGAAAACTTAGCAGATGTCAGTGATAAACAAGGAGAGCAATTCCACCAGGACTTTTGCTCCAATAAAATCAATCAATCCACCAGGACTTTTCCGTAATGGAAAAACGATATCACGGTTACTGGAGCTCTGCCATAATGGGAGATTACTGTTGGTTCCTTAAATGAGAAAGCAATCTGGAATATAAAAGGGTTTTTTTTTTTTTTTTTTTTTTTGATTTGGTAGTTGTTGGCGCATCAGCTTCTGTGGCCATATTGCACCTCCCAAGGTTTTTGCAGTACTTTGATCCAAGCCCGAGGCGGGAATCGAACCCGCGACCTTTGGGTTGCTGGGCAGGTACTTTACCCGGTCAGCTGAATATAAAAGGAAATCATGTCTAAGTAACATATATTGTGTGTAATAAATGCAACCATGTATGCTGATATTGTATAAAAACAAGGAATTTAAAAAATGCATGTCTTGTGATGTAGACATGACATCAAAAGATACATAGAAGTAAAAGAATAATTTCTCTACCCCTTTCTTGGACCAAAATTGCCCACCCATATTTGATGCTGGCTATTACTCCATATATTAATTTAATCATTTTTGCTTTATAGCTCCCGTCTCTCTAATTGGCTATTCAATTCAGCCTAATTCATTATTTCATTAGGATATTCACATTCTTTCTCTTTCTCACACCTTCAACGTCTGTGATTTATGCATCCATCTTCACACTTTTTAACAGACTTAATTCTACCTCACATATATAAACTTTTTGTATCCTTTACTGCTCCTTTGTGCATTCAGGTGCAAATGTCATATATACACATATATATATATATAGATATATATATAGATATACACTGGTGTTCATAGAAGTGCATCACCTAGGAATTTCACATTTCTAACCCTTTTTTGCGATGGTATGTTACATTAATGACCTAGCATCACAAATAGAAATATAAACAAAGATAATAAATATCTTTTGTTTATATTTGTGCCCTCAAAATATTCCAAAATGAGCATTTGCAACCTTTATACAACAATTATGGCTGAAATGTTACCAGAAGGCCTCAATTTGCTTTAGTTTATTATTTTAAATGGAAAACAAAATGAAAAGTTCACCGGGTGCAAACTAATATTTAGTTGAACTGCCTCTGGCCCTGATGACATCATCAGCACACCTTCGAGACATTGACAAGATCAACTGATAGTTCGTGTTTCCAAACACAAATTATGGCTTCCTGAAGTTCAACGAAGGGTCTTTGGTTTCTTTCTAGCAACTGCAGATGCCAACGATTCTCTATAGGATCCAGGTCCGGGCTGTTTCCTGGCCAGCTAACAGTTGGAATGGACCGTTCTTCCAACCATTTTTTCACCTGTAACAAATGTAAACACATTACTGTTGAACCTCTAATGCAGAAATGAAGCTAAGTAACTACAGAAGTGTCCACTTACACTTTTCGCCCAATGACAAGGAGCAGAGTCGTCCTGAAAGATGCAGTTACTTGGCAGGTTGAAATGGTCTCTTATGGTCGGCAGCAATTTGCCTTCCGATATTGCCAGGTATCCATTGGCATTTACGGAACCTTTTATGAACTGCAGGTGATCTACTCCACGATACAAAATGCATCCCCATATCATTTGGCTGGTAGGGAATTTCACTGTAGACACCATTCAGTCTGGATGGTATTCTTCACCATGTCTACAGCGAATCGTTTATCTCCCATCAGAGCTGTGCAGATTGAATTTCTTCTCATCCAAGAAAATAACTGACTTCCATTGCTTGGGGGTCCATTTGACATGCTCCTTACACCAAATTAATCGGGCCTTTTTCATTTTTTGTGTGAGGAAAGGCTTCTTCTTAGGATGATGGGTTACAAGTCCATTTTTGAAGAGGTGTCTTCCGACTGTTACTGTATTTTCTTCCCATTCTCTTTTCAGCTCAGACGAAGAAGCTTTATGGTTTTTAAGGTATAAGTGCTGCAAAACGCGGTCCTGTTTTGTAGAAACTCATTTGCATCCGGTTCCTTTTTTCCTATCAGCAGAACCTGTATTCTTGAGTTTGGAAAGAAATCTACTCACTGTCGGCTGATTACAAGAAACTCTATAAGAAATATGACGGGAAGAGCATTCTTCCTCAAGTAAAGCAGCAATAACACTCTTTCTTTGTGGTGTCAACTGCACGTAATTCGCCACAACTCTTGCAGAGCATGCTTATATAGCTGAAAGTAACAGCTGGTGCAATATTACGTCATCACCTAAGCATGCCAATCTTCTCTGATGCAATCTGTAAGAAATATTGCCATATACTTACGTTATTCGGATGACAATTGCAATTTTAAAGGGTGATGAATTTCTTTGAACACCAGTGTATATTGAAGCAATATATACAAAAAAGCGGAAAATGAAAGAGTGGTCATCTTATTCTTTCTTTCTTTCTCAAAACTTATTATTTTTATGGTTTATATATGTGGGGAAAGAGAGGGAGTGAGTGGTTTAATAATGTTCATTGGAATGCACACTGAAATAAATGAAAGTGGAAGGGAGAAATGTTTATTGAAGATGAAAACTTTAAATTTATCAATGAAAAAAAAAAGTTAAAGTAGAGAAGTCTTCATATATATATGATATGAGGTACATAGAAGTGTATAACGGAGTTAATATTTGTATATGGTGTTTATGGACTAATGCCATTTGCTGTGGCAATGTATCCAATACGACCATAATATAATATATTATGTGTTAGTATATGACAGGGTTACCAGATTTAAAATTCAAAAGCTAAGAAAAAATGAGGACATTTAAAAAATTATATTTATTACTACATAAATATAATTATTACTCTGAGAATACCCTAAAACCTAGACTTCCTCTTTTCTGAGGACAGAAACAAGGAAGTCTAGTAACCCTGTATGTGGTGGAGATAAGTCTTAAAAAAGAAAGATTGCACAAAAAAAAAAAAAAAAAAAACTATATTGTCATGTTTTTTTTTGTTTGTGCAATTGTGGTGGTTGACACTGAAAGAGACCAGGATTGTTCGGCAAATATATTTATTTATATAATTCGATCTTACATTTAAAATGTATTATTTTTTGTCTTTTATTATTATGCTTGTACTTTTTCAATTTGTAACTATGCTACCTCCTCATCTTTTTATTTTATTTTCCATTCTTCCAACTGTTAATACATAACTCTTATTTATATATAGCTTCGCAACTTTAACTTTTTCTTTCATTAATTTTAAATTCTTTGCCTATAAAAATATTATTCCCTTCCACTTCCAATGAATATTTTATCGAAATGTCCTGTGATGGGCATTAGTAAACCACCCGCTGAATTGGAGGAGTGGTGATCGGCAATTTTGCGGTACCACTTTACCCAAGAGCTAAAGGGATTAACGTTGCGCAATTCAGTGGCACCCATAAAACCTACCCAATCGTGTAATGAGAAGTTGCACTGGTCTATTGCTTTCTATGTGTTCATACCCAGTGAGAAACTTCAGCTGCATGTTGCTGCTGGCTCCATGTAAGCAGTCACAAGCGTTCTACATGTGAGCACCCTAAGGTGTCTGCTTGCCAATCTCTGTAGCCCATATAATCTAGGTCTTTCCTTATATGAACTCCTTTTTGCTGACCTTACCATGTGAGTTGCCTGTCTTTGAACCCTGTCAAAAAGTGCTTTTTTTTTTTTTTTTTTTTTTTCAGATGGGGGTTTCACAGGACACAGTCATTCAAATGCAGGCCTACGATTGCCTTATACAGTGGAATTATAACTTCCTTATTTCTAAAGGATATTCTTTGATCATCAATAGCACAACTTGAGGTTTCCTGGCCGCCTGTTTACTCTGTTCAGAGAACTTTATATCTGCCCATATCTTAACTCCCTGATCCCTTTCTTCCTCTACTGTTTTTAACTCAACCCTACCAGGTGTATAAATTATTTTGGGGTTACTATTCCCCAAGTGCATTTTGCAGCATTAAACCCTGCTGCCACTTTTCTGACTGTTCAAGTCATCCTGAAGGAGCACTGCCTGACACTGATCATTAATGAGTCTCCTAATATTTACATCATCTGTGAATTTTGACATCATGTCCTCTATTTCTTCGATGTTTATAAAAATCAAAAACAACAGTGGTCCAAGAACCAATCTGAAGCATGAGGGACTTTATTTGAATTTAAGGCATCAAGTGCCATGCTAAAATCCAAATAAACTCAAAATTGTTCCCTATATCCATATACATCATGGTTAAATATGATTTTCCCCTAACAAAACCGTGTCACACATCATTTCTACATGTCTCAGAATTGCTTCCAAGATTTTCCCTACCACTGAAGTCAGCCTAATAAGTCTGCAGTTACCAACTTCACTCTTAGAACAACCTTTATGTATTGGTAATAAGGACTTACTTGCCTTTAGGCTCAAAAGTTTTTCTAATAAACAGTCATCTGTAATTTCTAAATCACTAATTTCATATTTCTCAGCCTTATTCACATACATGAAAAACTCCTTGTGGCAGTTCTTTCTCGTGCTTAGTCTTTGCTTCCTTAACCTTATCTGTGGTACTGTTTCAGTACTTTTGAAGTGAAACTTCTTTAGGCATGCCCCAGGCAGTTTTCACATGGGAGTAACTTGCATCTGTGGATTGACAAAAATCGCTTTGAAAATGCAATATGAAATGATTCATTGCCCCACCATTGTACCACTCCATACTAGGCACAAGTGACGCACCAGCGACAAATGATGCCATCAGTACCCCTACAGTGAAGCCAAGGTGTAACTTGCATCTAGTCACGTTTACATTTTAAATTGCTATATCTCAGCTTCTAGCAGTCTGATTTCAAAAATTTAAAAACCAAAATATCTTTCGTCATTCTCTACCAAATTTCATAAAAATTTCGATTTCAATATTCCGAAGACTAATAGTGAGCATTGTAAGGTGTATAGGGCACGTATACATGCATTGCGACCACCGAAACCACTTCAATTGAGTACAAAGGAGAGATATGTAAAAACTTTGTAATAAACTTGTAAAATATTAAACCACTATAACATTGAAATAATAAACATTTCAAAAGATTCTAAAGAAGTTTCACTTAAATTCCGCTACCTGTGCTCGGCACGCACAATTTTTTTTAACCCTCTGTAACTTTTTCCATGCTATCTTCTTCTGCTCTAGATTGGCCATCCTCCCTGTGCTATATTTTCTTAATGGTATATGGGCATTCACACCTTCTGTGATTATTGCTTTAAAGGTATTCCATAATTGTAATGTATTTGCATTTTCTCTGCAGTCCTCCAAATTAATAACAATTCTAGATAAAGTAGTTGTATTGAATGTTACAGCCCATCGAAATAATAAGAATGTGCACAAGTAAATGAATGCAACTGAGCCTAACAAGAGAGAAATAAAGCCTGGAATAACTTTCACAAGAACTCTTCCACTGCAAATCTAGTGCAATTTAAGATAACTGAGCCAATACCAGATGCATTCAGTTAGAAACATTTAACTTCTGTGATTACAAGGTCCACTAAAATGCAAACCATCTGGAAAATTATTGGTAAAATGTATAATAAATTTTCCTTCACACCTATTCATACTGAGTGGGAATGCAAGACATAGCCAACACTCTGAGAGTCTTTTGGTCAAACTTCTGCCATATACTCACCAGGCTTCCAGAACTTAAAAGTCCTCTGCTGAAAAACATACCCTAATTATTGACACTAAACCCCATCAGTAATCGCTCTGCAGCTTGCTGTTGACAGTTCAAGACCTGATGGAGTTTGCTATTCCATGTTAATAGAGCTTGATGAAGGCCACACCTAGAGTACTGTGTACAGGTCTGAAGGCCTAATTTTAAGAAGGATGTAGAGTTGCTAAAATGAGTACAAAGAAGGGGAACAGGGGTGCTCTTATGAAGAAAGGCTTAAGTTCTGCAAATTGCAACGGGTGCCTCCGTAGCCAGGTGGGAAGGAGCAGCAATGCGTAGCACACGCTTCTTGATTAGACCGGGGTTCGAGCCCATCACCACCAAATACGGAGGATGCAGAAAGGTCAGGGAATGACCACTGCATGTCCAGGAGCAATATGGCCTTAGTTGCTAATGCTCCTAAAAACTAAACAACAACAATAGCAAATTGCAATGCCTGCAGAGTAGGTACCTGCGTGGTGATCTGATTGAGGTGTATAACACCTTTAATGGGTTGAGCAGGCTGAATGCTGATGGTATTCTTCCTCTTACTCAGATTAAGAACCTGAGGGGGGGGCACAAATTCAAATTGAGGAAAGACAGTTGTAGAATAGATGTGTGAAGTTTAGCTAGAGGATAGTTGATTGGTGGAACAGACTTCCATCTTTTGTTGTGGAAGTTGGTAGCCGAAATAAATTTAAGGCTGAGCTGGACAGACATTTGGAACAAATGGAGGTTTTTTTTTGGCTGATACTGCATGACTTTGCTTTCTTGCATCGTATGCCTCTACTAAGAGTCACTTCAACTATATAACTGAATTTTTACAGGAAACACAATACCTGGTGCCATGCACATGTTATAGCATTATTATAAATGTTACTATTGCTCTAACTAGCTGTATGGGCAGAATAGTGGAAAAAATGGTTCACTGATCAAATACAATTTTAGCAGTGCATCATATTTTGGATTTCATACTGGTAGGTCGACTTTAGACCTATTGATTCAAACAAAAACCCAGATTTGTAATGCATTCATAAAAAAAGAATGTTTAACTATAGTTTATTTAGACATTGAGAGAGCTTTTGACACAGCTTGGCATTATGGAATTCTGCACAATCTATACACATTTGGCCTAAGGGGCAATCTCTCAAAGTTTATACAGAACTGACTGAAGCAGCAGTCTTTTCAGGTATGTGTTCAATTCCTCATTTCTCACATAACTTCATCCAAGGTATAACACAGAGCTCAGTTTTAGGTGCCACCCTTTTCATTATAAAAAACAACTCAGTAACTCACACTGTTTTTACTACTTTATACTTGGGTGAGTTTAGCATATCCTACTACTTTCAGAAGATGAGAACTTCAAAGTACTCTTAACAGAATTATATCTTGGGCTGCAGATAACAATTGTTGAAGTTTACTGTATAATCAATTCTGACCCAGTTTTGAAGCTGGGTGACCAAGTCATACTTGTGCCTAAAGTCTGATTTATTGACGTAACTGTAGGTAAAAAAAAAAAAAAAAAAAAAAAAAAAAAAAAAATTGACCTTTCCTGACCATATCAAACAGGTTAGCACCACCTATTTCAAGAAATTAAACAATTTTGAGATTTATTATCAGTTACATCATGGAGTGCTGACTGTCATACTCTTCTTCACTTATATCATGCTATAGTAAGATTACAGATTGTATTACCAGTTTACAACTCTGCTAGCTGACCGGGCTAGCCAGGTAGGGTTCGATTCCTGCCTCGGGCTTGGATCACAGTAAAATGCAAAAACTTTGGGAGGTGCATTATGGCCATAGAATCTGATGCGCCAACAACTAACAAGAAAAAAAAATAAATAAATAACTCTGCTAAACTCAGCACCTTGGATGGTTAGATGCTCTTGGAACATACTGCACATCTCCTGTCCATAGTCTTTATGCTGAAGCTCATGACCCTCTGCTTCTCTACAATGAGAAATTTTACTACTAAATTATGCTATCAAAGTCAAATCCAGCCTGGAAGTATCTATTTACTCCAGATTAGGTGAACTTGTATGCCATTTATCCATCAATGAATCAGTTGGCTGGCATACATCTTTGCTCATAACTTGATAATTGGCAGCTGAATCTTTCTAAAATAGCCATTACTAGTTCCACTGCTTCTCCATAAGGTTTCTGTCCCAGCAAAATTGGGGTGGGGGGGACTACTCTGCTTAAACAGAATATAAAACAGCTTCATAAATCACTAATTTCAAAATATGAATCTTATACACAGATGGCTCCGCTGTTCTTTTTCTATCCTCCGTAATCTCCAGTCGGTTACCTTTAGATTGTAGTATCTTTGCTGCTGAATTGTATGCAGTACAAATGAAATTGCACAATTTATTCATAATATCATATTCAGTTGCTGTAAAGTGAGAATTGCATTCTCACTTTACAGCAACCAAGAAAACATCACCCCTACCTACTTGATCATATTTAAAACCTGCTCACTGACCTAGCTAAGGAGATGACAGTATTGAGTCACTAGCCATGTCATACCTGGCAATGAGAGTGCTGACCATGCAGTTAAATTCACTGTGGAACCAGTTAATGCCTCTTTTAAGGTTTCTTTCACTGACTACAAAATCCACCTTTCTGTCTGAATTGTCATATTGGTTGCTCTCTCTCTATAATAGAGTATGACAGACTACATTCTTATCAAGGCATGCAGCTGAAATCACTCCTACTTTGAAATGAACTTTAGATAACAGGTCTGATATCAATGCAATTTTCACTTTATTAAAAAAGATTAAATGCTATGACAAAATTTGATGCTAAATGCTGTATAATGCACATATCTGACTTTTAATGGCACTTGTTATCTTCTACCATTGTTTAATTCATAATGACGTTTAGCTGAGATTGAATCATGAAACCTCCAATAACAACTACCACCATACCATTCCACATGGAAATCTATTTGAGCCATACGTCAGCTTGCATTTTAAACGCCTTCAAAACAGCTAACTCAGTGGTTTTCAACCGGGGTGCCGCAATGACATTCCAGAGGTGCCATGTAAATCTTTACGTGACACCTGCTGGACTGCCAATTGTCCATTCAGTATTCATATCCAAGAGTTACTCAGAGATCTACATATCAGGGACATTGCTGCCCCATCACTATGGCAACCCCTTCCACCATGTGATTTTTCCCTGAGAGGTGGGGAAAATCTATCACTCTGTCAGCTGTTTATCTGCAGCTCTAACATCCAGCACACCAAGCTCCAGATGGCTTGAAGTCAGAACTATCTGTGGGATCTGCCACTGTCTTTCCAAGAACTACAGAACTGTAGTTCTGTTTCCTACACAGAACTACAGTACTGTGTAGTTCCCCCTGAGTGCAACATATACACTGCAAACTTGCACACTATAGTTAGCTGTGGATTACACACAAACCTGATATCATTAGAAATGTATTATGTACACAAATTCTCAAGTTCATTGGGGGCTTATCAGTGATAAGAACATTCCTCATCCAGTCTTGTTCCAGATACAGTAAAGCTACATTATCTTTTGGAATTTGAATTTGATATTTGCTTCTGCTGGTTTCCCAGGCACATTTGGAATTGGGGAAAATGATCTCGTCAGCCTCGCAGCTCAAATTGATAGCGATGCTGAAGGGCTTTTGCCCACTAGCCCTTTATACAAACTACTGACAACTAGTGCAAAATAAACTGCTCTCCCAGTGGCAACATTCAGGAACTGTAGAGAAGTTGCTCTTTCTGAGAGCTGATGACCTGTGTGTTTGTAAGCAGTGACACTATTTTGACAATAAAACATGTTATGAGGCTGAAACACCTGAAATAACTCACATGATTAAATGCAGATAGACCACTTGGAGCTAGAAACTAACTGACAATTAATGGAGTAGCACCACAAAAGATATTCAAAAGTACTTTCTCATTATGGAAAGTGATAACAAAAAAAAAAAAAAATTCTAAAGCATATGTTACAATCTTAAACAAGCTCAAGAGCATTTTAAAGTGTCTCCTTCAGACATTTTTATTACACTGAAGGGTTGACAGGTGTTCAGGAATGATGATTATGTTTTGCTGAAGGAACTTCTACTGACAGGAATATTAACCCTTATGTCTGGGTGATATAAAGCTATACCAAAAAGTAGTGTATGTGTAAAAACATACATACCAGTTTTCTGCTTTTTAAAATAAAATTGTGTAGTAAAATTTTTAGTGGTTTTATAGTTGTAGAAATTAAATATTAATGATTTTGAGTAACAGAGTGAACAATATATATTTTGAATGAAATCATTTTTGTTGCTAAAGTCAACTAATGTATGATTTCAAAAGTGCAAGAAATTATGATTAACTTTGCTCTTTTTCATTCTTTTTAGGGCACCAATGATGACCTCATATTGTCTTGCTGTCTTCAGTACTGCAAAGAAAAGGCCAGCCCTGACAGAGATACAGGTTAGTCTCTTCCACTCGGCCGTTTACTTTTCTATACCTCAGTGAGTAGCAAATTAAAGGTAGCTGTTGTGATTAGTGTCTACCTGAATAGTATGTGTATTTATAAACTGCTATATCCTAATTCTTGGTAATCCATTGCATTTTGGTGAATTAGCCAGTCTTTGGAATAGTCTGAGCTAGTAAACTTTTACCCCACCCAATATGGCAATCAGCCTAAAAATCACTGTACAGTGATTAGTATTGGCCATAGAATGTAAGAAAGCCAGATGCTTTTGCTGTGCTCCCAACCAATGTGTTTTCCTCTTCCCATAAGTTTGAATTTATGACCTATTGTTCTACTATCCCCATCAAGCACCTAGTTACCAAGCTGTGCAGCACAATGTTCAGTTTATTCTGATATGGATGCCCTTCCATTGATTCTGCCTTATGCATTGCCCTTTCTTTGACCTTTTCGAGTAGCTTGTTTGTTTGTGTGTGTGTGTTTTTTTTTTTTTTTTTTTTTTTTTTTTAAGGATGTGGTCTCTTTCTCTGACGTTGGAGGGATGGTACTGCATTGCTCATTGTCTCTGAATGAAATAATGTCTAGAATCTGTTTGTAGGCTAAAATGGGACTCTAATGAGTTCCATTTTAGTCTACAAACCTCCAAGCCACTTGTTTGGGGTTAATGGGATACAGACGAGTGGAAATGTTTTCACCTGTGGCCACAATAACCTCAAGAGACATTTGATGGCAGGACATCGTAGGATTCCGTCTTGCTGTTAGAGCCAGACAGTGGTCTGTTCTGGTTGACATAACCCTTGGGCGGCCCTGGCCAGCTCTTCTTATAATGGTTCTTGTCTACTGAAACTGCTTCCACAGTGCTGGGATGACACTGTGTGAGAAATTATGGCAATGTGCCACCTCTGCTTGTGACTGCCCAGCTTCAAGTCATCCAATAGCCTGCCGTCTCAAAAAATCATCTAAACAACGATGACTTGCTATCCCACTGAGCAATTCAAAAAATGGGAATTAAGTGATGTGGTTGCAACCCATATTTTTATAGACATCAAAATTTGCATAATGTGTGGTTCTTAAGGTGGTAGATCAATTTCTTTGGATGTGCAGAATTTGCATGCCAGGTTATAAGTTAATCTGTCAATCAAATATGAGATAATTAATAAACATAGAGAAGCTTTATTTTAGAAGCTGTTTCAAAAAAACCGTTCTGATTTTGCTCCAGACAGCCGAGTCTAGAAGAGATTACAGCTTAGTTGTAACTGTTTAATTCCAGTCGATTTACCAATGCAAGAGATAACAATGGGGTCTGCACTTTTAGTAGTACCTTACAGGCTCAGTCTTGCAATGTACACAACAGTGTGAGTGTACATTATACCAGGACAGGTCTTCGTTAGATGATGATGACATCATTAATGATTTTGCATATATAAAAATTAAGTATATAATATCGGTGTAAATACACCATAGTTAACCCATAGATTTGAGCTACGATTGTAGCGTAGAAGGCATCGTTTTAATTGTATCTCATAATGTGGTTGCCTTCACAACAAGATAGCTACTATTGAATTACTTCAAATAAATAACGCTTCTCTAGTGGTACCGCTGAAAATAAATAACAGTAGCCTTCTCTACTAGAGAAGCGTTATTTATTTGAAGTAATTCAATAGTAGCTATCTTGTTGTGAAGGCAACCACATTATGAGATACAATTAAAACGATGCCTTCTACGCTACAATCGTAGCTCAAATCTATGGGTTAACTATGGTGTATTTACACCAATATTATATAGTTAATTATCAAAACCCATAAGGATTATGCCTAGTGCATTTAATTTTCCAAATAAAAATTAAGAGAGTAAACTTATAATAAACAAGCTTCACTGTTTGTAAGGCTTGGAAACAATTTAACTTACATTAATAAAATATATTTAAGACTGTAACAAAGAAAAGTGTTACGTTTTAGATGTATCAATGACTTACACCATATTACACAAGTGTGTTCATAGAACAATTTGCACATTGTGCAGAATGAAAAACCTGGAATAACTCACAGGGGAACCCTACTCCTTAAAGCCTTGATTGAAGAGGACTTAAATTCCTTCAATAGTATTGAACCCAGACCTCTCCAAATTATTATTATTAGCCATATGGTGCAAAGAAGCCTGAGGCTTATGCTGCACCAGTCAAAAAAAAATTTGAGTTACCCTGAGAGAGAGAGAGAGAGAGAGAGAGAAAAAGAAAGAAGTAGAAGGAAATCACCAAGAAAGAGAAGAATGATGATATTCAGCTCAGGACCTTAGGTGTGCCAAGCCTATACTCACCAGTTTGAGCCCCTGGGGTTAATGAGTGACTGTGCAAAACTACTATACTGGCACAGAGGGGACACGTATTTGCTTACAGTGTATACATCTGTTGTGTTGTCTGGAGTGGCATATTATGGCATAGCACCCTGTTACCACTGTTTAGAAACTTCTCTCTGGTGGTTTTGTAATTCAAATGATTGGATTTCAGTTTCTTGAATAAACTGAACTTAGCCTGGAATGGTTGTGATATGTTAGACAGATGAAGCCTATTTCTTCTTGAATGGAGGTGATAATGCTGATAATTGCAATTTTTAGAAAAAAAATATAGCCTAGACTGTGTAGTGTGATGCAGGTTTACTGAAGAACTGACTATTAGTCCATTTTTTTTTTTTTGACAGACAAATCACACTGTTCCTATGGTTTGGTCACTTAATTTATCTAATTTGCATCCCATTTTGCCTAGAGACTTTCCAAAGCCTGGGTTCCCTGTGGTGTCAGTGTTTTCGATAACATTAATACCATGGGGACCTGAAAGCAACCATTACAGCCTATTTACTTATTTGTTTTACCAAATAGAGTAATATATGCTTCAGATATGAAAACTCCCCTCCTCTGACTTATGGCTACACAATACAAAGAAGAGGGTATTTTTGCATTTGCTAAAAACAATCCTCGGTCAGTTATACTTTCCCACATCACCAGAAAGTAACTATCTAATTCCACATTGGTTAAATTCAGACTCTTTTCCTCCTTAGCCACATTGGCAGATAACGTATTCTAATAATATACAGTAAACTTCATGAGTTGTTTTACCGATTTGTGCATACCAGTTCTTGTCTCACCTACCTAGAGGCATAACTGGGATATGGTAAGGCCCCATCCATAAGTACTTAATGAAATTAAAGACCCTGTACTGCGCCAGAATATCAAGATTTGAAATAAATCTGCAAAAATAACACTGACAGATATTGTCAGTGTTATTTTCACAAACAGATGAAATTAACATAGATAACAGCCTAAGTATAATTTAACATTATACACTGGAAAGAAGTAACTGTGTTTTTTTTTTTTTTTTACTGCTCAGAAAAGAATAAAACTAACAGCTTTAATTCCAAACTTATCTAGAATGCATGATCATTGTACAGTTAGGTTTTTTAATTTTTCATATTTTACCAATTGTGGTCAGTCAAATTTTTGTACATGTTTTCTTTGTATCATATGAGCAATCTTGTATAATACAAAACATTTCTAAATATTTGATTTTTTTTTTTTTTTTTGTTTCCCTTGGCAATTCTTTAAAATTTAAATATATTGTGCGTTGAAGTACTTGGTGCCAAACTTTTTAAAAATGATACTTAAACGTTTTATTTTTATTATTTCAGATGGCACCCCGAAATTGTGTAAAGAAGGTGTACTGTTGACTGAAGATCGTAATCTCCGTGTGAAAGCATTGGCACATAATGTACCAGTCAGAGACCTACCTTCCTTCTTACGGTGGGCAAAGATAAGGTGAAGGTATTCTGATGATGCACAAACCTGAACAGTTATCCCAAAGATTACCAGCAACTTGCTGAAGAGGATTGAAACATGCTATAGGGTGGTCCCTACCAGCATCCATAGTTCGTCCTCAAGGTATCAGCCCGTGTGTGGTAGTTGCAGGCATTGGCAAAGAGTTCTAACTGTTGTGCACTCATGGTCCTAGTGTTAGTGTCACGTCATCCTTTAACTTTTGGACTTGTTAAGGTATGCGTGTACTTAGTTTGTGTGTTACTGAACTTGGTGTTCTAATGGACAGTTCTGCGAACACCCACACAGACTGGGCTGGACTTTTTGTAGTGGTGACACTCAATTTTGAACAGTTCCCATAATATAGGCTGGTTGGTGCACAGTCATTCATTACGGGTTTGCTATAGATTTCATATCTGTTGTCCCAAAAACCAGATACTTTAATGAAAAAGGACAAAATACGTTTCTGAATAGACTTGCCTAGATGCATGTTTTATTCAAGTAACTGCATTGCGTAAACACAGAAAAGTGATAAATATTTCAGAAACTAAGTTAACAGTTGTCACTCTATTGTATTTGAAGCTTGTGTCTGCTAAGAAGCTTTTTAAATTGATTGTATTCTTTTTTTTTTAACACGCGCATATATAAGAGTTTGACAAACTACTCTAATACTGCATGGGTAGTATTTTATCAACTGTGATATCACAGAATGATGATTTCCTCTGTCCATCTCTAAAAGGAGGGGCTGACATGAGGAATAAAAGACAAATCCCATTATACAGAAACAAACAAAATAGTAATGATGACAGAACAGACATTAAAGAAAAATGTCAGTTATAAACTATAATTAACCCTTTACTTTATGGAGATAAATGTCCAGACTGATTTAAATTTGAAAATAAAAATATCCATTAAAGTGAAATCATGGGATTTCATTATTGATTTGACTTCTATATCTTCAATTCATTTGTTACTGAAGAAGTTTGGCCATAAAAAATAATAAAAGGAAATTCTGTTAGGTTTTGTGAAGCCAATTCTTGCATATAATTATCAAGTGCTTTAAAGCATGAATTTAAAATTAGTGGCATCTGTTCTGTCCTATCCTTGATCTGAAGCAAAAGTTGGAGGTTGCTTACATTTGCAGTGGTGTCCAATTACCACACTGCTTAGTTTTTCAATTTCACTTACAGACAGTGAAGATAACACCAAAATGCACATCAGGGGAGGATTTTACTTTAAAAAAGTATATTTTTAATAGTTGTGTTCAAAATAGGTTGAAAATAAAAGTGGCTTCAAGAAGTGAACTATTTAATGCCTTTATTCCAAACATAACCGAAGTGGAAAGAGTCTACCACTGTGCTTGCTAATGTTATACTTTTAACAAGCCTGGTAAAGGATTAGAGACAATGAGTCCTTCACGTTAAAGGTCCTAATGGAGTGGCTTATTCCATTTAATATCCTTAGAATATTAATTATAGTTTAACAATGCAGTTTATTTCCCTGTTAATCCATCACATGGCATGTGAAGTAGATTTCTACTCTAAATTTGAAGCTCTTACAGTGCCGTCATTTACTATCAATAAAACCATAAATAGTGTGACAGAAGTATTTAAAAAAAATTAAACAAGTAGTAATGCCAACTGATTTTCATATTTCAATGAAAATCAGTTAGTTTTAAAAAGAGGTAGTGTTTCCCCCCCCCCCCTCTAGCCAGTAATACACTTTAAAAATACAGCATTTCAGTAGTGGAAATAATTATAATTTAAAACATCCTATTTTTAGAAATTTACATCCCTTGATTTAGGTGTGTCAAATCAATTTATTTTATTATGAACTGCATGCAAGTTTGCAGTTCAGGCTGAATAGCACTTGGTACAATTTGACAAAGCTTTCTGAATACAGCACCAAACCTAATTGTTAGTAACTGGAAGGGAAAGACATGGTTGGATAGTTATGGGACTCCTGAAATTAAGCCCAACCTATTTATATTCCCCAGTTTGCTGTGTCAGTTTCTGTTTTTAGGAAAAGACTAAGATTAACTAATAGATAAAAACAGTGAACAGCGGCAGTTTTAGCCACTTTGCTAATACAAGGACTTAAAATGGGGGGGAAAAAAGCAGGCATAAAATTTCTGCATCTTCTTACTCCCGAAAGTTCAAGAACTACAAATGACAACTAAAGAAGTCACTACTGATTTATTTTTGACTGAATTTCCAGAGTCTTCATTGAAAGTAGGTGAGTGGGAAGGATGGAGATAAATGTCCAAATACCATGGAAATGAATTTATGTTCATACACGTGTAAAAGAACCAGGTGGGACAAATGTGTATGACCAATACAGAGCACATGTAATAAAGTACTTCCCTCTGTGAACAAAAAAACAGATTCTTCTCTTTTTTTTCAAATTCTCCATGGCTTTGGCAGAAAAGAAATGCCTATGATAGTCAAAATCATTCAGGATCATGTCAGTTAGTTGCATGACAATATGGTACATAATACAGAAACCAAAATTTAAGAAAATCAGTGAAGTAAAAGGTTTTGGGAAACCGTGAATGGAGAAATTTATAAAAGAAAAGATTTTTTTTTATCAATTTATTTTGGGTATGAATATTCAAGCTTATTCTACTCATAGACAAGTTGGAAAGTTTGTATGATCTTTAATTTAGCATGACTGTCCGTCCATATTGTAACAACTTCAAAATCTGGATGAACACTCTTGCTGAAGATAATAGACCATATGCAGCTAATCCATGCTGCTAGAATAACACCATGGATTGATTGGGAAGTGAGGAGAAAATTATGGACACAGTAACAAGACAGGGAGAAGAGAAATATTATTATTAAAATAAATAATAATATAATATTATTGAGTCAAGTTTATAATTAATATGAATATCCTAGGCAATATTTATGAAAAGAAGTAGTAATAATTGCTAGTTTTCTATTGGTCTAATTTTAACGAAATTTGAAAAGGGTTGACAAATCATTCTAAAAGCAAAATATAAAATTTTATAAAATTCCATCCATTAGGAGTCAAATTATTACATGTGGACAGACAAGATGGACATGGTGAAAACATGAGGCGCTTTGTACTCTATCAAAAATGTTAACTAATGGTTAATTTAGTATTCACTAAATTAATCATTTACAGCACAGAAGGACATAAAGGACATAGTGTTTAAAGTTTGCACTTTCGGTCTTGCCTATCATACACCACATTAGCATTAGTAGAGGCACACGATGCAAGAAAGCAAGTGTATACAGCATCAGCAAAAAAAAAAAAAAAAAAAAAAACCCTTCCCATTTCACCCATCCATTCACTCCAAATGTTGTCTAGTTCTGCCTTGAATTTATTTATTTAATGACAGATGGAAGTTTGTTTCAGCAATCAACCACCCGCTGGCTAAAGGTAAATTTCTGCACATCTATTCTACAACCATCTTTCCTCAATTCTGGCAGCCTGTCTGCACAATTACTCCCAGGTATTTTTCATTCTCCACTATGCTGAGTGTAGTTCCACACAGTTGATATGTTACTCTGGGGTTACTGCTACCCACATGCAGTACTTTACCTTTACCAATGTTAGACTTCAGTTGCCGCTTTTCAGCCCAATTTCTCTAGATCCTGATGCAGTAGTGTACTGTCATTAGTGTCATTAATAACCATGCCAACCTTTGTATCATCTTCAAACTTTTACATTAAGCCTGATATCAATATCATTAATGAATACAGAAAACAACAATGGTCCCAACGCTGAACCCTGGGGGACTCCACTAATAACATTAGTCCACGACTTTCACACATAATTCATTGAACTGTCTTACACCTGGATGATTCTTCTGGATTAGTCTGCTACAGTAGCCAACTTTTAAAATGCAAGGGGAAGATTTAAAAATGGTTGGTATAATAAAAATGTACATAATACTCTTCAATATATCTAGTAATAATGACTTCATTACATGGATGCAAGATATATTTGACTGAAGAGCGATGTTTTGATTTTCAAACATTGGTATAAGTTCCAACAATTATCAGCTTACTTGGCCTGTTTAAGATTGCCTCCATCAGAAGTTTGCAATTCAGAAGTTATTTTTCTGCAGTTCATTAATTTTCCTTCTTTCAAAAAGAATTTTTTTTTTTTTTATAATGAGTCAGTACCACTCAATAATGATTGCTTGTTATACTTTAAATTGGACAACAAGCAATCACTAGTGCAAATTCTCATATAGCTTTTCTCAACACTTCTTTAAATGGACATATTGGAAGTTGTCACCACTTTCCCAGTCTACTTAAACATTTACCCAAACATGGCCAACATATGCACACATGTTTCAAAATCTTTTTTGCTTCAGTGGCATTTTTCAAATATACATTATCTTTTGTTTTGTTTTCCTACAACTAGTTTTTTTTTTTTTTTTTGTTATTTCATTAATTGTAAACATTTCTTAACAACGTATCTGCATGATCACCACAACTCAGAGGAAGACTTTCTATGACAAAAGATGCAAATAAACATTTGGAACATCATTGTCACTATGAAATGGTTCCTCTGTATGCACTCATACTGTCATGGTGCTTATCTGTTTGCAAATCTTTGATTTGTTTCCTGTCACTTTAAATTTAAAAATCACACCTGCATACACAGGACAACATATCACCTCTTTCATATTTTACAATACATGGTAATTCTTGCATATATATCTTCTGAAATTTTACATCATATTTCTTTGGCAACTTACTGAGCTTTGCTCCACATTAATATTTTGCAATATAGACTAGCACACTGGACAGCCAATTCATTAGTAAAAATTCTGTGAATTTTTATTTTAAATTGTATTTAATATAGTTTTTATTTTTTTCAAAAAGATGGAACAGCTCTTTGTGACTACATTATGATAGTGAGACAGAGAAAGGGCCAAATTGAGTACAAAAAGACATTCTCTGTCATAAATCTAATGAGGTGGCAGTTTGGCTAAAGATTTTTTTTTAAAACATTGTGGGGTTTCTATACAATAACTCAAATTTATTATTTCACTAGCATCAAGCTATCATATCTCATCAATTATTAACAATGTCTTCTAGAACAAAAGTATCCTATGGCCACCCACCTTTCACAAGTTCTATAAATTTGGTCTGTATCAGACCCTAAACATGAGTTCTAAATGGGTGGCAGTTATAATTAGTGGTTACCGTTTTGAAATATAAGATAGTGAACCAAAATAAAAGCACCCCGTCAAAACAGATACTCTAGACAACAATAAATATACTTTGTACTGAGTAATAAATAGACAATCCAAAAAAAATACACGGGGTAGGGGTACAAACAACAAATAATTCATTATAATCCTAATTCACTGATTGCTTTCATCACTTCACATTCAAGAGTTCATTTTTGTAGTGTTGTTTTAGAGGATTTTTAGTGTTAATAATGAACTTTTGCATTATATTTACTTCTAAAAACACATGACTGTTGAATAAACATGGCTTCATTAATCTTTGCACATTTGGGTGTGATTTTTTGCTGTAGCTTTGCAATTATTTTTTGATCTTGATATGGAACATATTTCAAATCTTTCCCCCCAGGGAAAGAAATTCAGTAATGTCAAATCATGTTAGCCATTCAATCTCTATTATCTTCCATTCCACTTACTAGGAAATTATCAGATAAGTTTAACAATTCATCATCCTGCTGGAAGCCATGCATATAATTCATTTAAATATTCAATCAATAAATATTTTGAATGAAAGACATGAGAAATTCCTGAAACATAAATCTGTTTCATCTGTCACAGTATATGGAAAACATAGGGTTCCACCAGTTGCCCACACCACTACTCATGCATCATGTTGTCAGCGAGTTTCTTCAATCCACATTGATCATTTGTGAACCCAGTATCTCAAGTTACATGGCCATTAAGATAAAGCAAGGTGTTATTACTAACCAACACTGAACAACATTAATCTTATAGAAATCATTCACAGAATTGCATCCTATGTTTATGTCATCACCATGAAGCTCTTATACGAGGCAAACCTTATGTATCTGGAATTTTTTTTAATTGCTGGGATGCAATGGACTTCTTTGGACGCGTTATAATTTTTCCAAGTCTACTGTGTTTCTTCATTAGTAGCACCTTGGTCTACCACGTAAGAGCAGTCACTGGCACTTCAATCAAATAATATCATTACAGTTGTGTGATTATTGTGCTTCTCCAAGACTACAAGAATTCTAAAAGATTCCTGAATTTCTCTGAACATAAGTATTGTGAATATTACGAAAGGAATCACATTGTCACTTTCCATGTAAAATATAAGATTACTTATGGTAATTAAATTCTTTCTGAATTCTGTAAAGCATTTACATACATGAGAAAGTGAGTCTAACAATGGAGTCAAGTGATATTGCAAACATCCTTATGTCTGTGATTGTCTGACTATAGCCTGACTGAAGCTGAAGGGGGCTCTGAGGCCCTGATGAGCCTCAAACCTACACCTCTCCAAACAAGCAACAAGTGGTAAGGGGAAGGTTCTGGATGAAAAACTTTAGTTTTCTGGAGGGGAAACTGTGTGCCCTTGCCTGAGACTAACTCAAGTAGTGTGTGTGTGGGGGGACAAGTTAGCTAATATACCAGTGCACCATATTTCAGGCACTTTTAGCAAATAGTAACAATGCACGAACTGAGAGCATTTTGTTTCTCTAATACTGCAAACTCATTCCATCAGTCAGCACATGGAAATAAACATAATATCCAGCTGCTATATACAATACATGGATAGCCTATTTAAAAAATAACTAATAACTGCTGGTTTTCTATTCCTTGACAAATCATTCAAATAGAGCCAAATTAAAATTTCATGAAAATTCAGCCAATGGAAGTAGACCTATTACATGTGGATGGATAGACAAAGAAATAATAATTGCCAGATTTCTATTTACCTAATTTCAATGAAATTTGGGATGGATGAACAAATCTTTCTAAATGACCCAAATATAAAATTTTATTAAAATGCATCCACTGAGAGTTGATTTATTATATGGTGATGGATAGACAGAAGACAATAAATAAAGATAATGGGTGCTTTGTGCATATATGCTAATGTGTCTAAAACTTAAAGAAAACTTCTATCTTGGTGGGATTTGGAACCATGAGGTTGGAAACTCATGTACCTCCTAATGTCCAAATAAAAAAAAAACCATGAAAATTAAAATAGCTATCAGAATGATGTAAATATGAAGTTTAATATTCTTTCAGTATATTTTTGACTTTTGATCTGCACCAATGATTTTGATGGAATTTGAGAAGTATGTCCATAAAAAAAAATCAGATTTCAGTATTAGGGATTCTGTGTATACCTATATACTGGTTCATGCAACGATAGGCCTAAGCATCTGTGAGAACATGGTTCAGAAAAATTATTTCTAGAGAGAAATAGATGTCTAACATTAATTTATTTTTGGATTTGGTTTTATATCTTGCATGTCATTGTTCCAGTTTGATTATAAGTTTGTGGTGGATGGTTTATTTCGGATTACATGTTTTTTGTAGATGTTGATTCACTGTTGTTAGTGGATCATGTAAGTGGAATTCTTATTTTAATTTTTATAAGTATTCTTACCATTTTTTAGTACTAGTGTTCAACTAGCACAGCTTGGCATACATTTAACATGTGACTTGTAGAGATGTGCCAGCTAGTGGGTTAATAATTCCTATGGGATTCCAACCCAGACCTCTCCAAATGAGTAGCAAGTGGCACAAGGATGTCAGAACCCAGGCTTCCAAATAACCAGAGGGCCAAAAGCCACAGCAGTTGGAAACCCATGACTTGATACTTTGTTGGTTAAGTATCAAGTTTGTGCAAATTGGGTTGTCTGTGCAAAAAATCCCTTATACTCTTTGTGATATGAAAAAGAATGTCATTCTACATGAAGACATCCATGCTGTTGCAGGGGCTGCAACTCAGAATGTTCAGTTTCCTTTCACCTCTGTCTGAAGACAGTCATTTATTTTTGCTTTGGTAAGTACCAGTATTTTCCTATGCTTCAAATTTATTTTCGTCATATGAATTTGGTTTAAAAAAGATTTCACAGATGCATGCCTAATTCAAAATTGTGCTGATATTTAGTGCTTTTTCAGACTTGTTATAACAGAATCCTAAAGTCTGTTTGGAAATATCATTTACAAGTAAACAATTAGTTCAGTATGACAGATATATAACTTTTTGACATTGTATAATCAATAAACAAATTGTTACTTTTAAAGGTTGGGGCTAAGTATTATTAATTAATTAATTTAATCTTAATGATTTTTCATCAGAGGAATGGAAGGTTTACCAAATCGCAGATAATCTGATTTTTTTTTTTTTTTTAAATTAAAATGATCATTCTGCCATTCCTAAGGGCAGCATATTAAAACAAGTACACAGTTTCTTAACTTCAGTATAGTAATTTATATATAAACAATTATCCTATTTCACATTGGATAGCTGGAGAGATACTTATGTAGATATTATATTAAATATTAGACTCTTGTATCTACAGTGGGATGTTAATTATGCTAATTAACCAATCAAAATGCTGCTTTCACTTAATAGTAGCAAAACCAAGGATGGATACAGCCTTCATGTATGTGTAGTGGTGATAACAGCATCTATTAGCTGTTCTGCTCATAGAAAATGCAGAATTATAACTACTTTTGGAAAAATCTTTGGGGTTAATTATCCTGATCATTTCTTCTTGAACAAAACCGACATTATAAAACCAGTGGTGGTGTAAAAATCTGCACAGTCAGCTTCTTCTGGCATCATAAATCTTTGATGATTTTTGGCTTTCTGTGTTAAACTTATATTTTTCTCTCATTAAAATTTCACTTACGCTGGTGCTTTCAGTATTGTATATTTTAAGTGTAGTGAAGTTCAGTAAGATCTCCTATACTGGTGAAAACCTCATACCTTTGAGTAGGACTTTTAATCTCTCAACACTCAATCACGAATGATTATAATATGAATTTACCCCCCCATGTATTGTCATAAATGAATCAAGTTAAAATAACTATTAATTAAAATAAGCATGTATTCAACTCTCATATACATCAAGGGAATCGGAAAGACAGCAGCCACCAACCTCCAAAAACCAACATGAGAATTGAAAAACAATTTTTGCAAAATTCTAAAAACGACGACACTAATAAATTAATTCACACATAAGTTAAACTTTAAAATCGTTATTAACTTCTTTTAAGAGACCACCTTATTCACAAGAAGTACAAAAGTGAACAAGGTGGTCTCTTAAAAGAAGTTAGTAATGATTTTAAAGTTTAACTTATGTGTAAAGCAATTTATTAGTGTCGTCATTTTTAGAATTTCGCAACAATTGTTTTTCAATTCTCATGTTGGTGGCTGCTGTCTTTCCGATTCCCTTGATGTGATGAGAGTTGAATACATGCTTATTTTAATTAATAGTATTTATACTTGTGGTCAAGTGAACTGTAAAATGACAAAATCGATAATAACAAAAAGTAAGAATGGTGTTTAATGGTTCCATTTTGAACATTTAAAAACAGGAAGTCAGTTTTAAAACTTATCAAAATTGGATGTGGATAATTAGTATCAAGTTGTACTTCTAACTGGATAGCCATCATACATGACAAAGAATAGCTATATAGCACTTCATGGATGAGAGCAGCAAAAGTTACCCTGCTGAATCAGGAAAATTTAATTTGAAGAGAGAGAGATTGGTGAGGGGGGAATCTTCATGGGGAATCTTTTTGACTTAAGTAGTGTATAGTAATAACTGACTCTGTAAATTATGGCTCATAAGTAAAGTATCCTGCAACTTTTCAAACTGTTGAACTCTTTAATTTCTGTTTTGTATTTAAAACTGCTAACAGTTAAATCTGTAGATATCCTTCATGGGAAAATGCAGTGATCAGAAAGTGTTATTTCCACCTCATCAAATTAACACAGTACTCAGGGTTTTGAATCTGTGATTCAAATTGAAACTCTAAACCTCTTCCTTATTTCCAATTTCTGTTCCCCCACCCCATCACTTATTTTCTTTGATTTGTACAAAATGAACAATCATGTTTGTATGTAGCAGTCAGCATGTGGTGGTACTAAAAACATTAATTGGGCAAGTGTTCGTGTAATTATTATAATTTTATATATATATATCTGATAATGCACAAGCATTGTATCACTTATTCCTTTTATCACAATATTATACACTCCATAGAAGTTGTCAGGAATAGAATAAATAATGTAGTACTTTAAGTACCTTGAAAATAATTATTATTAACTAAGATGGTTTATTTACATCCTTGTAAATAAACTGTCTGCTTACATTACAGTATAATCACAAGGTATCGGTACATTACATAAACATAACTTGTCACATATACAAAACAATGAGTATTAAATTTTAGAAGTTACTTTAAAAAAAATCAAATTCATACAAACAGACCTATAAAATTCCACACAGTTCCATCTTAAGCCATACAAGTATGATATTCCAGAATGCTGACATAGTTGGGAGTACCATTTATGCCTGTGCAAGTTCATTCAGTTTTATAAAGTTCTCTCAGATTGATACACATCAAAAATAGCCTTTGTCATCCTTTACTTGATAAAAGGAATAATGTTGTCTTATGAAAATTTTTTTTGAGTCAGACAAGGCTGGTCATAGAGTTTAAGGAACCTAGAGCAAGAATTATATCCCCTACTGTAAGGAATGAGGGGTTTCTGAAAAGTAAGGTAACACAATTGTATCACATTTTTTCTCTCGATGATGTTTAATAATATGAAGTTGAAATTACACACAAAGAAATAAGTGAACATGCATTACTCTCCACAGTCTCCAGTTTTATTGATGCACTCGTCCCAACAATGGATCAGTTTATCAATACCAGTACTGAAGAAGTCCGTGCCCACACGCAGTAACAAACATCGCACCACCTATGAACTTCCTCATTCATAGTGAAGTGCCGAACAAATGTCTGAAGGTGCTAAGTTTGGGATGCAGGGGGGATGTGACAGTTTCCCAACGATTATGGTGCAACAACTCACAAGTGGTGTGGGCAGTGTGTGGAGTTGTGTTGTCATGCAAAAAAATCATGCCACTTGTCAGGAGTCCTGGTCGTTTGCATTGAATGTTGGCTTTCAGTTTTTCCAACATTGTACAATAAAGCTGTGCATCCCTTTGGCAAGAAATCCACCAACAGAATGCCTAGGCAATCCCAGAACAATGTGGCCATGATGTCGATCTTCAATGTCAACACGGCCTGCTTTAAATTTATTGCACCAAAAACACACCTGCTTCTTTGGCATCATCTTTTCGAGATACACAGCAACCAGTTCATGGTGAATGTTACTTGGTGAAGACCATTTTGCTTGCAAAAAGCGAATAACTTCATGAATACCTGTTTTGGACCACACTCGCATGGTAGTGACCATTTTGCAACCGGAATCTCCTGTGAGGACAGTACTGCAACACTGCACTGGTGGTCTTTTTGAACGTTATTAACGGGTTTATCTGTCCACCACGTTTCATCTCATTCCCTTTCACGATTATTAAGAAAAAAAAATGTGTTACCTTACTTTTCGGAAACCCCTCGTATGATGGCTCTGCATATGAACAGAGAAATTGAAGGTTTGAAAGCAGCTGTTTTTGGCTTTAGATGTTCATTAATTAAACACGTGTACTCCCTTAATGTACTTTACTACATAGCTGTTGTTGTTATTTTAATTTATAGGCCATGTAGCTTTTCCTACATGGCCTATAAGTTAAATATTAGTAGAAAATGATGCAAGGAAGCAAGCTTATGCAGCATTAGCCCAAAACAAAAAAAACCCTACCTGTTTCGACTTATCCATCCCCTCCAGCACTTTGTCTAGTTCTTCCTTGAATTTATTCAGGCTGTCCACTTCCACAACATCAGGCAGAAGTTTTTTCCAGCAGTCAAACCACCCATTGGCTAAAGGCAAACTTCCGCACATCTATTCTGCACCATCCTTCCTCAGTTTTGGTTATTACTAATAGACTTGGCATTTTTATCCAGCTGTGCTCATATGAAGTAAATAAAATTTTTTAATGACATTTGTTATGAAGAGGACTAACACCATTGTGCATTTTACTTTTATCTGTTCAACAGTTACAAAAAAATATGATCAGCTATTTTTCTCATAATATTGCATAAAATATGGTCTTCAGAAAAAAAAAAAAACTATTTCTTAGTGTATTTTGCAGAAGCATAATTAGAAATTTTTAAGCCTATGGCCAAAATTCTTAAAATATCAGAAATACACCTTTGTTTTCATAAATTTAATTAAATTATTGTCCATAAAATGATTTTTTATATAAATATGACAGATTTTTATAATGACTGTCATATTTTAAAAATAAATTATACATTCAGTGGCCAGAGCCACCCTCAACCACACCCTCTGAATTTATACATAAGACAATTATAAACATATGGGTTCCCAATATCTGTTTGCCTTTTCTAAACAAAGTTCTCTGTTGTAGATGCCATCATCAGTTTATTCAGTGACAGCTTCAATTTCCAGTTATAACTCTTGGGTTTTATGTTGATTACTACAGTAAACATCTTCAAAAATCCCAAGAAAGGGTAATTGCACAGATTATTATTCACAAAATTCAGAGGGGAAGGGGCAATATCTTAAGTATGCAGCATCCAAACCTTCTGGAAGGCATTTTTACGAAATTTTCATGTAGGAATTTCATTAATACAATTCATAGATGAAGCTGAACCATCTTATTGAAAAAAAAAAAAAAAAAAAGTCCTTGAATTAGGATGGCACTGCAAAGAAGCTATAAATGTGATAACATATTGTCTACGACAACAGACAGAGCATAACAGATCCTGAAGGATGCCACAATGAAAGTATATTACATAACAAAAATCACTGTAAACTTGTGCTTCTTTTTTGTTAGATGTACTGTATGCTTAGTACATTAAGAAAAAAAAATAGATTTAAAACAGATTTTTTTTTCTGTAATAACTGCTGTATGTTATTAGTGGTTCGTTGTGGTACCATACACAACTATCAATGTAAGTTGTGCATTTTATGTAATGTATTGGTTGATTTTTTATAAGAGTATAGAATATATGGCACAAATTCTGCATTTGATAAAAAATAATCCACTCTGTACAATTTCACATTCCCAATTATCTTTGGAGCATTGTTTAAGAGATTGCAATTTCCAAAAAAAATAATGAAAGCAAACTGAAAACTGTAAGGCAAAAAAATGCTCTTGGATAAAATTCTCTTAACACATCACCATAAAGCAAAATTTCTAGGTCTTCATATACAGGAGATACTCCTTGATAAAATGTTGCTTTATGTGTTAGCAATCCACAGTGTAAAAAAATTATGCAAGCTGTAATGATTTTAATGATGTTGCTTTAAGCCAGTCTCCGAAATAGTCGTGTTAATGTAGTGCATCTTTCTTACTAGTGATTGTAATACTGGTACTTTTGCTGTTTTGTAACAGATATTCATTCATCTGTTTAAAAGGTTTTGTTCTATTACACTTGTCTTTATAGATTACTGTGTTAAGACTCTAATACTTAAACTGTTAATTAGGTTCCTGTTATGTAGTGTTTGTGATTTAAACATTCGAGTCGTACTATTTTGACAGATAAACAACTTTTAAATATTGTGATTTACATCAAAGTAGCTCACTGTTTTCCATAATTTTCATGAAGATAAGCACACTTGCATGTAGATTTCCATTACTTTTTGCAGTACTGTATGTAATAACTGGTTTTCTTAATTTTATTGCAATTTGAAATGTATGCTTAGTATTTCTAATCAAATTACATGAAAATGCTATATATTTCCTTAATTTTTTACTGATATTGCTGTTTAAACAAACATTTTGTGAAATAATGTCTTACTTATTAGCATTTTTTTTTTATTATTATTGTTTCGAGGGTGTATTTGTGGTGACTGGGAAAAAATAAAAGATTTCTATAGTTGATCAGTCATTTTTTACACTACACATAGATTTTAATTAGTGATTAAAGTCTTTGTACTAAGTTGTTTATTAATCTGAAACATTTTATAGATGAAGGTTTTGATTAGTCTATATCAATTTATTGCCAAGACTTGGACTATACATATGGAAACACATAAAATAGGCTAATAACAGTGCTGGAACAGGTTTGGTTGGAACCCATGACAAGAAAGGTATTCCCACAGCAAACATAATTTCGACTGGATAGGTTCCATAAAAAATAACAAATGGCATGCCCCATGAAACAGTTGAGAGGGTGGGAGGGCTTGCATCTTTAAAATTAATATTAAAAACAGATAACCAAAAAATAATGATGACACATTAAAAATGCTGTACACAATAACATTTATGAACAGCAGTTTTTAACTAATAATGCTAACACAGATCAGATCTAAGATGAGACCTGTTACTGTTGACTGGAATTTGTGGTTTGGTCACTCACACACCAGAAAAACTTGCAGATTTCTTCTATGACTGTTTTCTGTAGCAGCACGGTAGAGAGGCAACAAGAGTAGTAGTAGTAAGCAATGCTCTTGATCTGGTTATCAGCAGTGATTCTACATGCATTTAAACAAAAATTTTAAGGTGAAGGAAGTATCAGTCAAATGTTAGATAGAGAAAAAAATATTGACTCAGCTGTATCTGACATCAAAAATAAGAGTGCTTTTGGAAGACTGTAACTGAGTAAATACATTAAAATTAGATTATATGGAGTGAATTTCAAGAATTCTTTTTCAAGTCAGGTTAAAATAATTCTAATCACATGTGAGGATAGGGTAAGATCAGGGTTTAAGGAAGTGATGCTTGATTGAAATTAGGCAGAATGAAAAGTGCACACTGTTTCAATGAATTTGTTTTTGAGTATAGAAAAAGAATTTTCCACTGAAATGACAGGTCAATCAACTTATGAATTATAGATACTGAGGAGAAATAAATTTATCTTTAGAATATCAATTTCAAATAAAGAATAATTTAACCATGGAGCTAGGTACACAGTGTCTTCAAGACTTCCCATACGATTTCAGAAATTTCATGCTGAAAACTCTCAATACCTTTCAACAAAAGTGTTTTTATTTCTGCACTTGAAATTTCTATTAATTATTGCACGAACAAGTTAAGCCTCTTCTCAATAATTATATATGCATGTCCATTTATTGAAGTGGGAAGGGTTATCTCTTAGTTAAGAAACATTAAATCTAAGGCAATGAGTGCAATATTGAGTCAGTTTGGTATGACATAAGCACTGGGAAAATGAGAGAGGAGTGTGCTATAGACTGTGATGAGTATACCAACCAACTATACAGAAAAAATAGTGGGCCAGTAAATCAGAACGTTATACTGGGGGATTTTAACTTTCCAGATGTTGACTGGAATTTATGGCTTGGTCACTCGCACACCAGCAAGACTTTCAGATTTCTTCGATGACTGTTTTCTATAGCAGCATGGTAGAGAGGCAACAAGAGGAAGCAATGCTCTTGATCTGGTTATCAGCAGCGATTCTACATGCATTAAGAATCTGCAGGTAAAAGATCCACTGCGTGGTATTCTGCATCACAGTGTACTGATGCAGAATATACCTAAAGCCATAAATAGTGTCAAGGGTAAAGAGGAAGGCTTTTGCTTTACTAAGAGCAACTATAGTGGTCTCAGACAGATTTTAAATTTTATGCAGTGCAACAAACTGATGATGTTACCAATGTCAAATTCTAAATGGGAAGAATTCAGGGAAATAATTATTATAGTTACTAGTCTTTTCATACCAACTAAGAAATATTCCACTCCCATGATTTTCTACCCCTGGGGGCCAGTCCCCTTCCCCAATCTTCCCTGTTTCCATCTTTAGCAGGTCCCTTCTCAATGGCCTGCTTCTTTTTTTTTTTTAAACTATTTTGTACCCCACCTTTCTTCACTATTTCCTTACTCACTCCTGCCATTATTATTTTATTTTATTTTATGTGTCTGTGAGGAAGCTCAAGCAACTGTAGCAGAGGCCAGCCAGAGTATAATGGGCAGCCTGGCTCACCTCCCAGTGATGGTGGCGGGCAATTCTGGGTTCCACTAGGGGCCCTGTAGCCAGAGACACAACAACAAGAACATACCGCCATTCTGACACAAAACAGACACTGTTCTTTTTTTTGGCTTGTACAGAGGTTCTGTAATTCTTCACAAAGTATCATGGTACAGATGTGGGGAACCACCAGTAGCACCTTCCAGAAAACACTATGCCACCAACTAAGAAATACTGTACAAGGCTCAGACCTCAATTGATGTCAGATGAACTGATGAGACTTGTGGCATAGGAGAAAAATGTATGGAATGCATATAAATTATCAAGTGATGCAGAAGCCTGTGGTAGATGCAAATTAGGCTGTAATCAAGTCTTTTTAAGGTAAGTCAAGCTAAGGCAGATTACGAATTCTCTAACAAAAAATGCAAAGAACAGAAGAAAAGACTTCTAGGCTTATATTAATAGTAGAATCACATTGGGGCACATGATATCAATGGTTTAACTCTTGATGACTAACTGAATTTTGCTTCTACATTCACATAATGAATTCTTTAGGGAAAGGGATGGCGAAGTTTATCAAACTCAAATGGGGAGCTAAATAATTTTGTGATGACTGGAATGAAAGTGGAAGAGAAATTGTTGAAGCGAAACATAAAAAAAGGCAGCTGGGGTGGATGGAATGTATTCAGTTATATTAAAGTATCTTTCTTGAATCCAAAGATGCTCTAATAATTATTGCTAAAGGTTTGCTTACCTCCTTTGCTACCTATCTTTTAGCATTAGCATTCCAATACTAATGCTAAAAGGCAGGTAGCAAAGGAGGTAAAAAAACCCTTAGCAATAATTATAAGAGATCCCTATGGACTGAAGATGTACGAATGTATTACCAATTCACAAAGAGGGATAGTCAAAAGATGACATTAGTAATTACTGACCTGTTAGCTTAACATCTGTTCTAGGGAAAATAATGGAGTCACTGGTTAAAGACGTTAATGCATGACAATCTCAACAGGAATGCAATTATACTGCAGTCAGAGCATGGATTTCTTAAAGAGTAGTCTTATCTGGCTAATCTGATTGGATACTATTATGCAGTAACAAAGGAACTAAATGCAAAAAAAAAATAATTTTGATACATACTTAGTTTTCAGGAAGTATTTTGGTACTGTTGCACATAAGACTGCTGTACAAACTGGAACAAAGTGGCATTAATGGCAAGTTACTGCTATGGATAATGGGTTGGTTGAGAGGGAGAAGACAGGGTGTTTATCAATGGACACTGCTCTTCATGGACTAATGTTATTAGTGGAGTCCCCCAGTGGTTCAGTGCCAGGCCCATTGTTATTTTCAATATTTATTAATGAAATTGATGAAGGTATATCAAGCTTAATGTCAAAGTTTGCAGATGATACAAAGGTTAACAGGGCATTTAATGACAGTAATCAAGCTAAGCTACTGCAACAAGAGCTAGAAAAATTAGGCTAATGGGCTGTGAGATGGCAGTTGAAGTTTAACATTTTGCAAGATACTGCATATGAGTAACAGTAATCCAAGATTAACATGCCAACTGTGTCATACTACACTCAGCATAGTGGAAAATGAAAAATAGCTGTGGGCAATTGTGCAGTTAGATGTGAAGTTCTCTGACTAGACAAGCTGTCGGGTCAACTCTTCAGGTTGTGTCAGTGATATACAGAAACTTTACTAGCAAGGATAAAGGAGTGATTACCACTTTGTACCAGCCCGTGGTTATGCTGCATCTTGAGTACTGTATACAGGTCTGGAGGCCTCATTTTAGTTTGAATGTAGATCTACTGGAACAGGTGCAGAGAAGGACAATAAGATGGGTAAATGGAAGAAAAGGATGCTCTTAGCAAAAAAGAGCTTCAGTTCTGCAAATTGCAGTGCCTGGAATCTAAGCACCTGCGTGGAGATCTGACAGGTGTTTAAGGCCATGAACAGATTAAGTTCAATGTTGATGGCATTCTTCCTCTTGCTGAGATTATACACGAGGGGGGGGGGCATAAATTCAAATTTAGAATGGTTACAGGATAGATGTACAGAAGTTTGCCTTCAGGTAGGGTGGGGTTTGATTGTTGGAACAAACTACCATCTTCTGTTATGGAAATGAATAGTTTGAATAAATTCTAGGAAGAAATAGAGCTTGATTTCTTGCATCCTGTGCGTCTATTAATACTAACTACCTCTCCATTGTGGCTGATCAGGTACACCCCCCCCTTCATGATGACTGTTTTCTTGGATGGCACAGGTGTATTCTAGCAGAATAATGCACCCTGCTATGCTACTGATATTGTTCTAGAATGGTTTGCCAAACATGAAAGTGACTTGCAGGTGCTACCTTGGCTGCATTTATATCCCACAGAAATGTTCTGTGGGATATGAATCCCACAGAACATATCGAGGATTACATAGATTGACAGATCTGCCATTTGGATCCTCCACCAAGGGCTACTGCAGACCTACGGGATTCAGTCCTGGCGGCATACTTCTTGCAATGTTCACAGGCCTTAGAATCCACGTGGAAGCACAAGAGGAGGATATACCCACTATTAGGTAGGTGGTCATGGAAACTGTTTTGACTGGACAGTTTGTTTGCTTATAGGCTTTATAGTGCAAGGCCAACAAAGTCATAACTAACTATGTCAGTGTTAAATACATGATTTATCCATATAAATGTCATTCAAGTTTGCAATGCATTGTACAGTTGTACATTTGAGAAAAGTAAAAATTTTGACCACGTGTGGTGTATCTGCTAGGAGGTCAGCAATACTGAAAGAAGTGTTTGTCGTGGAAAATGAGGTGAACATAGCATGTTGGTCACATGGTATTCTTTTCATACATAAGTGTTATGGATATTTATTTTTGCCCTGATCAGATACTCCGCTGCAGACTGTTTGTTAGTATCCAAACTTTTGGCACTTGTAGCAGCGTAAGGGGTTTGGCCAAGTAGGCTTTAACACAGCAGTTAAGATAACCTGCTTAGATCATGGTTGGTGATTTGGGGTTGGCAACAGTGAGTATTATGTTCCAAGTAGGAACTAGTATGCAATCTTTCTTTGTCATAATTCATCTGACATTGATGACTCCTTGATCTTGCAGTTCTTTTTTTAGCTCTCTATCTGATTTAATTTAAATAATATTGGACTTAAAGCATTCATTCTGCTTGCTAAAGAGAGTAGTTTGTTAAATTTAATTTGTGAATATTTGTCACACATTCTTGTGTAATATGTGATGTTTATGTGTAGTTGGGAATAAAAACACTCATGTATTGTGATAATCTTGTCTTTCTGTATTGCTTCTGATTTAAGTCCTTTGTTTTCCCTTAATGCTTGTTCTACTTTTCTTGTGTTAAATCTTCTTATGTCCTCTCTGAGTCTCTTTCTAATGGCTTTGCATAACTCAGTATACTCAATTTTCTCCTTGTCAGTGTTTATCTTGCTCTTTATTTGTTGTCTTTGGTTCATTGTGACAAGTGTTTCTTGACTAATTTTTTATTCTTTGGATTTATTTTTACTTATAGGTTTCTTGGGCTTTATCACTTTCAGAAAGTTGTAATATTCCTCATTTATATCTTTGTCCTGAGCCGTCTGAAGAAGCTCAAACTTGTTCTTAAGTTCCAGTACATACTGCTTTTTTCTCTTCTTCTATTATCTCAAAGACCTTTGTATTATTTACTGAAGTCAGTTTTTTCCTTTTCTTTCCTACATCTATATCAAGTGTACATCAAGATTAGTGAATGGAACAAAGGGTTGCTCTTACGAAAAAAGGCTTAAGTTTTGCAAATTACGGTGTCTGGAGACTAGGCACTGGCGAGGTGTATAAAGCCTTGAATGGTTTGAGCATGCTCAATGCTGATGGGATTCTTCCTCTTGCTCAGAATAATCACCTGAGAGGGCATAAATTCAGATTGAGGAAAGACAGGTATAGGATAGATGTGCTGAAATTTGCCTTTAGCCAGCAGGTAGTTAGTTGGTGGAACAGACTTCCATCCCTGGTTGTGGAAGTTGATAGCCTAAATAAATTTAAAGCTCAGCTGGACAGGTATTTCAAATGAATGGTGGGGTGAAATGGAAGTGTTTTTTTTTTTTTTTTTTTTTTGGATGATGCTGCATAAGCTTGCTTTCTTGCATCATATGCCTCTACTAATGCTAATATATTGTTTGGATGTATGGAGTGCAACAAAAATACCTTAGAAGAATGTGTTGCAATAATCTTTACCCTTAGATGTCTAACTTACAGAATAATGAAAAATTTATCAATAATTTTATATACAGTAGACTGTCGAAATAACGGAACATTGAGATCGGATGTTTATATACAGTGCAGATGTCTTGCAGCATAAAAAAAAAATAAATAAAACGGCAAGTCACGTGATTACTGTATTTCCTTACGTTCACCATTTTAAAAATGAATTCTTTACTGATATCATGATTGTACCGCTGTTTTACATTTATTTTAAATTCCTTCACTATGGCTCCGTAGCCATAGTGAGCCCCTGACTGCTAAATACGGTCAACCTGCCAACCCGCACTGGACCAGCACGGTAGATTATGGTCCATATCCCTCAAAATGAATTGTTGAGGAGGCTTCCATCCTACAGTGGGTTAATAATGGCTGCAGTTTACTTTTTTTTTTTTTTTTTTTTTTTTTTATACAGAAGAAAAGAAGAAGAACATTAAAGCTTAGTGACAAACGATATAATCCAAACTATTACATTAGCATCACCCAGAAAGTTAATTCATGTACACACATGTATTGTGTCTGTAAATTGTGTTCTCTGGGTGAAACCCCCAGTTTCTTCTGGGGGAAAAACTTGCTATGTATGCCTGAGACTTGGCTAACTCAGCTACAGAGTAAAAAAAAGCCCATAAAAGTTCCTCGCGTCATCGACGGGTACAAACCTGAGCCTTTTCCACCCAGTGTAGGGAGGAGGGTAATGATACCACAGTGCTACTTGCAGACACTAAACAGTATAATAAAGAAAATAGAACAGAAAATAGAATAGAACAGAGTGTAAGCAGCAGTGCATTAATGGCAAAATATACTGGTAACATTGGATCATCAACATGTTTGTTTTTTATGTGCAGTTAATAAAATTGCATTATTAATCTCTATTTCTTATTTAGCCTGCATTAAATATATTAAAAATAAAAAACTTTCCAGATAATGGAAAAATCAAAATAATGACATCTTGGATCCCCGAAGGTGCCATTATTCTGAAAGTCTACTGTATAACATGAGTATGTGCTGTGGGAGAAGGCTCTAGAGAAGCATAGAAGAGTATCCTTGGCAGTTCTGCCAACCCAAACTGGCCTTACACTGCTTTTTTTTTTTTTTTTTGTAGATATTCTTTGTGCACTGCGTCTAATGTCACAGTCAGAAACAAAAGAATGTGTAAAGCTGAATAAAAGTCCCAGTGAAATTCACAAATGTTATGGAATGGTTTATAGGGATGAAGCTCTTTCCTAAGCACAAACATTTCAATAGTTTAAGCATTTTATAGAGGGTGTAGCAGATGATCCTTGAAATGGAAAAACGAAAATGATCTGCAGCCACAAATTGGTAGGCAAAGTGTCCAATTTACCAGCAACTGACTGCCATTAACACTGAGAATGTAAGTAACTGAATTGTTATTGATTTACTTTTGAACTATTAGTTACAATTGCAAATAAAAAATAAGGTCCAAAATTACCACAGACTTAGGAAAATTAAAAATTTCCGAAATTTGTTCCACACTGTGTGATAAGGGGGAACTCAGATTTTTCCCCAGAAAAACAGAGTAAAAACTTTGCAAGCATCCATAATGGATGATTGCAAAGATTTTGTTCAAACAGATGATAATGAACCTGGTTTCCTAACTAGCATTATTGCTGGGGATAAGAGTTGGTGTTGAAACTGAGGTGGAAAGGACCCCGATTTGATAGTGTTTATGGCATGCAGAAGAATGTGACAGCAGAACTAAATACCATCACAATAGTACAGTATTTTAAAGTCTTACAAAGCTTGCACGAACGCTGTAACAAGTGTATTTAGTCCCTTGGAGACTAGTAAGAAAATATTTTGCCTTATTTGGGCGGGAGCCAGACGTATTCAAAGCCGCTGTTTGCAATGGAATGTGCCTGGAGGGGACTCTTGATTCCACTAGTATAGCTACTCCTCCATGCAGACTGTTAGTTTCAGATTGATCTTTACTGAAGATAATATAGTGAAGAATGGATACCTGGTACCTCCATCACGATAATGCTGCAGCTCACCGCGCCAAAGCCTGCACCGAATATTTGACCACGACAGGACTGAAACTTCTCGAGCACCCTCCCTACAGGCCAGACCTTGCTCCCTGCGACTTTGCACTTCCCGCATGTGAAAATAAAGCTAAAAGGGAGGCGGTTTTCCAGTGATGAGGACCTTCTACGGGCTTGGGACAACGAGTGTGCTTTACTCCCTAGTGAAACTTGGCAGAACTGGTTTAAAGATTGGTTTCGGAGGATGGAGAGGTGTATTGAATGTAGAAGAAATTACTTTGAAAAAAATTAAATAAACAAAGCTGTATTGCAAAACTTTCCTAGTACCCTTTGTACATAGGAGGGTCATCAGCCCTCAGCTAAAACGAATGTGTCAAATGACTACGTCCTATGCGGGTCAGGGCAAGAACAATTTCCTCCTTACGATTCCTGCGCAGACTAGACTGCCACGGTTCAATTACAGGCTTTATACGATATAATTTATTCCCAGTCTGTCTATTCCACAAATCCTGCCATTGGGAGTGTATCTTCTGCTGTATTATTTGCCTGTAGTCTGTATAGGAGACTGACAGACAGCGATTATTATTGGTGATTGTTGACCTGGCTGCGGTGTCAGCCAAATCATTTCCCCTAATCCCAATGTGGCTGGGAATCCAGCAGAAGCGGATATCATATTCACGTTCATGGAGAAAGTGAATCTTCTGCTGAATGCTAGACAGAACTGGATGAGAATTATATCTCACAGTTATTAAAGCCTGTAACACGCTGAGAGAGTCGGAATATAAAATGAACCGTTGGTATTGTCATTCACTAATGTGATCCAAGGCTAACTCTATAGCGTGCAGCTCTGCAGTAAATATGCTGCATTCAGAGGGAATCTGCTCCGATGTAGTGCTGTCTGTAAAGACAGCAGCAGATCCCACATATGATTCCGACTTCGAGCCGTCTGTGTAAACTGGCGCAAAGTCAGAATGTTCAGCTCGGTGTGCTGAGTAAAGCTGCAGGTAGACAGACGGAGTGTCCGACTTTGCCCAATTTCTAAAGGGACAAGTCACATGCCAGGGTGGAAGGGGTTGCTTCGGTGTTTGAGCAACCTTGTCTACCTTGATATTAAGTTCTTTGAGTAGCTCTTGGAGACAAATACCAAAAGGACGATTGGCAGTCTTACGGGTGTTGTACAAAAATCTTCCCATCGTGGCTCAAAAACGGATAGCCACGTAGGATGGTCTGGCAGGGATTTCAGTTTTAGAGCGTAGTTTACAGACAACTGCTTATGTCGAAACGATAACGGCGGTTCGTTTGCTTCGACGTATAAGCTCTGGACTGGAGATGTTCGATGTGCTCCAATAGCGGTACGGAGAGCCAGATGATGGACAGGATCCAGCCAATGAAGTACACAGTCTCTGGCCGAATTATATACCCGTAATCTAGTCTGGATCGTACAAGTGCACGGTAGATGCGTAGTAGGGTGCATCGATCCGCACCCCAAGATGTAGAGGAAAGAATGCAGAATATTCAACCCTCTTGTGCACTTTATGCGGAGTTAACGGATGTGATCCAGACAGAAAGGTCAGCTTTTTATCAAATACGAGTCCCAAAAATTTTGTGTCCGCCGCTACTGGAATAGCATTTTGTCCGAGCATTAATTCAGGTTCAGGATGAAGATTACACTTACGACAAAAGTGCATGCAAACGGTCTTCTCCGGCGAGAACCTGAAGCCATTAGCAAGTGCCCAGGAATTAAGGCGATCAATGGCTTTTTGCAGTTGTCTTTCAATAACCCTCATGTTGCATGACTGACAAAATATGCTAAAGTCATCAACATAGAGGGCACTGTTTACGGTTGGAGGAAGTTGTTCTGTGATGGAATTTACTTTGATGGCGAAAAGCGTGACACTTAAAACTGATCCTTGTGGTACTCCCTCCTCTTGGGTGAAGGAACGAGAGAGTGAGGATCCCACACGAACTTGGAAAGATCGATTGGCTAAAAAGTTTTTAATAAAAATGGGCAGTTTCCCCCTAAGACCAAGGCTATGCAGATCTTTTAAGATGCCAAATCTCCAAGTTGTGTCATACGCTTTCTCCATGTCAAAGAACACTGACACCAAGTGTTCGCGTTTAAGGAAAGCATCCCAGATGGATGTTTCCAATCCAATAAGATGGTCCAAAGTGGACCGGTTCCTTCGGAAGCCGCACTGGAAGTCGGAGAGGTCATTTGATTCTAAATACCATATTAAACGAAAATTAACCATTCTCTCCAGGATTTTGTACAGACAGCTAGTCAGAGCAATAGGACGATAATTTCTAGTGACTTTTGGATCCTTTCCTGGCTTAGCAAAGGCAAGAACGGTTGCCTGGCGCCAGGAATCCGGAAACTGCCCTTCAATAAAGATTCTGTTATACAGAAGGAGCAGATAATCCACAGATTTTGGTGAAAGATGCTTAATCATTTCATAATGGATGCCATCTGGTCCAACAGCACTTGCTTTGGAAAGAGCGAAGACTCTTTTCAGTTCCTGAATAGTGAATGACCCGTTATAGGAATAGATGCTCTTAGACTTAAAATTAAGTGACTGATTTTCGAGTTTATGTTTCAGGACCAGGAACTCTGGGGAATACGGAGATGTTAGAGAATGTTTCCCCAAGAGAGTTGGCCATTGCAGTTGGATCTGCAATAGTGCATCCATTATAATCTAGGATTGAAGAAGGGTGGGATGTATCCCAGACTACCTTAGAGTTGGTAGACTGGTTAATAGATGATGTAAAATGGATACATGATTCCTTTTGACTCTGACGGCGGATATAGCGTGCTTTGGCTCGTGCACATTTAAAGGTTATAAGGTTGGTCGTTGTAGGATATCGGCGGAATATCCCCCCACGCTTTGTTTTGAGCCTTTTTTGCTGCTGTGCATTGTGAATTCCACCAAGGTTTGGGAAATGGTGGAAACCGGGCAGATGTTTTTGGAACAGCATTCTGCTTGGACGATAAGTTCTGTGATGTACGTTACTGCATCATTGATCGGCTCTTGACTGACGGTGCTAAGATCAAAATTTGCCTGATGTCAGCCTGATCAATCTTCCACCGTGGTAACCTGAAGGGAAGACATGGTCTCCCGCTGTGTAACGAGGTTATCACAGGGATGTGATCACTTCTGTATGGATTCTCCTCCACTTCCCAAGTGAGTGAAGGGAGTAGAGAAGGGGAGCAGATAGAGAGATCAATGGCAGAAAAAGTATGGGTAGGCATGTGGAAGAAGGTGTTTGTTCCAGTATTTAGAAAGGAAAGGTCATTGTCATTGAGTATACGCTCTATGACCCGTCCCCTTCCATTGATGTTAGCACTACCCCACAGGGTGTTATGTCCATTAAAATCCCCGAGAAGTAAGAAAGAGGGAGGCAACTGCGTTACAAGATCATCAAGGTCTTCCTGGGAGATGTCAGTCCCAGGTGGCAAATAAACAGAGCAGACCGTTAATAAAAATCCCACTGTAAGGCGAATTGCAACAGACTCTATGCTGGTTGTAATTAGCAAGGGCTGAACTGGGGTCTGATTACCCACAAGGATAGCTACTCCTCCATGAGCAGGACCATCCGCAATTCTATCCTTACGAAAGATTGTGACGTTATACATCGTGGGATCATCATTTGCTTTTAGATAAGTCTCCTGCAAGCAAAAGCAAACTGGCTCGTGCTTTTGCAGGAGGGCTTTGATGTCATCAGTATTTCGCCGGAGTCCACGACAATTCCATTGTAGGAATTTAGCCATTATTTTGGCTTGGTGGGTCCATCAGGCGGCTTCCGAGGTGCTGAGGGCTTACTTTTATCAGTCCTGGCTTTATCTTTTTTGGGGAAGAATGGACGCTGTCCCGTGTCCATTTCTTCCTCCGCAAAGAGTTCGAAGACTGATTCATCCTGTACCGCCTTGTTCTCTGCATCCATTGTTTCTGTTATTACTGGAGGCTCTTTACCACTTGGTTTTGGTAGTGGTGGAGCACTAGGAGGTACTAGGAGTGGCAACTGACTGTGTTTTTTTGGTGGGCTTTTGTGAACGCAATAAATAGCGTGCAATCGGGGTGAATGACTCTCTTGGTGGTATAGTCATCTCAGTTTGTGTCCCGATAGTGCACTTTGCAGAAACCTTCTGGGCATATGAAGGTTTCCCGCTATTTATTGGTTGGATACGTTTTCTGGCCTCTGGGTAGGAGATATTCAGCTCTGTTTTCAGTTTTTGTATTTCTTTTTCATCCTTCCACCGCTGGGGTGCTCTCCTTGGCAGTTGACACAGGTCAGTTTTGGAGCTAAACATTCCTTGCGCCCGTGGTCTTTAACACCACATCGAGCACAGACGGGGTTTCCACGACAAGATGTTTGTGAGTGGCCGTATTTTTAGCATCTAAAACACCGCAGTGGGTTTGGGATATAAATCCTCACTGGGCAGTTTAGATAGCCTGCCTTGATGGAACTTGGAGGCCGTGGGGTATTAAACGCGAGGATAAGAACTCGGGTAGGGACGAGATTCCCATCCTTCCGTATCGGTATTCTCTTGGCAGCTGTCACTTCTTGGTCTTTTAATTCAGAGCAGATCTCTTCTTCAGAAACGTGAAGAAGGTCCCACTCTGAAATGACACCTCTTGAAGAGTTCAAAGTTTTGTGTGGGGTTACGATGATGGGTATTTCCCCCTATTGGTGTAGCTTTCAGGATTTTTTCCGCCTGTTTAATAGTTGTAGCTTCGACCAAAAGGTCGCCAGAATGCAGTCTTTTTACAGGTTTAGGTGAATCTGCCAACCCTTCTAATCCTTTCGGGATAGAGAAGGGTGACATCTTCCCAATGGACTGCTCTCCGGTGGAATGGAGAATGAGGAAAAGCGGTGTCGCTGATGGCGATGGTGTATCCTCAGTCCTGGCTCTTTTTGCAGAGGTGTTTCTGCGTCATGATCTCCATTAGGTAGGGGCCTTGTTGGGGCCCCAGAAGAAGGATTTAAATTACTCATAGAAGTAAAGAAAAAGTGTCTGATGCCTAAGTACCTCACCCACCACGGAGCCCTACGAGGGGACGCCCACTCGTGAACTAGCAGGTACTGCGTACACGAATGGGACGCCGCGTTCGCTTAGAACACCATACCCACGTTACCAATAAGTCTTTGTCCCGTCCCAGGACCAAAGGGAGGGAGACTTATTGGAACGCAGTTGACCCTAGCAGTAAAAACCACCCGCTGATTGATCCCAGTCGGGCCGGTCCGGGACCACCCGTCTTGTCGAAGCAGGGGCCAAAGTGGTGTATTAAGGCTGGGCCCCTCAACCACCAGGATCCCCCTTTACGCATTCCACGGGTCGCGGCGCACGGCTGCACACGCCGGATTCCAAAGATATAACCCTGGAACCAAGGTATGGGCGTTAGATCCCAGTGATGTTAATCTGGAAACCCAGCAGCATCACTGGGAGGTCCCCTCACCACGTACAGGTGCCCACGTCGAGGGGCAGTTAATGAATCTCCCCATTTCTTTAGAAAGGGTAGAGGTAAGTTCAATGGGGAAAATTGGATGGGAGGGATTTGTTACCCTTTTTTAGGAACTGACTGGATATGAGGAAATTTCCAACCAGAAGGAAAAACAGTAGAGTAAGTGACACTTATTTTAACATCCTTCTATTGGAAGCAATAAGAAGCACTGACTAAAGTGTACTGAGTATGGAAGGAGGTTGTTTACCAAGATCTTTGATACAACAGTTAGCAGCAAATTAGGATGCTAATAAGTCGTTTAATCTTTGGATGAGTATGCAATAGAACCATCAAGTTATAACAGAGACGGAGAGAATTTGCGACCAATGGCTTTAACAAGAGACCAGAATTCTCCACTACCATCTGGACAAGAAGCAAGTTTTATTCTGAGCCTCTTCAAAATCAAGTTTGGAGTGATCAATAACTATTTTAAAATTATTGCAAGCTATAGGCAGAAAGTGAAGCTGGAGATTTGGATACAAGCCAATTGTGATATTCAACATTATCTTAAACAGCCTTAGCACATTTGTTAGAATATCAAGATTTAGATAAAGGATGAGATTTTAGTGTAGAATTCAGAATAAAGGATTTCATCACTACAAGAATTTGTTTGTTTTAGGCACATCAGCGACTTAGACTGTATTACACCATATACATTGTCTGTAAACTGCATGTATTATGTGGTCAAGTTTTCGTAACTCAGTAACTCAGCAACATTGTGAAGAAAAGGCCCATAAAGTGGCCTCACATCATTGATGGAATTGGAAGTCAGGTCTTTTCTGCCTGGTGTGAGGATGACAGTGATTATAGCAGCTGTGCCCTCCAGGGCCCCTACAAGAATAATTTCACTGACATGATCTGGGCAAACATTGGGATCAGAAGCTTTAGACCACTAATCCAACGGATGAAAAGATGAATATAAATCACACAGATCTTCACGTTCGTGTAATGTCGAAAGAGAGAGAAGCTGCACTGGGCAAGATCTCTAATATTGACCATATAAACAGAAGTACATTTGATTTCAAGTCTAATTATTCAGATAACCTAATTCTCTTCAGCACCTAGAACTGTTTTCACGTATATTGTATACTGTACGAGGGGGGTATCAAAGGTTTTCCCTCTGAATGTTATATTTTATTGCTTGTCTATATGGTAAATACAGCAGACTCTCAATTAACCGGGACACTTCAAGATTCCAAATTTAAAAAAAAAAAAAAAAAAACAGAAATCATAAAATTCAAGTAATAAATAGAATAGGTATAAATAGATGTTTTGCAAGTCGTAAGTAAATCAGCGGACAAGAAACGGCGTTATAAGTCGTCATTGGTAGATTATGTACCTATTATCTTGCAACACCCGCAGCTCAAAAAAAAGAAGAGACCAAATGCAGTTTGTTTTAGTGCATCGCGCCGATTGTGTTCGGTTGCACAGTAAAAGGACATTGTTTCGTTATGTATGCAGGGATGTCGGATTTTTTTTTTTTTTAAATCACAAAAATGATGGAAAAACGCAAGAGTTGTGCTTTCAATTACAGTAAACAAAAACTTGAAATCGGTGCATCAGTTAAATCTCTAAAGAACCACTATAATGTTGATGACCAAACCATACCTGACATTGTAAAATATAAAGGGAAGCTATTAGATTTAAAATCGGCATCGTATGGACACGGGAGTAGTGCGTGGTAAGTTTTTTTTTTTTTTTTTTCGTTTTTTCTCTATCGCCATACATTTTACATAGGTTGCTGAACATTTTTCGATACAGTAAAGGCGGAAACACACTAATACACGTCACGGGACTCTCGTCATGTTACTGTAACGTAGGGTGACCAGATTAAAAATTTTATCTCGGGGTACTCATGTTTGAGGTATTCATTCCTCGTTTTAGGGGGTACTCGCCTTATATCTTAAGAAACCCGAACAATTTTAATAACAACCATTTTATTTCTATATTTTGTTGATTTTTACAAGTTCGTGGAATGCAAAATTAGTCAAATTTTAACTAACCGAATTATAGTCCGTGCTTTAATTCGGAAGAGTTATAAACACTAAAGGAAACTTTTTATAAATATTAACATCAAATGTTGTACATAATTGATTATAATACATATTCAATAAACCTGATTGATTTTATCAAAAAGAAAATATTTACCTAGCAATACTTTTCATTTGAACGAATTTTCTCTAAACAGTTTTTTTAATTTTTTAGTGCATTTGCGTAATTCTTATTTCTATCCTTTTTCCACACGTTAAACATTGAGCTAAATACTCCTTCACTCATTGCATTTGAGTGAGGCAAAACAAAATTAATATTTTTTTTCTGTAGTACGTACTTCTTACGCATTTTAAAATTTTTATCCAAACATCTGTGGTTGAGGTCTTTTGTCGCAATATTTTAGCATTAGTAGAGGCACACGATGCAAGAAAGCATGCTTATGCAGCATCAGCCAAAAAAAGCTCCGATTTCACCTCTCCATTCGTTCCAAATAGCTGTCCAGCTAAGCCTTAAATTTATTTAAGCTATCAACTTCCACAACAAAAGATGGAAGTCTGTTCCACCAATCAACTACCAGCTGGCTAAAGGCAAACTTCCGCGCATCTATCCTACAACTGTCTTTATGCCCTCTCAGGTGATTATTCTGAGCAAGAGGAAGAATCCCATCAGCAATGAGCATGCTCAAACCATTCAAGGCTTTATACACCTCAATCAGATCACCTCGCAGGTGCTTAGTCTCCAAACACACTAATCTGAAAAACTTAAGCCTTTCTTTGTAACAGCAACCCTTTGTTGCCCTTCTCTGTACTCGTTCCAACAGCTCCACATCCTTCTTAAAATGAGGCCTCCAGACCTGTATACAGTACTCGAGGTGTAGCCTGACCTTCGCCTTATACAAGGAGATAATCACCTCCTTATCCCTGCTAGAAAAATTCCTGTATATCACTGACAAGACACGTGCAGACCGTCTGCACTGCTCAGAAAACTTCATATCTGCCTGCACAATTACCCCCAGGTCCTTTTCATTCTCTACCACTGTCAGTGTAGTACCGCAGAGTTGATACGTTGCTCTGGGATTACTGCTTCCCATATGTAGTACTTTACATTTTTCAATGTTAAACTTCATTTGCCACTGCTCAGCTTTTCTAGATCCTGTTGCAGCAGCATAGTGTCATTAACAACTCTGCCAACCTTCGTCTCGTCTGCAAACTTGGACATTAAGCCTGATATACCATCATCAATATCATTTATAAATACAGAAAACAATAAAGGACCCAATACTGAACCCTGAGGGACTCCACTAATAACATTAGTCCACGACGAGCAGTGTCCATTGATTACCACTCTCTGTCTTCTCCCCCTCAACCACCCCTTTATCCACAGCAGCAATTTGCCTCCAATGCCGCACTGCTCCAATCTGTGCAGCAGTCTTCCATGCGCAACAGTATGTATCAGTATCAAAAGCCTTTCTAAGATCCAAATATATGATATCAAAGTTATTACCTGCATCCAGTTGCTTTGTAACCATATCAAAGTATCAAATTGGTCAGACAAGACTTCCCCTTAACAAACCCATGCTGTGTCCAAGCTATAACTGAAGTCTTGTCTAGATGATCCTGCAATGCTTCTTTAACCAGTGCCTCCATTAATTTCCCTGGAACAGAAGCTAAACTAACAGGTCTATAATTACTCGTGTCGCCCTTTGATCCTCCTTTATGAATTGGGGTCACATTTGCACATCTCCAGTCCATGGGTACGTCCCTTGAGTCCCAGGAAGCTCTCATAATTATGGCTAAGGGTTTGCTGCCTCCTTTAATATTACTGGATAGATCCCTTGTGTTTATCTTCAACAATTTCTCCTCCACTTTCCTCTCAGTTATTACAAAATCATTTAGCTCGCTACCAGAGTTTAGTTCACCTCTGGCATTCCCTTCCCTCAGGTGTGAATGTAGATGCAAAATACTCATTTAGTTTGCTAGCCACCTGAGCAGGATCATCAACAGTTGAACCATCGAACCAATCTGATTCATTCCCTTCCTTCTAGAGTTTACATAGGGAAAGAACTCTTTGCATCCTTTGTCAAAGATTTCTCATAATCTGCCTTTGCTTGCCTAACCTCCTTGTGACTTGGTTACAGACCAGCTTATATCTGTCGTAGGCTTCCATGTCACCCATTAATTTATATGTATCCCATGCATTTTACTTCTCTGCCACATGTGTCATTAATTCATCTGACATCCAACAGAACATATTCTTCGTACAACAAATCGATATTGAGAATTTTAAATAAATAAAGAGTTTGTTGCCTGAGCCTTAAACCATTACAACGAAATAAAGAAGAAGTCAAGTAGAATGTAAAAGTTACAAAGTAAGCATAATATAAATATTCTGTAACCCCCTTTGTAAATAGGATAGAATGTTGTTGTTGTTGTTTTTTTGAGTCTCTAAGGGTGCACTTCAACAACTTTTATCGTTAGTTAATTCTTTCTTCCTAAATAATCATCTCAACAGATTGGTTTTATGATTTCTGCTTTTTTCAAATGTTAAAAAGGGGTATCTTGGAAATTTTATTATAATTCCAAAAGGGGTACGTCTGGAAACCTGTAACGTTGTATATGTGTCCTTCTCTTTGAGGAAAGCTGAAGCGAAATGAATTGCTACAGTTCATCATCCTCTTCAGATTTTGAAAAGGCAGCGCTTTTCCTATAGCCGAGAAAACAAAAGAGAGTAAGCAATGGATACACGACATGGAAGAGAACAAAAAAAGGCGGATTCCATCACCTACTGCAGGACATAGAAGAAGATGAAAATTGTTTCAATTGTTACGGATGAATAAAGAAGAATTTAATTTCCTATATAATACAATTAAGGATGAATAATCAAGGGCAAAATACGCAATTTCGAAATTCAATCAGCGCTAAAGAAAAATTAGTTACGTTTAAAAGAAAGTTGAAATACTGCAAGTTTAATTCTGAATAAGGATTTATTTTGTCAAAATACGAAACAAAAATTTTTAATGAAATTTAATTACAACAAAAACTACTTCTCAACCATAAAAACTGAATTTCTAAGAAATTGTTTTGAGTTGTGCAAATTGAAATGATCGACTTGTTCGTCCTGTTAATTGTAATTCTGTTGGTCTGTTTTCCTCCTTTGAGCATCCCTCTGACTGGACATTTGCGATGAGTATGCCGAGTAGCTGGTCGAAGTGGAGGGTGCTTCGGAATCGGCACAGGTGCAACGTCCTTGATGTTGTTCTTACTTGTGCACTCAAAACAGATTATTTACTAATAATTTAATTTTCTATTAGCATTTCCTCCATTTTCCCCTTGTCACGCCTAACGAAATTTTTGAGCTCCTGACAATGTCATTCGGCCTTGAAGCCCGACGTGTTATCTTGTGAATACAGGCCAATGACAACAGTGCTCTCCGAGCAATAAACTAATTGGTAAATATAGCTCCCCGCATTTGACATGAGACATGTATATAAGTGAAGTCTCGTGAAGTGATAGCAGTGTGTTTCCGCCCAAAGTCCCGGACTTACGTTGCGTTATTTATATAACTGAAGATTTCAGTGAAGGGGACACACATTTCACTATAATAACTTAAAAAAAAACCACAGAATTCCAGCTATTGGTATTATCGCAAATGCAATAAGATCGAGTTTACTACCCGTTTACAATTAATTGCACTACACTCAGTCACTGAGTGCCTCCAAATACGGGATACAAAGAAGCAGGTGTTTTCTGCATCAAAATTTCCACATTGGCACGTACTTTCGTCATCGTTAAAAATCACTGACAAATTCTACTTCGAATTTTATTTAACACTCTGTCTTGACTGCCGTGGTAGAAAATAAAAATTACTTCAATGATCTATAACTTTATTATTTTTTATTTAATATTTTTATTTATTTTTTTTTTTTTTTTGCACCACGGGAATTGTTTTTTTTTTTTTTTCCCTCTCTGGACTGGGTTCCCCAGAGAAATCTGGCCCACCTTTTGGCAACATCAGGTGGGTCAGAGTCTCGTATCGAGACAGTACGTGCTCCATTGGGACTGGCCCACCTTCCCGTGGTGTGGACGAGTACCCAGAATCATCTGTGCAGGTGATTGATCCTTCTGGGTAGCCAAGTGGCCAGAACAGAACACACAAACATATACTACTCACATTTTGGCCCTTTTACAGTGGTACTGTCCTTCACAGAGATACGAGGTGGAGATGAACTCGCGTTCTAGGAGCTACCCTTACAAAAACACATATCCACATGTATACCAACTCTCGAAAGGAGTTTCACATATCCTCAACTACACAACCAACCTGGCTAATGGATGTAAGGAAAAGAAGCAATACCTACTGAATCACCTGCAGCAGGAGTAGCAGAGTAGGTGGTCTTGCTCTACAAAGGGGGAAATCACCCGAAAATTCTTGCAGATTGTAAACATGATCTTCCCCATGGTTCTCACCGGGTTTGTACAGACCTACCTACTTACTATGGATTCGTTAAAGCCAAGCTAACATCACTGGGCATCATTGAAGATCCATCTTGTGCTTGTGGGGGGTTGGAAAGTTGGCATCATCTTATGTATGATTATCTCCTGTACTTCTGTTCTATATTAATCATTAAAATTATGTACTTACCCAGAAATCAGGAATTTCACTTACTGGACAATATACAGGAGTATACGGCATTTGCAAATTTTGCCCAGAAGCTCTTTGCAAGACGAATCAAAAATCCTAACAACCATCCTAGGAACATACAAATCATGTCAGTTTGTACATGTCAATCACTGAGTAGTGACTGCTCATTGACTTTTGACTGAATTTCATTGACTGAATATATGCCGAACTGCTGATATCGAGACCTACCAATTGTAACAAACACCTGGATGGGATTAAATACCTTGATGTGACTAAAACCCCTAAACATAGACAGACTGATTGTGACAAATACCCGGACATGGCTAGGGCACTTGGTCTCCCAACCGTGATCTGCACATCTTCAATTGTGACAGTTACTTGGACGTGGTTCAAACACAGGAAAGGACCTCGCCTCTTGACCATGACAAATACCTAGACATGACTAGGCCACTGACGGGACTTGGTCTCCCAGCTGTGACAGTTACTTGGACATGACTAAACCACAGAAAAGGACCTTGCATCTCGACCATGATTTGTGCGCCAAGTAGCGATGAATACAAGATTCTTGTCTGGTATCTTTTGACTCCCACTCGCCTAGTGGAGTTTACTCTACCTAATAATTTTTAGGACGCCTTCCTCTATGCGTCAATATTTCTTCCTATTTCCCCAATCTCTGTCTATTTCTTTTTTTATATATAGGTCCTGTCACTGAATACGTGGGCAATTAGGTGGCAGGACCTGCCAGAGAATAACGGGCGGTGTGTACGGGCAACGTGGGGTGCCGCGGCCAAAAGCCAGACAACAACAACAACAGAACCTAACAATACTCTGTAAAAGCTAGACAGAAGTAATGTATACTTCACAAGAGTACTTATGGCGCAGTTGTGGGAAACCACCGGTGGCAACCCTTCCCCAAACACTATGTACACAACTTGTTCTTTGTCAGCTCAGCAACTACTGGGATATTTTTCTTTAGTTATTTGAAGAGTTTTGGATACAAGTTTTTGTGGTTAAGATTTGGGCAAGTCTGTCGACCTTTTTTGCGTGCTTTGTCTCTATATAAAAGTTGGGCTCTTAGGGCGAAGCTTTTAAGGATGCCTGCATTCATAAGCTCATTACAGTATTACTTTAGGATAGACGCAGTGTCTATGAATGTACGGAATTTAAATAACTGTAATTACAAAATTTCTTCCATAATCGATGTGATCAAATGGTTAATATAACATCTCCTTTAGAAAATCCGGTAGGATTTTCTAAAGTAATAGTAATACATACAATGCAAAGAAGCCAGAGGTTTTGGCTGCACTGGTCGAAAAAAAAAAAAAAAAAAAACCCGAGTATATAAGAAAATACAAATTATTTGCTTCCCTCCTCACATACGTCCAGTTGACCTTTCAATTTATTCAAACTGTCAGCCTCAGCTTCCCGTAAGGACAACCTTGTGAGCGATCAACGACTCGCTGGCTAAAAGTAAACTTCCAACAATTTAGTCTAAACCTCTTCCCCTGTAATTTGAATTTATGCCTACGAGTTCTGGAATTCTCTATAACAGTGAAAATTCCGCCTTCGTTCATTTTATTAACCTTTCTCAGGGCCTTATAAACCTCAGTCAAGGTCACTTCTGAGGTGCCTGGTTGCCAAGCTCTGTAGCCCACATATTCGGAGTCTTTCGTCATAGGGTCGCCCATTTGCCCGTCTTTGGGCCGTTTCAGGAAGCTCAATTTTTTTTTTCCGTTGAGGTCTCCATACTTGAGTATTCCAAATGTGGTCTAACAATTGTCATATATAGTGGAACTATGACCTACAGGATAATGTTTGATAGAACACCGTGGCGCCGCCATAGCCAGGTGGGCAGGAGCAGCAGTGTGCGTAGCACACGCTTCTTGATTAGACCGGGGTTCGAGCCCGTCACCACCAAATACGAAGGATGCGGAAAGGTCAGGGAATGACCACCGCATATTCCCGGAGCAATATGGCCTTAGTTGCTAATGCTCTTAAAAACAAAATAACACCAACAACGAACACCATGGGCTTCCCTGGCTGCCTGTTTACACACTTCATATCTGCCGGTATTATTAACTCTCAGTTCCCTTTTTCTTCTTCTACTGTTTTTAATTTAACCCCGCCAAGCGTATAATTTATTTTGGGGTTGCTATTCCCCAAGTGGAAGTTGGCAGCTTAAATAAATGTAAAGCAGAACTAGACAAACATTTGGAGTGACCGGACGGGAAAATAGGAAGGTTTTTTTTTTTTTTTTTGGCTGTATTAAAATTGGTTAAAAATTATCAAGAAAATTTAAGCCTTCAAAAGGACCACTTCAATGATGCTGTTGTCACCTACTGTACCTTGTTTAAACCTAGAAATTGTTCTAAGACTGTGGTCACAGAAGTGCAGTTCAATGGGTATTCACGTTGGTCAAAATAACTACCTTTACAATCTACTGTTTGCAGACCACCAGGTTGTGGTCTGCAAACAGTAGTTTGCACAGGACGATGATGATGCATATTACATGGGCAGAAAGTTACTAGAAGACTATAAAACATGGGAACAAACCCTGGGGTTTGTTCCCATGTTTGGGCTTGGCACACGCAGGGTCCTGAGCTGGATATCATCATTCTTCTCTTTCTTGGTGATTCCCTTTTACTTCCCTCTCGCTCTCTCAGGGTAACTCGGAAATTTTTAGCTGGTGCAGAATAAGCTTCAGGCTTCCCTGCACTACATGGCTAGTGATAATAATAACTGACAGTAAATTTTAATAAGACATAGTACATGAATCTAAATGAGGATGTTTAGAATTTAGATGGAATACAGGTGAAAACTGTACAGCAATTTAAATACTTGTACAATTATTCATGCAGACGGATCATCTGCACAGGAAATTGAGAGAAGACTGGGTGAAGGTAGAAAGGTCGTAAGAATGCTCAATTCTGTGCTATGGAATAAAAAATTATTAACAAAGCTAAATATCAAATGCATAATGCAATAATACAATGTGTTTTATTATATGGATGTGAGACTTGAACCTTAAATGAAACTATTGGCTGTTGACATGGATTTCTAGCGAAGATCGACAAGAAGTCTAGGACTGAAAGAATTAGAAATGACTGGTTAAGGAATACAATGAACGTCTAAAAAACCATCATTGATAAAATAGATGAGAAAAGATTGGAGTGGTTTTTCCATGTGAAGGGAATGGATGACGACAGATTGCCCAGAGGAGCCATGGAGAAGGAAAAAGAGAGGACGACCAAGAAGGACGTGGATAGAGGGTGTGAGAGCATTGTGACTGGTGCACGGAGATTGAAAAAAAAAAAATAAAAATAAATAAAGGAGAGACTTTTCGATGTTAGGTTGAGAAGAACCGTTGTAATAAAGGAATAAATCCTAAGAAGAAGAAACAACAGTGGCCAAGAACCGATTTCTGGAGGATCCCACTTCTGACTTTACATCAATCTGAAGAACATCCATTAATCACAACTCTCTGCCCTGCAGCCACCCATCTTAGAATTTTTCCCGTAATTCCAACATGTTTCAGTTTATAATAACCTCATGAGTAACTGTGTCAAAATAGCTTACTAAATTAGTTAAACATGATTCTCCCTAACAAAACCATGTTGTGTGTTATTCAGAATGCCATATCTATATAAATGTTCCTGGATCGACGCTTAACCATTATTTCTAAGATTTTCCCTACTGAAGTGATCTAACTGGTCTGTAGTTACCCTCTTAGAACCACTTTTATGTATTGGTGATACGCTGGCACTTCTGCAATCCAAAGGAATCTCTCTCGAGTCCAAAGATGCCCCCATAATTAACTTCGATAGTTCAATATACCCCTTGCGGCCTCCCTTAAAATTACTGGGTATATGCCATCCACTCCAGTAGTCTTACTTGACTTTATGCTCGAAAGTTTATTTTAAAAACAGTCATCTGTAATTTCGATATCACTAATTTCATATAACTCAGCCTCGTTTCTGCATGAAGGGTCTTTCTTTAGTAAATACAGATGCAAAGTACCTGTTCAAGTCAGCCGCAACATCAGCTGGCTTATCCAAGACTTTCCCCACATCCAGTGCACAAGAGTCCAATCTGATTTGCTTTTTTTCTTCCTTATATTCACATACATCAAAAATTCCTTGACCAGTACTTTCTCATACGCAGCCTTGACCTCTATAACTCTGTGTACTATTACGAATCATTTTGTAGATGTTGTTGGGGGATTAATTGGGGGAGCTAAAGCAGTGTTCCGAGGAATCATTAAGCTTCAATCATCATGTAGTAGTAACAAAAAAAAAAAAAAAAAAATCCACATTATTTTGAGCATAAGGGGGCTAAGTTCCTTTTTCCCTGACTTGGTACCGACCGCCCTTGTGCAGCATGTAGGTAGGGGAGGGGGAAAGAATTGTCTAAGGATATTAATCTGTGCAAGAAGCAGGGTTATCCATAGTAAAACTGTTTGTACAGAGTGTTCAAAAATTAAAAGAAAAGTAATCTTCTCTCCAAGTGAAAAGTTAATTAAGTCAACAACCTTCTCAACCCACTTCTTAGGGGCCGGATTAAGGAGGTTGTGTGAATAACCTTGCCCATTTGTTGTTAGAGTACGGCTGTTTCACAAAATCAAATAAAAACCAAACTTCAGTAAGTTGACCACGTCAAATGAAATCAGTAGACCAATGTTATTGAGATGGATGTTCTGAAGTTGTTCGTGTAGGTATATATGAATTTTTTTTTTTATGGATCTTGGATTAACCGGGAGTAATAGGGCGATAGCCACTGAGCTACTTTGCGACCTTGGTGGTCTGTCAGGTCCCAGATTGACAGAAGAAGAAAGCAAACAGTTTGAAGGAAGGAGACAGACACGAGCCAAAAAAAAAAAAAATGCGGTATGAAACAGAAGAGGCTAAACTCTATCAATTTCAGTCTGCCTCCAAAGTGGCAGGTATACTATCACAATTTCAACCCAGCTGGGGGTCACGTCAGTGAGTGATAGGCAGGTAGATACTGTGAAGATCTGGAAAATCCAGTGGCGAGATATATCCACGATATGCAAGAAAGTGCAGGAGGTACAATAAACAAGTAAATTCAGTCTTCATAGTGCCTACCTATCAACCGACAAGACCAGTAGCAGGGTAGAAAACGCAGTCTGGATAGTAACATACGCTTTAAATAAATATTAGTGTATTTTTCGCTTGGAGTAGTGCTTTGTATTTTGAAGGGTAATACCAAGGCAACTCATGACGAAATGCCTCCACAATATGAGATCAATGCATTAAGTAACACACCTAGTTTGCTCATGAATGAAGCTATGATCTGCTTTTACAATCATTTTCTATGCTTTCGTAAGTATGAGGCTTTTTGCCCTAAATTTTACTTAAGTTCTTTAGTATATTGTGGATGTGTCTCGTCATTGTACATTCACAGTGTCTATTTAACCGCTGATGGGACGCAAACATGGCAGTAGACATGTTATTCTGCAGACAGAGCTTGTGAGACTGATAGAATTCGCCCTCCTCTGGGTTCATACCACGTTTTCTTGCATCATGTGCATTTCTTGTCCTGAAACATTCAATAGGCCTTTCTATTTAGAAAGGGGGCTCACTGAGAAATACCCAGGTAATATAATCTGCTTCTGTTCTGAAGCCTATTGCGGTGTATTATGTGCTATTTGTTATTGTCACGCTATGTGTAAACTGAGCAATAATGATTTAGACGCATTCTTTACCATCTCCTCTCGGTTCTCTACAACCGGTCAGAGTAATGACCTTACGTATAACTAGAAATTTATACAATAATTGGGTATTAGTTAAATATACAGGAGTTAGGAAAAAAAAAGTAAAGAAGGGTGAACGATACCGATGTAGTTCAGTGAGATAATCAAGCCACATTCAAAATCAGACGGTGGAAGCAAAATTGAAATCCACTGTTATCTTTTTTAGTGGGATTTGTTGTGACAAAAAGAATCGCACCAACATAACCATCAGCTCTCACTTGTTGTTAGCAATAAAGGGGTGAATACCCTGTGGTTCAAAATATACATCTGGAATATGATACCATAGAATAAGTAGTGGTCGGTCCACGATGCAGGGAGAGAGATGTCATAGTGGTCATCTGTAGTCGGTGAACGACTTTTTAATCTTATAATACTTTTTTTTTTTTTTTCTTACAATAATGTGGCATAGTTCTATTCCCACTCTGACATCACAACATTGCTTTAAAGATCCATTCACTGTGAATTGTATGTCCCCTAAAGGAATCATCCAGTGAATTAGAAGACACTGTCCAGATGTAGTTATTTCGATCGGTATAACAGCAATTACTCTATTTAATTAATTGACTGTTCATCAGTCTGTTCCTGCTATTATGTCTGTATTCGGTTATTATCCTGAGGACCGGTTTTAGTCCTGTCATCAACCTTAAGCTACTCACATTGCATCAGAATTATGATTATGTTACAAACCTAAGGAAAGGGAAAGACATCTGCTTTTGTAATCACAGTGCAGCTCTGATCTCAGTCCTAATTCACAGCCATCTCACAGAAACCAGCAGTTCAACTGAGTACAGAGGAAAACAAGCAGAGAGGAAAAAAAAAAAATCCAGGCTATACACATGACTACAAAGGCAAACAGCCTTTTATTGGAGAGAAACAAGTTGGGTGCATGTACGCCTTGCGTAATTTCAGAAGCGTTGGAATTTCTTGGATTTTTTTTTTTTTTTTAATTATAGAGCTTTATTTAATTAATTTTACGTAGAATTCTGTGCGGTTGCATTACGAAATTTAATGAAAATCTCCTGATATATAACCCAAGATGTGTTTAGCGAATTTTCATTAAATTTCGTAATGCTGCTCCTCAAAATTCTACGTAAAAGTAATTAAATAACTTAATAAATGATAACCAGAGGGGCGCACACACACACACACACACATACTGGATTTCTATTTGTCCAAGTTTAATGAATTTGGAATTGCTCTATAATGTTTCTGAAATAATCAAATATAAAACCATGAAAATCCGTTCATTGGAAGTTGATCACAAGTATTACAAGTGGAAGTGTGCCGAAGCTAAAATGTGATTACTCATTTGTGAATGTGTATAAATAAGCATTAAAAATGATTACAAAAGCTTGTTTCTTTGGCTTAAGCTTGTTTTTTTTTTTTTTTTTTGCATCAGCATCTGTGGTTATATATAGGTAATCAAGTTGTTATAGGTAATCATGTGGTTATATATAGGTAATCAAGGGGGAGAGGACAACTTACAAGAACGATATAACAGAACCTACATCTTGATTCTCCTAGCCAGTAGCGCTGAGTTCCTATGTGTCGCCAGTAAGCAAAATAAAATTTGCCGCCCTAAATGTTGAATACTGATAAGCGTTAACCAATCAGAAAATAATATCGAAAAAAAATTTCGGCGCTCTCCTGAACTGCCGCCAGTAAGCGAAGCTTACATAGCCTACCCACTTGCGGCGTCCCTGCTCCTAGCTAGAGTAAGAGTACAATATATGGATCGTATCGTTCCATATATTGTACTCTTACTTTATTACGAGTATTAATCATTTTCAGGAAAGTAATGATGTTTAAATCATTTGTTTTATTATATATATAATATCATATACAGGGTTTCTCAAAAATATTGGTACAAACGTTTAGGGGAGGTAGGTAACATCTAAAGGAATGTGAATCGCATAGGAACCCATAACCGGAAACATCAACGTAAGTGATGTTTCACGGCGTACACGGCGCTGTTCATCAGTTCGCTGGAGGGAAGATTTCTGGTTTACTCATTCAAGCAGTAGTCGCCGCACGAAGAGCATGCATCGATATACGAACTGTGAGATGGCAGACATGCACTTAGTGTATGGATTAGCAGAGGGCAATGGACGAGCCCCTCAACAAATTTATGGAGAATGCTTCCCAGACAGACAGACATGTACGGAACCACCGTTTGTTTGCGCGTGTGCATCAAAATTTGTGCGATTATGGGTCATTTAGAGGTAACAGGAGTAGTGCGGGCAAACCACGTTTGACGCGAACTCCCGCCATGGAAGAAAGTGTGTTGAATGCCGTCCAGAATAATCCTACTACCAGCAAAACGTGCCGTTGCCTCTGCCTTAGGAGTGTCTTGTTGCAGTGTACAGCGTGTCTGGCACGACGATTCCTTACACCCCTTTCATCTCCAAAGGGTTCAGTTACTGCTCCCCCAAGAATCATCCTGCACGTGTGGCTTTTGCGCAGTGGTTTCTCCAAGAAAGTGTTCAAGATTTGAATTTTCCAGCCTATGTTTTGGTCACGGATGAGGCTTATTTCACTCGGGAAGGCTTATTCAGTCAGCACAATGCTCATGTGTGGGCTCACGACAACCCACACAGTGTGCGTCCCCATGCGGCACATGTGGACATGTGTTTTTGTAATGGGCGGCTCCTAGAACGTTAGTTCAACTCCGCCTCGTATCTCTGTGAAGAACAGTATCACTACAAATGGGCCAGATTTGTGTGTGACGTCGGTTTGTGTGTATTATGTGTGTGTTCTGTTGTTCTGTTCTGACCACTTGGCTACCCAGAAGCATCAGTCACCTGGACAGATGATTCTGGGTACTCGTCCACACCACGGGAAGGTGGGCCAGTCTCAGCTAATCACGTACTGTCTCAATACGAGACTCTGATCCACCTGATGTTGCCAAAAGGTGGGCCAGATTCCTCCAGGGGCCCACTCCAGAGGAGAGAAAAAAAAAAAAAAAAAGATAATAAATAAATATATATATTTATTTAGATTTTCCCGTGGTGCAAAAGAAAGGGGGAAAAAAAAAGATATCACTGTAAATCGCAGAAAAAAAAAAAAAAAAAAAAAGTGACAGCAACCCTGAAGAACTCAAAAAAAAAAAAAAAAAAACCAAACATGTGACTGATTGTAGAACGCGAAGAGAAAAAAAAAATAATAATAAATAAATAAATAAAATAAATAAATAAAATAAAATAAAAATAAAATAAAATAAAATAAAATAATAATAATTAAAGAAATAAAATAAATTAAATAAATAATAAATAAAAAATATAATAATTAAATAAATAATAAATAGAAAAAAAACCATGTGACTGATTGTAGAATGCAAAGAGAAAAAAAAAAAAATAAAAAAAATAAATAAATAAAAAAAAAATATATATATATATAGATTATAATGATAATAATAATAAAAAAAAAACACAACAACAGCCATGTGACTGATTGTAGAACGCGAGAAAAAAAAATAAAAAACATGCGGCACAACATCGCTTCGCAATAAATGTGTGGGCAGGTATGGTCGGTGACTGCTTAGTCGGCCCATGCCTGTTACCATCTTGCATGAACTCCGCTAAATATCGGATCTTTCTTGAACAAGTTCTACCAGCGTTACTTGACAATGTTCCAGCAAATGTGAAACGCAACATTTGGTTTCAACATGACGGGGCGCCTGCCCATTATGGAAGGTGTGTTCGTCACCATTTGAACATGCGTTTTGGGCGTCGATGGATTGGCCGTATTGGACCCGTTGCCCGGTCCCCACGCTCACCTTATTTATCGAGCCTTGATTTCTTTCTGTGTGGGGCCCTCAAATCTACCGTGTATGAATCGCCTGTGGAGACGGCAATGGATCTCGTGGCGAGACTCGTCTGCGCTGCTGCTACTGTCAAAGAAACTCCAGGTGGTTCGACCGTGTCCGTCAATTCATGCTGCGTCGGCTGTAACATCATGAAATGCATCCATCTCGTACTCCATTGTTAATATTATGTCAAATAAATGTTTGCCACTAATTACTGTCTTGTGTCATTTCTGCTTCTTGTGCCTCTGCTACTACTTTCCCGTGACGTTTCCGGTTATGGGTTCCTATGCGATTCACATTCCTTTAGATGTTACCTACCTCCCCTAAACGTTTGTACCAATATTTTTGAGACACCCTGTATATAATATCATATAATATATATAAATTAATTATTAACACTTCAAAAATTATACTCCAATTACGGGACTGCTCAGATTATTTGGTTTGCAATTCACAGGTATGACTGAAAACCATCACTATTTTGTTCGTAATTTATTTTCCAATCAATTCATGATTCAAATGAGACCTCATTTGAATCATGAATTGAAGTTTAATTCATTGAACTTCAATTACGAACTTCCTACGAAAATTGAAGTTCAATGTCAACAAGGTTTGATAATGAGCTTTTGTGAATGGTTCGCATTAGATCAATGAATTTTCAGAAAAGTGATGATGTTTAAAGCATTTGTTTTATTATTTAAAAAGACATCCTGAAATGTCTGAATACATATCTCGTATTCCGTTACAGGTTGTGGTAATGGAATAATCAAGACATGGAAGACTCATCAATGAAGTAGATAAAATTTTCTGTTCCATTTAACAGAACTTCAACTGAAACAATGGAGAGGGAAACTGAGTTCTCGGCGAAATTCTGCATAAATGACAATGCTTGACTCTCTAGCCATTCTGTAGACTGAGAAGAAAGAAAGGTTTTATCAGTTTATTGTCTGTAAAATACGTGTGTTAGGGTGTTCTGTTTGCGAAATGAAAATCAGAATTTTTTGGAGGGGGAACACACATTCTTAACCCAAGAAACTCAGCCACGGTGTGAAAGAAGCTCAGAAAGATTCCTTTTGTCGAAATTCGAATCCAGGCGTTGTCAGCACCACACGGAAGGACAGAGTTTATAACCACTGTGCTAGCCTCAAGGACCAACAAACATGGAATTTTGCCAACATTAATTAATTAAAAGAATACGGTAGTTCTCCATAGTGTTGAAGAATGACTCATAAAGAAAGTTAAGCATTTCATTTGTATTCTATACGGACGCAGCCCACAAAGATCAATGACTCTCTGCGAAAGAATTACGCACCCGCGAGTCTCATTTAAAGCCTGTCATTAATACTTTAATGAACACGCATTTTAATAAAAACGTATATTTATACTTCATGGAATCTACTGGCTGTTTATTTATTTGTACGCATAACTTTCTGCTTAACTGTTTCTAATAAAATGCCCTGTATACCCTCGTTAACTTACAAACGGGAACGAATAATAAAATAAAAAACTTTCCGGCATGAACTATAAAAAGCAGACAGAAAAATAATAACAAATAAAATACTGCAGACAATTACAGAGGTAATCACCCAGACGGAAGTTAAGCTCAAATTAATCAGTCTTCCAGGAGTGCTTAGCGCTCCTGGCGATTAACGCCCATGAAATCTACTTATGAAGCCTGCACTTTCTGGTTTCATTTATCTGCCAGAAGGTGCCCACAAGGCACGGACGTAGTTGAGAATATATTACATGTATCTTACTATCTCCGAGAGGAGGTCCAAGCTGCAGTAAGCAACTCTCGAAACTGGTTCACTTTAAATATATATTTTACTTGTATTTCCGGTGTGCAGCGCACAATCCGATTATCAGATCTACCAAGAAAAGGGAAGTGATCGCTGATTAAAATCAGCGAGTAAAAATCTCGAGAGCTTCGATTAACGCAGAACGTTTTGGTGGTCAAAGTTATCCCGTGATGTACTATCACGAACTTGGGCCATAGTGCAGCTGCACGATAGAATGGTACACCACTGCAGTTTAGACGCAATAAAATAATCTTAACCAATCTTCTGCCTCGGCCACAAGTTTGGTTCAAGTTCAAAGCGGAATTGGATGGTCACTCTTTTGGAGAAGTACGAGTGACTGTTTGTCAATTTATATATAGATATTATTTAGCCATTTTAAGACTAGCACTGATTTCTCGGTGTAGAGATGATTATTTGCGCCTAAAGGTATACTTTCAGAAATTCTTGTAGTGACATAATTGAGGCTTTGCGAATAGTAAGGGCAAACTCGATATTCGTGTATTTTGAGAAAACAGCCTCTCAAGTTTATAAAAGTGCTAAATAAACATAAGGGCCAACGAGCATTATGCAGTTGTAATTTATTTATTTATTTTTTATTTATTTATTTATTTTTTTTTTTGAGTATAGCACGTTAAAAATAACGTTGGGTCTGAATTTTATAATATCTCAAAAGGTTAGGAAAGAACTAAATGTTTTTTTTTCTATTTTGCTCAGTTCGGCCATACTATTCGCAAAGCCTCATATGTGTCACTAGGGTAGCTGAAACGTAACACTGAACATCTCACATCATTTAACCAAGTCTAATCTTATTTCTCTAGTATATCTTTATCATTCGTGTCGATTATCCAAATGAATTAAGTTACTAGCAGAGAACGCTTATAAACATATGTTAACGGCAATGCATTCTGTGAGCAAGATATACACTTAATCTCTTCCCTCTTTCACTGCTACAACATCAATAACAAGCACTGATACCTTTAACACAATGAAGATAACCGGTCATAATTATATCTCCATTGTTACTGAAGAGATCGTCTTGAGCAGCAGAATACCAAGATACTGGTGGCCATGTCGACACTTGACTCGTTGCCAAAGTGTATGTTGTTGTAGTAGTACGGTTTTGGGAGCATTAACGACTAAGGCAATATTGCCCCGTGTACCTTGTCTATCAATTGCGTGTGTTCTGAGGTTGATTTTCTGTATCCTGGACGAAAAACCAGAGTTCCCGAAAAACCTTCACATGAGACTGACTAGCCAAACTGTATATTAGCTTAATAATAAAATGGACGATCCGAAATTTGATTTACAACCAAATCAAAATGCTGATATGTACCGCCATCTACATGCTCTGTGCATAGGTCCAACATCAGGTAATTTTTCACCAATAATGTTTTAGTAATTAATCAAGTTTAACGTTACAGCTAATGAGAAAACTCGGCATACTTACGTTTAGCAACACAAACTGGCAAAACCCAACGAAGTGCAATGATTAACTTATTTTAAAGCAGAAAACAATCAAGAAAAGCGCCAGCAATGATAAAACCAAAGTAACATAATTCAGTATGTCAGAAAAAGTAGGGCTTGGGAGATTGTAGGCGAGAATGGACATCACCACCAAGGTGACAACTGAGAGCAAATTTGTGAAATGAATTAATTAAGGTTCTATTATTATTTTATATTTATTTTATTTTCTTTCTTTTTTTTTTGGAATGGCTAAGACGGCCATTCCAATTAATTTCGCAGATATTTGTTTTAGTTTGGCTATTCTGGTGCAAATGACATAAACATTAGGCGAGGGAACGTTTGCAGTTTTTATTTTTAAGGAAAAAAAATCCAAACACGAATGGTATTAGAACCCATAGTACTTAGCACCTTACATGGGTTACAGTTTTCGAAAACGTTAAGTTTGTAGAAATATTAACACACTGCAAGGTATAATGAGGTATAATCAATCCCTTAACACAGCCTAGTTTCGGCAACACTCCCTGATATTTCTGGACTTGAATTCACTAAAATGGCTGCACATTAGACCCAAAAATATCAGAAGACAATCCAAAAACAATGTTTAAAACTTGGATTGGGGGGGAGGGTTATGTTGGTGAAATCAGCAAGCAGAACAGAGGATTGGTGTGGGGGGGGCACGTGAAGGATGTAGAAAGACAAAGAGAAATTATGGGAAGTCTGTCTTGGCTGGGCATTTTTGGGAAACAGCCATTAAACCTCCAGAATAAAGCAACCATCAACATAAACAGTCACACAAGTAGTGATACTGTAAATGGTTCGAGAATATGTATTTGAATTTGTAGTACGCAAACGTTATTATTATTAATTATTACGCAGTTAACAACGGTAGTCATTTCCATCCGTTCTTCAGGCTCTGTTCTTGTAATCGGATGTGTAGTGGTGACGTGCAGATTCTCCTGCCATTTCTGTTTACCAACAGATTTGAAGGATCCAACTTCCTCGCACGATCCTTTGTCTTTGGTAAGGAATGCTATTTTATAAAGAAGATGGTTTATTTTAAAAGATACAATCGTGAAGTTTTGCTTTATTTTATTGATTTTATAATATATTTTGCATTTTAATATGTAACATAACTCATAAATATGTGGGAGGGTTAGGTCTAGCACAGCAAGTACTTTTTGTATAGTTTCAATAAATTATTACTGGTTTTAGTACAATCCTCTGATGTACGGGTTTGGTGTGCAGCTTCATAGCCCCTCCACCACACAGACATCCGAGGGCTAACTGAAGATGCAACACGTGTAGATTCGACTTAATTATCGTCCGTCGGGAGATGTATGTTGAATTTACTTAAATAAATAAATTTAAGAAGTGTCGCGGTGGTACTGCCACAGAAATTTTATTTGTTTTTGTCATAAAAAAACACTGGACAACTGAAACAGCTCTTACTCTCAGAGAGGCGATATTCAAATAAATAAGCAATATACTTTTGGGAGTGCTGTTTATTTTTAAGTGTTCCGCTTAATGGCAACTCGTTGAAAATCGGCTACTTATAGAGGAACCAAAACCCATTATGAATAGCTATTCTACGCCTTTTTCAGAATTAGAAGAGCAAAAAGAACGGAACAATAACAATTCACTATTCCTAATAGAAGTTCAATTTAATTGTTTCTATTCTCCCTGAATTCAAAGGGCTCTATCACTAGGGGAATAGTTAAATAACTTTATATGTCTGATAATAAGTTTATTTTTGGTAGGCGAAAATTCGGCCACTCGGGGTGAGTATCTATACTTGTCCACTAACCACTCGAATACGGTCGCATCTGTAGCAACGAAACAAATCGCTAAACGAATGCAACGTGAAAAAGTTATGGAGATACCCTGCATGAAAACCAAGCCATGAAGTTTAGAGAAATGTGAAAGAATGTTAGCTAGTTTACCACTGCCAGTTTATATAAGTCTATTTTATTATAAAATGCTCCAAGTTACAGGATCATCACTTCCTATAATCTTATAGATGACATAGTGGTGGCTCTTATTGGCCAAAATCTAGCTCTCAATGAATATTACGCAACGATTTTTTGGGGGGTGAAGCTCCAGCACAGCAACTGGAGTTTGTACCCCCCCCCATGCACGTGATTAAAGAATAACTGCACCCTTCATCAAATGAATTTTAAAAAATGCAGAAACTAACAGCAAGTGACAGTAAGCACTAAACCATGCCATTTCATTGAAGTTTGCCCTTTCACTATGCGGTTAACTGTACTATTATCGCTCCTTTTATTTCAAGTCGTCCGACCACAGATAGAGTGACGTGTTGCTTAATAGACAGAAGATCGTAAAAGGGCTTCCGCCTGCTCTCTGGTGAGTAGCCTTTGTGTTTTGTTCGGCAAGTAATGAGCTGTGATGTGGTAACCGCTAGGCGGCTAGATAATAGATGGAGAATATATAATAGCCGCTGGAGTGGGACAATGAGCTGGCAGGGAGTGAAAGCTTGTGCTCATGTGGTTCACAGCGTGTCTCCGTATCGGAGAAAGATATAACATGGGGTTTAGGATGGAAGTTCTTATGTACTCTATAACAATAAAATTAAGCTAATTTGTGAAGCATAATATGTGCACTGCACACTCACCACAATATTTCCATATCAGTATAATTTCTTTGTGTAGCAAACTTATTCACAGACGAAATGGATGCCATTACCCTTTTGCTTTAATTCCAAGGATGGATGTCTGATGCTTTCAAGATGATGAACTGAACTTCATATTAATTCCAAATCGAAGCGCCGTGTCGTCCAAGAGAGGGACGCCACATGTTCCGGAGCAAACAGTCTCAACGGGCTCCTAGATAGCGTCCAGGCCCGGGCAGCTGCCCTCTCCTCGTCCAATTTCTTGATGCCCAGCTGTCACCAGTCGATTATCTAAATTTAAGACAGCAATTGCCACTGTTATTTTTCAGGATCGGCTGATTTAAAAAAAAAAAGCGTCATATTCGGATTACCCGAGAAACTAATCCACCCACCACACCCATGTGTATTATGTCTATAAATTTCATGTATCTTCTGGTCTATTTGGTTTTTCCTGAATAATAAAAAAAAAAGTTTTCGGGAGGAAAAACCTTGCTGTCCTCGCCTGAAACCGACTAACTCGGCCATGGAATGGAAAAAAAGTCCATAAAAGTTCCTGCGTCATTGACTGGATTCGAACCGAAGCCTTTTCCAGCCTTTGTGGGGGAAGACGCCGATTATAACCACTGTACTACTGCGAGGACAATTGGTTGGTGAGAGAATTTTCGTTTTGGAGTTCATATGAAGTTATAATTACTCTTGAAAGTAGCACCAATATATTTTTTTATAATATTGTTTATAAAATTCACCAAGATTTTTTTTTCGTGGATCGCATACTACGCGTAGGGGCAGAAATATAAAAAATAGGTATTTGTTTCCCCTCCTTTATGAACAGGATGCCTCACAAAAAAAGTAAATTAATAAATACACTTTGTATAAAAACTAAATTATGTATGCTGACTATTTATCTTTTGAGTTTATAAACCTCATTATTGTAACTCATAAATTTAACTGATGTAAACCTCTACTAGACCACGCAGCCCAGGAGTGAGATGGTAGTCTCAAATTGATTAAATAAATATTTATTTATATTAAATCACTAAAATCGTGTCTTGAAAATATGCGAGACTTCTGGCAACTATAAAGCTGCAAGCGCCCGCAGCAAGCGAAGAAGTGCACTCACCCTTTCTAACCCGCCCCCTATCCTCCTGTTCAACGCACTAGCACTGGCGTAAAGATTGAGACGGCATTTGATATTACAGAGCGAGCGGGTGGTGGTATCAATAATGTGGTTTTCTTTTTCTTATTTCGAATCTCATAGATTTTTTCTGTTGCTGTTACCTGTTTCATTAGCACATCAAAAAAAACGCTAGAACTAGTTATGAAGAGTTTAAAATCTTGCTTGAGAAAAGCAGGTTTTCAAATTTGCTCTTAATTACAACTTGGAAATAAATTTGTTTGATTTGTAGGTGCTACTCTTTCTGTAAAAAAAACCGCAATTTTAGAAAGACTCTTAAACAACCACATGGGGAAGGGAACATTCGTCCAGTTTTAAACCTTAGGTAAAGATTTCATTTTAATTAAAGGGGCGAAAAAAACACCCTCACAGAACCAAACAGCACTTCTTTATTCGAAAAAGGGTGGGACCAGAGTCTGTGTGAACAGGAAAGTTGGATATTTGTTCTTGCACGTGATAATGGTCACTAAATAACATCGATCATAGATAATTCATCATTTTCTGGATTCAAAAAATGCCCAGATTTGTTAATTGATGTATCAAAACAAATTAAACTCATCTTTCTGCTTTTAAATAGTTTTTACAGTAATAAACTAAATCTGTGATTCTACTGGTACAGAGCAGCTTAGTAATGTGGTACTTAGTTCTGTCTTATGCAAAAAAAAAAAAAAAAAAAAAATCGCTTCCTTGCATCATCCGGCCTTACTAATACTAAAACGTGACGTTGTCAAGCTTGACACTTTTTTTTGTGGGGAAGGATTTTGGCTATTAAAGTACTATCGGTATTTTTGTTGAAGTGCGCTTATGCCGCAGAAACCACACAGACCAACATAAACGTAGGAATACAAATATGGAGGGTAAACGTCTGGGCAAAACCACACCCGCAAACGCACACGTTTCTGTTCGCTGGGACAGCGGTACTTCAAAGGAAATGCGCATTCGTTTCCTTTGAAGTGTATGTTTGCCGAAACACGGTGATAGTGAGCGGATGGGGACAAACCAGCGGAGAGAAATGTTGATTCGTAAACGTTTCCGTTGTTTTAATGCGGCTTTAGGTATACCCAGGACAGCCCTCATATGATTAATTACAGAAGGAACAATAACGTTTTTCTTTTCATTCTTCGGTCTCCGTCTCCAGGGAACACATATTTACAGAAGTAAATTAATGTGGCGAAGAGGGATAAAAGGATCAAAATGGTCAGTAAATGCACAATTAGTGATTTCGATAATGAAAAAAAAAGAAATAATTCTGGTTCAAAATAAACAAGTACCGTCTGCATTTGTCACCACCAAGATTCGTGTCTTCTCTTCTTACTGACCTGATACGCTAGCAAAATTTGGGAATTCCAATTGAGCTCGACAAATTTATTATTATTAACATCATTTTAGTTCTGCTAACTAATCCACTGAATATGTACAACGATGACATAAAAAAAAAAAAAACATATTGTATCTACTAGTCGTATCGATGTATTTAAATTATGACTAGATTATTAACGCCATAATTTCTACATATCTAGAAACAGTAAAGTAAAAGGATCCTCTTACCTGGGGAAGAGAAACACTGATATCATCTGGAACTCCTTGGCATGATCTTTTCGCACTCGGCATTTCATTTGTCTGAAAGAAAACAAAGCACAGTCCATTAGAATATAACTGTGTTCCGTATATAAAATTAAGAAAAATATCCCTATTGCTATGTGGCTGTTAATGTCTATCCTTATAAGCATTGTATTTTCTAAATATCAACCATAATTAGCAATCATTCAAGGACACTAAACTTAAAAATATTCATAGTTTAATTTAATTTATACATACAGGGTGATTCACTATCAGTGCGACAAACTTGCAGGAGGTGTAGGGGGCACAAAGACGAATCGGAATCACATAGCATTGCAGGGTCCGAAATGCCTTCGTCATGGGGTAGAGGACGTTGAACGGGAGGTCGCGTGAACAGCGATCCCGCTGGAAGTCAGCATTTTCGAACCGTTTCTGTTGAAGAAACCAAGTAGCAAAAGTCCTCCGGAGTGGATAATCCGCAGGCTCCAATGACTGGACGCGTTGCAGATGGTATGAATTCATTTGGTTTGTTGACAGTATCCTCCATACAGTGTATTGGGAAATACCCAATCGTTGGCCTATCGCTCGAGTACTCGTACTGCCTTCTGCAAGACGTAGGACATTCTCCTCATTGTCTGGCGTCCTCGTCATTCGCTCTCGATTCATGGTACCTCTCGTGAAACAACCATTCTCACGTAACCTTCTGTCCACACGTGCGAAAATCGTATGATGAGGAGCACGCCTGTGCGGGAAACGTTCCTGGTACAAGCGCAGAGCGGCGCGCCTGTTACAGTCCGCAGCTCCATATGCGAGGTGCATGTCGGCCAGTTCAACGTTTGAATACACGTCCATCCTACTGCCTCGAGAACCGGCTCGAAAATGCTGACTTCCAGCGGGATCGCTGTTCACGCGACCTCCCGTTCAACGTCCTCTACTGCATGACGAAGGCATTTCAGACCCTACAATGCTATGTGATTCCGATTCGTCTTTGTGCCCCCTACACCTCCTGCAAGTTTGTCGCACTGGTAGTCAATCACCCTGTATATTAAATTTACTTAAGAATTGCCAACGAATCCTGGAAGGAAGTTAACGTTTTCCAACTCCACATAAAGTGATCCTTTCATTGATCGACAAGGTTTCCAAAGATAATGAATAGAATTCTTAATTTTTTTTTTTTTTAACTTTCACATTTAATTATATAATTCGTAACGTTTAAATTTTAATCTTCGTATATACGGAAAAGGGAAGTTTCCGCTGAAATTTTCATTGAACCTCTTTTGTACAGGGTTTCACAGCACGCTAGTATTTTAAAGCCATACCGTGCTAGCTCATTAGTCTGTACTAGTGCGTGTTTTCAAGGGCCGATCTGCTTACTGTTAAGAGCGCCGAGTTGGAGGGTAGCAGGTCAGCTTCCCTGGACCCGAATTCCGGCAGTCAGGTTAATTAATGGCTCATCTGTTATAAAGTCTCTCCACTCTCTTTGCTCATGGACGTTCGATTTTTGCTGCATACAATTTTTATACATACTTTCCATGGCCATTGTTCTTCTGAAACGACATCTGTAAAATTCCTCCCAATCTTTTTTCCAAACACGTGCCGCAAGCAGTTCGTATTAGTTCACTGTCCAGCTCCAAACTCACAGAACCAAGTTTTACACTTTCTCATATATCCCTTCTACTTCTGTTTTCTGGCATAACCTTTCTTCTCATGTATTTCCTGAAAATAACAATCTAAGGAAATTCAAGTTTAATGTCCGCATGTGTCTTCAGTCTTCTCAACCTTCAACGTATGCACGAATAGGGCCCCGTAGCCTAGTGGTCAGGCGCGCGGGTGCATAAGTACACGTGCCTTGAGCGACCGGGGTTCAAGCCCGTGACTACTGAATACGGTGCCGTTTCTTGTATTCTGTCTATCTTGTGAACTCCTCTGACCGTTTGGTAGTCCCGGAGTATAAACAGAAAATTTATTATTATTTAAACTAAGTGCGATAAGTTCTAATACTTTTCGTGTTTCGAGTTTACATAAAAAAAAAAAAAGTACTATAAGTTTCATTAAACAGGGGAACAATGGCCGCCGTCCCTGTGTGTGTGTGTAGTGGGGAAGGGCCATAACAAACCTTCATAACAGAAGGTCCATAGCGAAATGTTATAGGAAAGGGCCATAACATTTCTCTCCATAATGCGACTATATTTGTTTGGAAAAGGATATGTTCGTAAATTCAGAGGGATATCTGAAATCTTTTCTTCATGCCTTTGTCAAGTACTGTATTAAGAAAGTAAAATTAATTGCATAATTAAAAACTTGTTGCATTATTCTAATTTATCCATTCTAGTAATTGTGATCTATTTAGTCTTTTTAATAAGCAGTTTTAACAATTATATGCCAATTAAGATATTTGTCGTCTTAGTTTTGGCTTTAACATTTATTGGAAAAGAAGGATGCGAGGAGAGAAGAAAGGGGAAGGGAGTAATGAACGATCAGCCATCTATAGATTTTTTCATGGCGCAGCATTCCTTAATGCTCTTCCCGAAAGAAGCCATTTCAGGAACAGATCAAGGTTTCAGAACTCTGACCTGTGTATTAATTTTCTTCGTCAGCCGACAATCGTCTGCCTGCCGGATTTGGCGGAGAACAGTAGCGGATATGTCAGGTTTCTATCCGCTACAGGCAACCCTTGGGGATCTGCCACAGTTGACATCACGCAATATTTCGGTCGTTCTACTTGGTTCCGCCCTAGTCCGGGAATGGCACGAGTCAGACAGAACTCATTACTGCGTCTTCAGTATACTCGTGAACCCATTGTGGCGCCCGACACTCGTTTGCTGCTAACTCTTTTTTCTTGTGGGCCTTCCTCTAAACGGTTCTCGTGGTGCTAGGTGCTTATTACGGCATGTTTATAAAGAAAACTTTAGCTCAGGGAGAATAATAAGGAGCGAAAAAAAAAAGGCTGGTGAAAAACAGAAGACGCCAGTGAACTCCCTGCGAGGAAGCGCCAAGATATCTCACTGCGGTACCTCTTAACGTCCAAAGAGGCTCCTGAAACCAACGTCTACAGGATCCAGACTCATATTTTATTAGTATCCATGTAATCAGATAACTTACCCAGAAGCACCGAGTACTGTACGTTTACAATGTCTTTTCGTTGTTATTTTCTCATCTATTCGCAAGCGCTGCTGGCCACACCAGACGAATTGGAAGGCGGCATTTCTGTAAATGGAAACAGAATATGCCATTTGGTGTGTACGTGTGTATAGACGGCATTAACTTTATTACAGGGAGGGGGGGGGAGAGAAAAAAAGAGTAACGAATTCACTTGGTATTTATGGTAAATGGGGAACGATGGTACACAAACGGTCAATGACAGAATCTTTTTTGTTGCCATTAACTCTCAGAGATGGCGCAGTAAAATACTCGCCTCCTGCCTGGTATATCTTATGGACTCGTTTACTTCAGCAATAGAGTACAAATAATTGACCTAAGAGCACTCGTCACAAGTTCGGGCAACCCACAGACGGTGTAAAGGATGAGCGTAATTTCGGTCTAGAGGTACTCCAGTAACGGCAGACAAGATAATAGGAACCGAATGAGAATGAATGAAGCCGTAAGCAACCTTTAAAAGATCATCGATCTCAATGGCGATCAGTGTAATTACAGTAAAATGAGAGTTTATTTTATATAGCATATTTATATTAAGTAACAAATTAAATATTACTGGCAATTCTTGTTGTACAGCATAAAGTATGTCCAAATTTTAGCCTTTAAGTCTAATGTCACTGAATAAAGAGGTAAGCAAGCCTTTAGCCAACTTGATGAGGGGGCATCCTTGGATTCAGAGGAGGTCCCTATGGATTGAAAATGTGCGAATGTATCCGCAATTCATAAAGGTGGATCAAAAGGTGACATGAGAAATTACAGACCTGTTAGCTTAATATCTGTCCTAGGGAAAATAATGGAGTCACTAGTTAAAGAAGTAATGCATGACTATCTCGACAGGAATGTAATTATACTGCAGTCACAGCATGGATTTGTTAGGGAGCGGTCTTATCTAGCCAATTTAATAACTTACTATGATGCAGTGACCAAGGAACTGGATGCAAAAAATAATTTTAATATCATATACTTGGATTTCAGGAAGGTTTTTGATACTGTTGCACATAAAAGCTGCTGTATAAACTGGAGCAATGTGGCATTAAGCACAAGTTACTGTTATAGATAAAGGAATTATTAAGTGGAATAAGACAAGGTGGTTATCAATGGGCACTGCTCTTCATGAATTAATGTTTTCAGTGGAACTCCCCAGGGTTCAGTGCTGGGCCCATTGTTGTTTTCAATATCTATTAATGATATTGACGAAGATATATCAGGCTTAATGTCAAAGTTCGCAGATTCAAAGGTTGGTTAACGACAATAATCAGGGTGAGCTACTGAAACAAAGATATAGGAAATTGGGTCAATGAACTGAGAAATGGCAGTTGAAGTTTAATATTGCCAAATGCAAGGTACTGCATATGGGTAGCAGTAATCCCAAAGTAACATCAACTGTGTGGTTCGGCTCAGGGTAGTGGATGATGAAAAAGACATGGGATAATTATGCAGTCAGATATGAAATTCTCTGAGCAGTGCAGACATGTTGCAAGAACAGATTAGTAATTTGTTCTTGCAACATGCCAATGATATACAGAAATGGGGTTCTGTCAATGATATACAGAAACTTTGCTAGCAGGGCCAAGGAGGTGATTATGTCCTTTTACAAGGCCATATCTTCAATTCTATATATAGATCTGGAGGCCTCACTTTAGGAAGGATGTAGATCTGCTGGCACGGGTGCAGAGAAAGGCAATCAGATTGGTGAAGGGAACAAAAGGGTGCTCTTATCTAGAAAGGCTTCAGTTCTGCAAATTGCAGTTTTGGAGACTAGGGACTTGAGAGGTGATCTAATTGAGGTGTTTAAGGCCTTGAATAGATTGAGTAAGCTGAATGTGAATGGTATTCTTCCTCTTACTACACACATGAGGGGGCATTAATTTAAGTTTGAAAGGATGGTTGCAGGATAGATGTGCAGAAGTTTTTATTCAGCCAGAGGGTGGTTGATTGTTGGAGCACAGGCTTCCATCTGTTGTAGACGTGGATGGTTTGAATAAATTCAAGGAAGAACTATACAAATTCTTAGAAGGTATGAGTGGGAGAAGTGTATAGTGTTTTTTTTTTAATGCTATGCACGCTTTCTTTCTTGCATCAAATTGCCACTACTATTACTAATCTGGAGCAGCAAGTGTACAGAGATACTGAGACATTGGAGTTACTGAGCCAGTTTATTACAGAATGTTTTTTTTTGTGTGTGTGTGTGTGTGTGTGTGTGTGTGGTGGGCTCCTTCACAGAAATTATATGTCCCACAGAGGGAGTTGTTGTTCTTCCGGAATTTGAAGGACCAGACGACCGAATTGATTCTATAAGGCTTGGAAGAATTCAAATGCATCCAGACTTGAACACTGTTCTTCGGAAACGTTTTGTAGTATTCCCAGTTCACGAATTAGCATTAGTATTAGCAATGGCCACAAGGTGCAAGGAAGCCTATGGCTTATGCTGCACCAGCCAAAAAAGACTAAAATAATAATAAGAAGAAAATTAAAAAAAAATAAATACACAACCTATAAGTTTCCCTCCTCCCGTAGGCAACTATCTAGCTGACCTTTGAATTTTCCCAAACTGTCATGCTCTACCCCCCATTTAGGTAACTTATTCTAGTAATTTATAACTCGCTGGGTAAATTAAAACTTCCTGAAATACATTTTAAACATCTCCGCTAGTAAATTGAATTAATGGCCCCTTGTTCTACAATCATTTATAACCGTGACCATGAAAATTTCATTCTCATTCATTTTACTTATGCCTCCCAGAGCCTTGAACACCTCAATCAAGTCTCCTCTAAGTTGCTTAGTTTCCAAGCTCTGCAACCCACATATTCGAAGTCTTTTCTCATATGGGCGCCCTTTTGCCGACCACACCACACGAGTTACCCGTCTCTGCACCCTTTCAAGAAGCTCAATGTCTTTTTTAGGTGCGGTCTCCATAACTGAACACATTATTCCAAGTGTGGTCTAACAATAGCCTTATATAATGGGATTATGACGTCCTTATCTCTAATAGAAATTGTACAATAAATAATCGATAAGATACCATGGGCCTTCCTTGCAACCTGCCTACAATGCTCAGAGAACTTAAAGTATAACCGTATCGTAACACCCAAGTACCTTTCCTCCAATAGCGGCTTTAGTTCAACTCCGCCAAGTGTATAAGTTACTTTGAGGTTACTGTTCCCCAGGTGTAATACTTTACACTTTGCTGGATTAAAGCATAGCTGCCATTTTTCTGACCATTCCTGAAGTCTATCTAGGTCACTCTGAAGAAGTCCTGCTTGGCGGTGATCATTAACTACTCTACCAATCTTTACATTATCTGCAAATTTAGACATCACGCCCTCTATCCCTTCATCGATGTCATTTAAGAAAATCAAAAACAACAGTGGTCCTAATACTGATCCTTGCTGTAAGAAGTGGGGAACCCCACTTCTTACAGCAACCCAATCTGCTGAATAACTATTTATAACAGCCCTCTGCCTCCTGCTATCCATCTAAGATTTTTCCCTGTGATTCCAACCTGTTCCAGCTTATACAGTAACCGCTCATGTGGGACTGAGTCAAATACTTTGCTGAAATCCAAATAAACAATGTCGAAATTATTTCCTAAATTCCCAAATTTGTTAAACATGATTTTCACTTTAAAAAACCATCTTTCAGAATTCCATTTCTATCTAAATGATCCTAAATTCCACCCTTGATCATTGCCTCCATAATTTTCCCTACTACTGAAACTATACTAACCGGCCGGTAATTTCCCACTTCACTCTTAGAACTGCCCTTAAAAGTGCCAATGTATTGGAGGTACATTGGCACTTCTCCAATCCAACGGAATCACTCCCGAGTCCAGTGATGCTGTCACTTGCCGCCTCCCATAGGGTATATGCCATCAACCCTAGGGGCATTACTGGCCTATAGGCCCGAAAGCTTTTTTCATTAAATAATCATTTGAATTTCAATATCATTAATTACATATATTTCAATTTCTCTTTGGCATAAAGGATTTTTCTTCTGTAAATATGGATGCAAAGTAACTGTTCAGTTCATCTGCAACATCAGCTGGGGTATCTAATACTATCCCACGTCCATTACATAAGGGTCCGATCTGGTTTGTCCTTCTCTTTTGCAATTGTGTACTCGAAGAATCCCTTATCCCTTCTTTGCTAGCAATTTCTCATAACCTGCCTTTGCCAGAGTAACTTTTTCTATGGCACTATTACAGATCACTTTGTAGCTGTTATAGGCTTCAGTACTTTTTATTGTACTATAACTTTTCCCTTAACATTTTGACCATGTGGGACAAATTCATAATGAAGAATGTCCTACGAGGAAAAAAATAAGATAAGCATAATCTTCGCATTTGATCAAGTTTGTATTGCTTTTTTAGACCATGGAGAAGACGGACACATACATCAAAGCAGCACACGTGAGTGAAGATGCTGACAAGCGACAACAAAACGCTCGCTGTAACCATCAATATGTGAGGCGCCCACTTGGCTGAAACACGTCAAATTCCCAAATCTTGTTAAAATTGACTGATATATCCCACGAGAAATATCAATTTCACTGATATTTAAACGTCAATCACTCCTGATCAGAGCAGCTGAATCACTGGTTTTTGAAATTGGAGGGCCCCATAGTGAGGATCATCTTCTCTGAAAACTATTTTAACATTTTGTGGGTTTCTGTTGCATTTTTCCTTAATTTGAAACAAAACGCAATGCAAATTCATTGCCCAGTAAAACCACTCGTTTTAAAATGCAACGAAATGCATAAAACATTCTTCAACAGACATTAATTCAGATTGCATATAAACAAGTGATTCATGCTATACTGCATCTAGATGAGTGACTGAACATATGTGTCAAAACTCGGTACGACGCCGTAGCTTCAACATACAGTCACTCAAACATTTAATCACACCTTGTGTACGTACACACACATACTATTTTAATTTTAAGGTTTAATTCAATGGAATTTAATCGCGTTACTGGTGCAATTTTGATAGCCTGAATCCTTTTAATGCGCCTTAATATTAATCTGTCAGAGTGCTAGCATGGTGAAATTTAACCCAACTTTTGCAATCTAATGATAAATGGCCAGCAGCCACGATAGATGCTTTGTGTTGCTTAATGAATATTCAAATTTATTAGCAAAGATTCAAAGGAGGGAAAGGACAGCAAACTTTATGAATTTTATTCATTCTGTATGAACCTTCCTCTAATACGTCATAAGGTCTTTGAACAGATTAATATTCAATCAGAATGAATGTTTTATGCATATGCGGGGGAGGAGAACAAAATAATGGGAACACTTGATATGAAAGTAGTCTCTTCCTGTTCACAGAGACAAAGTAGGATAGGAGACAATCTTAATTAAAATAATTTGCTGTTAATACTCCCGTAACAGGTGAGTAAAAATGTACCATGCAACCCAGGAGCAAATCACAAAGATTCTCTCTTCCTAAACTCCTTTACCGATGGTCAAGAGTTCCGAAGCTGACCAGTTTCTTTGCTATTTATCTACATAAATAGAATGGAGCCTTCTCTTCTCAGATGTTAAAGAATCATATAGGTCAAGTTGCACATCATCCAAAGTAACAGGTATTGATTTCTTCAGGTTCCCATCATATACCAGTATCGTTTTTCATAGTGCAGAGGTAATTTTCCCAATAGCACATGCAATGCCATAGAAGAAGTGGTTCTACACGCCCGTGACATCGTCAGGAAGGCAGCACGCTGGGCCTGCAGAAGATGTTTCATAATTGCAGATTTGTTGGCCCTATGTCCCCATGCTCCAGCTGCATAAGCAATGATAGGTAAAAAAACACAATTATAGTATAACCTGAGTGAATGACCTCTCAGGCCCCATTCATGCCTGGTTACCTGTCTTAACCGGGATTAAGACTTGCACTTCTCTTTCCAATATCTTGCATGTGGCAGAAAACTTAAGGCATCATCAAGTTGAATATCTAAATATTTGGTTATGGCGGTATATTTAATTGTCTGTCCTCTATACTTTACAAGTGGCGGACATTCTCTATCTAATTTTCCTTTTAAAAGCATCTGCGATGTTTTAGTTGTTGAAACCTGCAGTTTGTGAATTGCAGACCAAGTTGATAGTTCTTGTAAAACGGAGTTAGCTATGTCTTCCAGATTCTTCCTTGAATTTCCGTGGACAAGGATGGTAAGATCGTCTGCATAGGCAATCATCTTTGTTCCTTCAAATTTCTTGACGAGCCATGAACCAAACACCACATTTCAACACGGGGGGGGGGCAATAATTGATCCCTATGGGCAACCCCTTGTAAATATCTAGAGACCCGTTTAGTACCACTCTTAACTATGATGGAGCGCTGGTAAAAATAGCTTGTAAGTAAACTGAAGATTGGTTTAGAAACCCCGCCTCCCGGAACCTCTCGGGGGCACTCTACCACCAAAGGGAGTCAAAGATCCCCTTGAAGTCCACAAAGAGGCCAAGTAAGTATTTTGTATCAGTTTCCTTTTGCAAAGTAAAGAGTCTGGAAAATGCATTCTCGGTCCCCTTTCCACGAATAAAACCAAATTGATCCGGAAATGATAATGCTTTATTGGTGTGAATAAGTAATAGCCGAATAGCGACCACTTTTTCCAGTGCCCTGCCCATAACTGGAAGCAAGGCAGTGCTTCCAGTTATGGGCCTGTAGGGAGCCGAGACATCCTCAGGTTTCTTCGGATGTTTAAGGAGTAACTTAAGATTTTTCCAGGCTTTCGGAAAAACTCCATGTTGAAGACAAGAATTAAACAGCTTGAAAATAAAAGGAGAAGCAACTTTCCAGGCTCTTTTGAGGACGTCCACCTGAAGACCATCAAAACCTGGATATTTCCCAGAGCACAGTGAATTTATTGCATTATCTACCTCTTCAAATGTGGAAGGAGGCTCCTCTGACTGCCCAATATAAGTCGGATTTTTAGATTTAATTTCCACCTGCTCCGGGAGACCACACGTTTCATCGTCCTAATGTATGATTACATCAAGAATTCTATTAATAGTAGAAGTCCACGAAAAGGTGCCCTGATTCTCCGCAGTTTTAACTGAAGCAAACACCTCTCCAGGCGGGATCTTGTTATTCAGTAACTTGTACACCAGTCCCCAGGGATCAGCATTTCCCTGGGAACTCACCATACTCTCTCACGAAGCCTTTTTCTGTCTATATATCTCTCAGTGGTATTACTGTCGAGCTTTCTTATATTTATTTTGTAACTCCAGTTTTCCAGGGATGAACGAGTTCTATCTCTTTTTACTCTTTGAAATTCACGTCGTGTTCGCCTAGTTAGCGATTTTAAGTTAGATAAAACTGGTGACCAAACGGGCACATAAGATTTCCTCTTCCTAAAACTCATGGATTTGTCACCTGCCTCTAGTACGTTGTCCTGAATGAAATTAACCTGGTCATCAAGAGAAAGAGTTTCCATAACGTTCAGCTAGTCTCCGATGAAAGAGACTCCTTGAGGGAACTCTCAAAAATTTGCCATTTTTCAGATTGTGTATGATACCTACGGTTGTCCGTTGTATCCGATCTAGTTATAAAGATTTCAGTACCCAAACAGAAAGTACTGTAATTACATTATGGTCGCTAGTGGACCAGCTTGTGCGTAATTTCCAGTCACTGATCTTAGGAGGCAATGGACGAGGCAACAAGAGACACATTGAAATAGGAATATCCTTGAAGGGTTACACAAGTCGGAGGATGTCCAGAAGTACTGAGAATTCTTAAACGTTGCAAAAGAATAAGGTCCTTCAGCAACTCGCCTTTTTGATTTGTCTGCGGTCTATTCCACAAGGTGGGCTATGCATTTGCATCCATCAAAGCCATGACCTGTTTATCCCTAAGGGATCGTAATGTTGCATCCAGATGATCGTCGAAAGGTTGAATGGAATCCTGGTACTGTGAGCACTGGCAATAAAGTGAGACCAGATAAATCTTGCAAAACAAATCCTCCAACCAACACACAGCATAACGTGGAACACAAACTAGGAATCTTTGTAACCTTCGGGGTTGAAACTGTAATCACGATTGAAGCCCAGATCCATAGTCAGGGGTTACAAAAAACTTATTTTTAGGCCACCCGAATGATTAAATTCATCTGCCGTGCTGTGTATCTTATATCTGTTAATTGCGTGTGTTCTATGGTCGATTTGTCTGTTTTTCTAGACGGAAAACTGAAGTTTCCAGGGGAAAAACCTTGGTATCTACGCCTCAGTCGACTAACTCAGCCACGGAGTGAAAAAAAAAAAAAAAAAAAAAAAACACTAAAGTTCCTCGCTTCATCGACGGGATTCGAACCCGGGCCTTTTCCATCCGGTGTGGGGAGGACCGTGACGATATCACTCTGCTACCCGCGCAGACCGTCAGGGGTTACATAGTGTGCATATCAGGGGTTACAATGATGTCCACATTCGCCAAGTACAGAAAAACAAAATCCGATAGGAAGAATGTGTGGTAGAAAATCGAAGCTGACTGAGAGAAACCGCCGGAAACTAAAAATGATTGTAACTCGAATATATAAAACTGCTTTCTCCAAAACAACTGCAGAACTTAATTTGAATCTCAGCAATCCAGTTTAAAGCGAAACAGTTATGCGAATACTTCATAAAGCTGAAATTTACTGCGGAGCAGCTATTGCCAAGCCACTCAGCGAAAACTTCATAAAGCTGAACTTTATTGCAGAGCAGCTATTGTCAAGCCACTCATTATTCATTGCAATGCTAGAAAGAGGATGAAATTATTTAAGCAGCACAAAAACTGGACGCTTGATGATTGAGAACATCATATTTTCAGATGAATCATTATTCATACTTTTTCCAACATCAGGGAGCCTAAGTTTCATGAATAAGGACGCGCATCATAATGTCTTGTGCCGACCGCCAAAATGGAGGTGGATCAACAATGGTTTGGAAAGAAATATTTTGGTGTTCTTTAGGTACTATCATCACCCTAAACTCCAACTGATTACCTTCATATTCTGAGTGACCAGGTTCATCCCGAGGTGCAAACATTGTTTCCCACAAACAATGCCACGTTTCAAAATGATAATGCTCCAATGGCCAGATCGGCCAAGCTTAGTTTGAGGAACATGAAACTAAGTCTAATCATCTCCCATGGCCTGCACAATAACCAGACTTAAACGTTTACTGAGCTACTGTGGACATATTCGCACGGGATATTGAGAAGCAATTTCTTCCACCTTCATAACAATCAAGGAGCTTAACGTTCCTTCATGAAGAATGGCCCAATATTCCTCTTAAGACATTTCAAGATTTATTTGACTCTCTATTCCGCAGAGAATACAAGTTGTTTTAAAAGTAAAGGGTGGTCGAACACCATATTAGTGCAATTCTTATCACACATGTTTCTATTATTTTATCCACCCCTGTCTGTCTCTGTTAACTTTGTCTAGTTTTACTAAGTTATATTCCTTAATACATATTATTTTATATATAAATTTTGAGTTGTATATTCAAAATAATATCAAATAGCTAAATTAATCAAATTATTTTTTACTTCTACATTATATTTACAGTCAACTGGGGTAAGGCGCAAGTTCTATCTATGCTAGAACTCGGATAGATTAATATATATTAAAAGTATTCAAAGCTATCAAAATTGTTAGCCCGAATACTTTTAATAAATATATGTTTATAAATTGAATTTACATCCATTAACACAATCTGATCTCACTTTTATATCAATATATATACAGAGTGTGTGTGTGAGATCTCCCTACTATTTTACAAAAAGGGCTGCACACAGGATGAGGGCCGTTTGAAGGGCTTCAGTGTGAAATGAAAAATTGTAGGTAACGCAAGAAAGGTTGTATATTTTGTGACGACTTTCATAAATAAAATTGTCTTGTGGTGCCTTCTGGCAAACTCAAGTTCCATCTTTAACAATAATGCCGTTGTTGGCGATCCCAGTATTTTCATACAGGTACATTGGAAAAGTGAAAGAATCATAACAACGGTTGGTATAAAAGTGGAACGAAATGAGGCAGGATAAAATTCCACTTCAGATGAAATGTGCCCTGGGGTGTGCTTCCCTGCTTAGCATTGATGCACTCATGGAAACCAATAGTAAAAAGGAGGCACGGGGGATTATTCTGTTTCGAAAATCGTCCACTAACGGGATTCCAAATGTTCAAAAAGCCCACGCTTTGTTTCGTGTAACAATGATGAGCATTGGCCATTAAAATGAAGAATAACTCAATTATTAACTTTACATAAAAGAGAAACTTATTTTTCACTTATAATGCATTAAGAAAAGAATAATATAAATGTTTCGTCATAACTTTTGTATTGGTAATGTGAAGGTTGAAGTGCATCATGCAGGAAAAAAATTCGACTATGAACATCTCTCGCTCTCTCTGGGTGCGAAAAAGGATAACTCAAGACCTCAACCTAGAAAATTATATTTAACAGAGATGTTAAAATAACTAATACGGTTATGAAGTATTGAAAACACCCAATATTTCTTCTGGACCTACTGCTAGCATTATTCCGACATAATATACCCCAAGATCAGCTTCCCTGATCAGCACTGATGCACTTGGAGACCAACAAAATAAAATAAGACGGGAAAGATTATTAACCACTACAAAGTTTCACTGGGACAACGTTAAGATCTTCACAGTGCCAAGGTTGTAAATTACAATCACTAGCGACTCCATGAAATTGAGACCAAAAGTAGGTTCGGTAAAAAATTTCTGCTTGGGAACTGGTAGAGACTCCCTCATTGTCGACCTACTTACAGATGCATTGAGTACTTGGCAGCGATGTGTAGAGATATCATGGAGAATTAAACTTGTCCATAATCATGATGAAGTGCCTGTTACACATTTCAAAAAGTCTGATAAGAAAATGATTATTTGCATTTTCTCACGGAAGATCTTGACATTCTTTCAAAGACATTCTATTTGTATTACTGACAGGATTGTGGCCGGCTGAAGTAGAACTGGCAGTCTTGCTCTCAACAACATGCCACAAATTCAGGTTGGTTTAATTTGTACGGCATATTGACATACATAATGCGCTAAGTCAAAAACAAAAACAGTACTAAATATAATTGGTAACCTATATACTGGCTACCACTTCAAAAGATATATATGGTGTCCTAAGATATGTATAGAGTAATACGGTACAAAGAAGGTTAAATAGCAAAATATAAAAGTATAAATTTAAAACTTTGTGTATAGATTAATAGAGTGCAGAAAGTTAAAAATGTCAGACATATTGTCTCGGTCGTCTAAAATCTGGCTGAGTGTAAACGGTTCAGCCAGATTATTATTGACGATCCTTAAACACAGGATATTCAATCAAAACATTATAAAAAGTTAAAATACATTTTCAATTCTCACGCGTAGGTGGGTCATCCGCCCTCAACAGAAACGAGTGTTTCAGATGGCTGTGACCTACGCGGAGCCGAGCGAGAACAACTTCCTCTCTCCGGAACCTACATAGACTGGACTGCCGTTGCTTGATTACAGGCTTAATCCGATGTTTATTTGTGGCCTGTCCATCCCAAAAATATTGCCATTGGAAGTATAATTTGGTGCGTATTATTTGCCTGCAAGGGACAAGCAGGCAATGGCTATCAAGGAGAATAGCTGATTTCGCTGCGGTATCAATTAATTCATTTCCTCCTTATCTCAATGTGGCTTGGGATCCAACAGAGGTGGATGTCAAATTCTGATTCAACGAAAGATAAAAGCGGGAACCCGGGACAGGACCGGATGAGGGATAATTCTCACCATTAATAAAGCCTGTGACACGCTTGACGAATCTGTATATGTCATATACCTTTGGTAATGGCTATCTTTAATGTGCTCAAGGGATATTTCTATTGCATGCAACTCTGCAGTATATATACTAGTTTCTTGTGGAATCTTATTAGATACTGGTTTGTGTGGAAGGACGACAGCTGATCCCACATATGATTCTGACTTCGAACCGTCTGTGTAGATTGGCAGGAAGTCAGGATACTGCGCTCAATGTGATGCAAAAAGTTGCTGGTAGACACTGGTGATATGGCAGCCTTCGCCCATAACTTCAGGGAGAGGTCACAAGGTGATAAATGGGCAAGCCAGGGTGAAATAAATAAATTGTCATGGTAACTGGGCAATGTTGTCTATCGTCATGTTTAGTTCACTTAACTGCCCATGGATTCGAATACCAAAAGGTAGGTTCGCAGTGAAATGGGTTATGTACAGATTTTCCCATCGTGCCTCAACATAGTGTTTCAATTAAAAAACATACTGTAAGGACAACTGCTTACGTCTAAGACACAGACATGGTTCATTTGCTTCGACGTAAAGGCTTTGGATAGGAGATATGCGAAATGCGCGAGAGGCAGTTCGGATGGCCTGGTGATGGACTAATTCTAACCACGGAAGTACACTATCTCTTGCAGAAACATACAACCGAGAACCATCATCAGTTTGGAAAGGACGGGAGATCGGTAGAGACGAAGAAGGGTACAGCCATCTGCACCCCCTAAAGTTGACGATAGAATACGAAGGATGTTAAGCTCTTTGGTGCACCTTATCTTTAGCTGACGAATATTTTCTAGAAATGGCAACTTCTTGTCGAAAGTTAGTCCTAGGTATTTGACTTCTGCCAGATTTTCTGTTTCGCCCAAGCCTTAAATCTGGATCAGGATGAAGATTACGTTTGCGACAAAAGTACAATATACACAAACAGTCTTCTGCGAAGAAAATCTAAACCCATTAGCCAAAGACCAAGCAGTGCGGTGATCAATGGCTTTTTTGCAGTTGCCTTTCAATGACACCCATATCGTAAAATCATCAACATAAAGAGCATTGTTTACCGTTGGTGGCAGTTGTTTTGTGATAGAGTTTATTTTAATCACAAATTCAGGCTTTTTGACGCTACAGAATTTTAACTTTAGTTCTTTAATGCAGCAGAAGAGGTGACCTGTCTGCTAAATACAGACCTTTCACACTGGCAGAATAACTTTGAAACAGCATATCTGACTTAATGTCGGTGGGTTTGTTTGAGGTTAGCTCCACTGGAAAAGATATTTTTAACAATTTTAGTTCGGTGACTATTGATTCCCGAGATATAAGAAATAATTATTTTGGACCATTTTTCAGTTACTGTTACAGTAGACTTTCAGAATAACGGCACCTTCGGGGTTTCAAGGTACCGTTATTTCGATTTTTCAGTTATCTATAAAGTTTTATTTTTAATATATTTAATTCAGAAGTAATGAGGCTAAATAAGAAATAGAGAGATTAAGAATGCAATTTTATTAGCTGCACATAAAAAAAACAAACATGTTGGTGATCCAATGCTATATTCTACCATTAATGCACTCCTGCTTACGCCCCGTTCTATTTTCTTTATTATATCAAGTTTAGTCTGCGCGGTAGCACGGTGGTATCGTCAACTTATTGTTAAGCACCAAAAGCTACAATCTTGCTTTACCATCTCGCAAGGAGTGCCACAAGGGGGAGTTCTTTCGGCTACTCTCTTCGCGGCCGCCCTGGAGCCGTTTCTTGCACGGTACTACAATTTTATAACATACGCTGACGATGTAAAATTCTTCATCACTTCCAAAGACCATGAATCAGCAGAAGGTATTTGTCAGATGGCAAATAGCACAATCCGGGAATTTGAGAGCTACCTGGATTGCATCGGGCTCCGTATTAATGCACAGAAGTCTGCCCAAATGACCATAACTTACAAGCAGAATAAAAATGACATCTCGATCTCTGTGAACGGGTCTAGTGTGGAAAAAGTGCACTCTCACCTGGACCTGGGTCTTAAGTGGGATGACAGACTCACCTTTGCTCAACACTTCGCCCATATGAAGACAAAAATATTCGCCGCTTTATGGGCTACTAGACAGGAACTGGTAGGAATTAGGGATCCTCAGCTAGCGACCAAGTACATTTTAATGTGTGTCCTGCCAATTGCAATGTATGCCTCGCAAATCTGGTCTTCAGCTCCAGATTCACATTATAAGTCCGTCCTTGGGATCGAGTACTGGTTCTTGCGATGGCTTAACAGAGTTGCTGGCCACCCTTTTACTATCTCAAGGGCCATTCTCTACTCAAACCTTAACATCACACCCTGGATGCAGCGGACAATTAACAGGAACATACACACTCTCGCACAAATGCTCACAGGCAGAGTGGATGCTCCAGTCCTGGATAATATGCTAGTTAAACCGCGTGCCACTGCTAGACGTTGCGGAGAAGTAAATAATCCACTGCGTTCAGTCCTGAACAATCTTAGTAGCCTGCAAAGATTCTTCCCATCAAATGCAGCGAAAATATTTAACTCACTACACATAGATGCCGAAAAACTGTGTGAGGATGCAACATACCGGAAAGAGATCTTCCAGAATTCTTACAGACTTACCGAAATATGAATCGGCTGCAAAGTACCAAAGAATTGTGAATAAAAGTGAAACTTTCTGCTTTAAGAACAATAATAAATTGTTGACTGTAAAAATATACCTTCTGTAACAGTTATGTAAATATGTAAGTTATAGATGGTATTATTACTGAATTGTAAATATATGAGTTGTAGAATGTATGTACAGAATGATTAATGTGTAAATACTGTATATATTAAACATAAAATGTGTATAAAATGTATTTCGGGACGAGACTACGTGTTCAGTATATGTAACCCACTGCACGTAGTATCTCGTACCCTGATATGTACTTAGCACCCTCCTGGCACTTTGCCGTCCCGGGGTGGTTTCCTTATGGAAATAAACAGATGATAATAATAATAATAATAATAATAATAATCTTCCTCCCCACACACCAGGTGGAAAATGCCCTGCTTCGAATCCCGTCGATGACGCGAGGAACTTTTATGGGCTTTTTTCCCTCCGTGGCTGAGTTAGTCGGTCTCAAGCGTAGATAGAAAGGTGTTTTTTTTCGTCTAGCAAAACAGGCAAATTGACCAGAGCACTCACGCAATTTACAGATGCAATACACATGGGTACATTAATTAACTTTCCGGGTGACCCTAACCTAATAGTTCGATTATATCAAGTTTGTCACTAAGCTTTAATGTTGTTCTTCTTTTCTTCTCTCTATGAGGTTTATTAACCTTAAGAGCCATAGTGAGTGGTTTTTAATTTAAAATAAACGTAAAATAACGGTATAATCCGTGAATTAGTATAGAATTCACTTTCAGAATGGCGAACGTAAACAAAACAATAATCATGTAACTTGACGTTTTCTTTTTTCGGCATTGCAAAACATCTGCAATCCGATCTCAATATGCCGTTAGCTCGAATGTTCCGTTATTTGGAGTGCCTTTATTTCGACAGTCTGCTGTATATACAATTATTGATAAATTTTTGCATAATCCTGTAAGTTAGACGTTTGAGGGTAAACACATTCTTCTAAGCCATTTTATCTCATCATTCAGAGAAGTGCAGTGACATGGAACTATTCGTCTGAATAGACGAATGATAATGGTCTAGAAGTATAACTAGAAGGTTTGTTATTTGTTTTCGGAGCATTAGCAACTAAGGCCATATTGCTCTGGGAATATGCGGTGATCATTCCCTGATCTTTTCGCATCCTCCGTATTTGGTGGTGACGGGATCGAACCCCGGTCTAATCAAGAAGCGTGTGTTACGCACTGCTGCTCCTTCCCACCTGGCTATGGAGGCGCCGAGCTAGAAGGTACCTAACTTCTGTGCCTTTCCCACAAATGATTTGAGGAGGTCGCCATTTCACAGAAATCTTTTACGTCTAGAAACACGATCGTGATTTTCTTCCATTTCCAGTTTAATATCCTGATGACGCTATTCGCATAGTGATGACATGCGAAGCCTGCATCATTAACTGAAAAGCGAAATAAATGGCTGTTTAAAAAAAATAAAAAATCTACCACTGCTGAAGCGGTTTTTGTTTCTTTTAAAGTAAGGAAGCGGGAGGCTCTATACATTCAGGCCCTTTTTCGGTAAGCAGATTTTCCTCTAGAAAATTCAAAATGCTCTATCCCATCGACAAATCTTATAAGATCAATGCTATCTGTTCTAGTTAGAAAACGGAGATAGATAGATAGATAGATTCTATAAACACAACGTTCCATAAAAAAAAAAACAACAACAACAAAAAAAAAAAAACCAGCACATTAGAACACTGATACGCTGTCCATTCAGCGTATGTGTTCTAAACGTACATTGCTCAGCTATTGAGATCTCATCTGCATGAAGTTGTTCTAAAATGAACTGTATTTTAAAAACCTCTTTGGTAATGAAATTAAATAAAATAGCTTATTTTTATTTCTTTCATTTCACAATCTCGTTTTGAATGGTATTATGAGTTACCTAAATGCGTGTTATTTCGCAATCACTTCCCGTTCAATCACATGAGTCACGAAATGTTAAATAAAAGTGGATAATAGGATTCTCTTGGTAATGTTCATTCACCTCGGTAGCGCCGTGCAGCTGAACATGAAATAAATAATTTATATCTTTTTAATAGCCAAGAAATAGTAAGAAAATTTAATACCAGGCCGTACACTAAGAATGATGCTGAAATTAATAACAAGACAGAACAGTCAATGATAATAAATGCAGGTGTGGCTATCAAAGAACAAGAAAACGGGAAATGGAAGAAAGGAACACTGAAGCCCAGTTGTTACTCAAAAGAGCGAAAGTAAGAGAACGATAGATAAAAAAAAATAAGGGGAGGGAGACAGTTTACCGCCTCTCAGAAGAGATATCAGACAGTATTTATACAAACAGCACAATAAAAGCATAACTGGAGCGAACATTAAAGCACAAACACAATGAGTAGAGCAAAACTGAATACATTTTTTTTTTTTTTTATTTCTTACAATCAAGAACTGGGTTGGGCTGACTTAGGCTGTTTCAGATTAGGTCCACGGCAACTGACTATGAGGCGTTGGTGTATTGTGTATGCGCGTATTCTAAGTCTCTGGAATGAAATAAATCCTTGGAAAATCTTAAAGAAAAACCTACAATGAAACCGCCGACCGGTCGATGTTTCATTGTGGGTTTTTCAACTCTTGTTTTATCAACAGGAATCTGGACCTATGCAAGCCCTTGGAAACCGACGAATACATTCGGTCATGAACAAAGCACGCTTTTATAGTGTGTACAATTAACAATATAAAAGTAATATGTACAGCTCTTCGGAAAATGGACAAAAGGATGCTGGGCTGAACAACGTAAATGTAAAGGAACGTCAAAGCAGGATTTAAAATTAAGGAAAATTCGAGCAGCATTGATCACGCTGATACGCGAAATTTGGCTGTCGGGGCTACTATTCGTAAATGATAAGTGAAATGTAGACAGAAGCCAACAAGCATTTGACAACACCTATAATAATAATGCGACACAATACGTTTTATTCAGTCGAAGCTGATATTTCAAAAATTACTTAAAGATTTATCAACCCTTGCCAACAAGTTATACAAGATACGACTATACAGTCGAACCTCCCTAGTCGAGCAACCGTGGCATCTGATAACCGCCGGATCTTGGGTGATTATAAAGTATTCATAAAAAAGCCGCATGACTGGAGCATCTATTATTCTTTGGAACCATTCCAGCTAGTATTTCTATATTGTGGCAAGTGGTCATTAGTCTCCAGATTACAAGGTAATAGAATAAGATTGCCCTAGATAGTAAAAACGCTTTCCCTGCCACTGTTTTTATTCACCTCATTAAGTAATACACTCTGTGACATTGAAATTACAGCACCCTGAAGGAACAGGAATACAGATAGGATACTTAAGAGTAACGATGGACTAGGAGTTAAGGAACACGTGATAAAAATTGCAGACGGTAATGTATGTATGTGTGTGTGTGTGTGTGTGCGTGCGTGCGTGCGAACACATTTAATAACACAAAACGATGTTTACAATGTGTGTGTACATTGAGCTAATCGCCTCGGCTTTGAGTCGTACAGCCTCCAACGGTATTTCCCACCAAGCCTCTTGCTCCTGGTCCGACAGAACATCCGTCGCGTGTGCTGGCTATAGATGGCGTCCAATGACACACACGTGCTCGATGGAGGGGAAATATGGGACCGCGTTGACCAAGACAGTACATCCACACCACGAAAACGCTCAGAGGAAACTCCTACTGTATGAGTTCGGGCGTTGTCCCGTTGAAAAATGGTATCAGGCACCGCAGTAAGAAAGGGGAGAGCGACGATCACTAACGACGAACGATTATCAAAATTGGTCGCTCTCCAGACCATAACAGCAGCATGTGGACATGTGGTGTGGACATGTGTATATGTAAAGGGCGGCTCCTAGAACGTTTGTTCAACTCCGCCTCGTATCTCTGTGAAGAACAGTAGCACTACAAATGGGCCAGATATGTGTGTGACGTCGGTTTGTGTGTATTATGTGTGTGTTCTGTTGTTCTGTTCTGGCCGCTTGGCTACCCAGAAGCATCAGTCACCTGGACAGATGATTCTGGGTACTCGTCCACACCACGGGAAGGTGGGCCAGTCCATGTAAAGCACGTACTGTCTCAAGAGAGACTCTGACCCACCTAATGTTGTCAGAAGGTAGGCCAGGATCCTCTGGGGGCCCATTCCAGAGGAAAAAAAAAAAGGATCACCCGTGGTGCTGGATTTGGAACCAAAATTATTAAAATAAAACATTTATGTAACTAAATAATAAAATAAATAAAATTAAAAAATAAAAATAAAATTAAAAAAAAAAAAAAAAAAAGGAAGAAAGCACTTAATTTTGTCTGCAGGCCGAGGAAAATTTCATTTCTTGAGGATTTGAGTTTATGTATTATTAAAGGAGATCTAACCAGCTATGCATCAGCAGGACTGTTGTGCTGCATCCTGTTGAGATCTGTCGACACTGAACGCCTTCGAAGAAATACGCCTTGAGCGAAAGCCTGAAGAATCTGAAATGACTCCGAGCTTTGAAGCAGAGACGACTCCTGTCCTGATTGAAAATTAGTAAGTGCTTGAAGAGGAAGTCTGAGATCGTCATACAGGGAGCAATGAAACAGGATGTGATCCCAACTCTCTGGTGATCCACACGAACAGAGGTCTGTTTGTGATAAATTGAACCTAAGAAGACTCTGGTTCATCGATCCATGTCCTGTCAACAGGTACGACGTGAATATGTCCATGCAGAACCACAATCGAACACGTTTATCGAAGAGAAATGAAACTTGTGGTATAAATTTTCTCGTTGTTGCACCAACGGGAGCTGTGTCCCATCGAGACTGCCAAATGTTTACTAACTCGTTCCACAGTCTCCTTCTTTCTCTTTTAGCATCTTCTCGAAGGTTGATGGTTATTCCAAGAAATTCGGTCTCAATCTGCCTTTTCAGTCTGTATAAAAAGCCTCTATAAGTAACTTGCAAGTCTAAAGGTAATGTTCCGGCTAGTACTTGCAGAGCTTGCGTCGAGACTGTCCTGCATGCCTTAACTAAACACCGCAAGATGGTTCTCTGCAATGAGGCGAGTTTTGTAATGAAGTGTTTGAGCCGTGCCCTGTGAAACCATGCACCGGCAGCATACGTGATTAGAGGGAGGAAAACTGCATTGTAATAAATCCTTAAAGTTTTTCTGGAGAGCCCCCATTCAACACGGGACACCCTAACAATTGCACCAGTAAATCTACGTATTTTAGATGATAAGTTTGTCAAATGAGGAATAAAATTGAGACTGGAATCAATTACCACTCCTAGAACCTTGTACTCTTTAACTATGGGGAGACGAATGTTGTTGATCTTGACCAACGGAGGACGAGTGATATCCAACTTTGATCCCAGAATCATCATCTTTGTTTTTGACAAGCTGATTTTAAGCTTATTGGCCACAGTCCAATCGTAGAGATCCCGGAGAACAAAATTTGCGGTATTTTCCAGATCGGCCCTAGAGTTACCATTTACCAAGATGGTGAGATCGTCTGCATACGCTATTATTTTTACGTTGCCGAAAGATCGGGAGAGCCACTGCTGCAGCACCATGTTCCATGTAAAAGGACCCAATATAGAACCTTGTGGGCACCCTCTAGATACTGATCTTGATACTTGGCTATGTTTAGCCTTGACTATTATGGTTCTATTGGCAAAATAATTGCGGATTAAAAGGTAAAGGTGGTTGGAGCACCTAGCCATAACAGCAGCAGGGCGTGCAGTATGGCGTTCAATGGCTCTATGATCATTGCGTCCACCATATCGTCGCCACACGCATACAAGGTGATCATTGGGCCGCAAGCTGTTTGTTGTTTATTTATTTATTTGGTTTTTAGGAGCATTAGCAACTAAGGCCATATTGCTCTGGGATATGCGTTGGTCATTCCCTGACCTTTCCGCATCCTCCGTATTTGGTGGTGACGGGCTCGAACCCCGGTCTAATCAAGAAGCGTGTGCTACGCACTGATGCTCCTTCCCACCTGGCTACGGAGGCGCCAAGGGCCGCAAACAGAAGCGGGATTCATCGCTATTGAAGATGGGCAGCGGTCAGGGGTAATCGACGCAATAGCCGGTATGCACGGCGGCTCCCATTCTGCCAGTCAGCGTATTCGACGGGTGATGGGGAAAAAGCCAGGTGACGTTACAGTTCACTGATTGGCAATCAGCGTGGCTGTAGGTTATCCCGTTCGATAATCCTTCGTCGTGCTCCAACTACCCATTCAATGAGCAGTCGTACCTTCCTGCAGCCACTATTGTCAACATCTGTGCACTGTGGTATTGTCACTGCCCACAAGACGAATCGACCGTGCTGCCTCTCTAAGGCCGATAATCCGCCCTCTTCGAAGTGGTTGAGTTGGTGATATCGATGTCGAACGGCGTCTCGGCATTCTCTACAATCTCGTTGCATTCTGAAGTCGGTCCCAGCGAGATAAAAGCCTAGCTTGTTAACTGCGTTCATACATGCGTTTCTTTGAACTCCACGATCTCTATATATTACTGTATTATTAAAATCAGGTCATTTCCCCAAGAAACATTGCGTCACGGAGGACGGCACTGTATCAGAAGGGTGTGTGTATATATATATATATATATATATATATACATACATACATACACATTAGCCTAAGCTTTCGCCCGATTGCTCCGGTATTTTAATCATTTGTATATCTCGGCGCAACTTATTCACCTACTAATTTGCATCCACTTCCAGTCATTTCTTCTGGGTGCTGCAATTTTAATGTTAGAGAGTGTATTACAGATCAATCAAGTTTCGGATTTCACTCCTCGACGCAGATGTCCAAAAACTGAAAAATACACGGAATCCAGACTACTCAAGACTGTAAATATCGATTGCGTTATACTGGATTTCTGGAGAATATAGGCTACTGCCTGATCCCTAACATCGTAGCATATGTTTTAGCAAATTTGTCTGAACGCCAGTCCATCCTGTTTCAGTCCAGATCAGTATAGATGTTGGCCCTCAACAACAGTTGTTCATAGCCAATCCACAGTTTTAATTTTCCACTTTTTTACCAAGTTTATAACCAAATGAAGAAATTCAAGAAATCTTCAGGATCTTTGAGGCTTTTGGCTACTTTGTCAATAACTTTCGGGTTTTTCTCAGACTTTTGATGTAATAACGTAGTTAACTGCATCTGCGTATGACGAAAATTCAGGATCTATCACCATAGCTAGAAGAAAACATTCCCCCCTTAATTTAGGGGGAGGGGCTGGATGCTATACCCCGAATTGGAGCTGATATTTTGAGCACAATCTTGTTCAAATAGGTTGGTACTTGTCGAACTTTTCTTGATAACTATGTGTATTTGGGAGCACTCAGATATTCCCAAAGCAGCGATGAATGAGTACGGAGTTGTAATATAATGCAGTTGAAAATTTCACCAAATGAATTTTTTTACTAAATAAAGTAACATGCAACAGTTCTCCTTGTTTGTGATGTAAATATATCGGTAGCTGAACTACGTGCGTTTGGATTAGTAACAAGCTTTTGAGCAGTCTTCTGTTTAAGCCTGTGATAGGCAGTATCAAAACTATTTGTAGTCGCTGATTAATCGCATCCGCCGAACATACATCTCGCAACTGCATAAATTTTGTGATGATTCCGTGGGTGGTTTCGACGAACAACACGCCGTATAGGTCACAGAATCATATTAGTGGGTTGGTGTTCGTTGGATCAAAAGTGCCGGCAGCAGTGGGCGTCTTAGCATCTCATCTACAATTCAACCACTAAGTTCAGATTGTCACGACTGTTCTGTCATGTTCTCTTTGGTACGAGACATCACAAGACTTTCCAGGTGGCATCTATTAGTGAGCAAAGAGTTTATGAGAGACAGGAACTGACCATGGGTGGGCTCTTTCAGCAACAGGGATGGTCAGACAGTACTATAGTGACGTTCGATGGAAAATCTGAAGGGAATATTCAACCAAGAATTTTAATTAAAAATGTCATGTTTATTGCAGGGCACCTGTAACCGCTTACATTCAAATATTTATTTTTATACTCTACACAGTTGGACGGGCAGACACTGATGTTGTGTACAGTGACTCAGCGGCCTAAAATTATTATCTACCTGTTTTCCACAACAGCAAGTAATCTTTCTTTCGATTTCAAAATACATTCTCCTCTGGTTTTTCTGTTTAAATGATAGAAACATACATACTATAAGAAACTGCACACATTACTTTAAATTTTAGCAAACGAATTATTCGCTTAAAGAACACATGCATTTATGAGAAGTGCCACGCAAAGCGAAAAAGGTATTGAACTAACAGTTTCCAATGAATAACGGAACGTAGAGATTAACTATCCCGGACCACAATTTTATAATGTTACTTTCTGATATACATTGTGCATGTGAGGAACGAGTTTGGCCAGAAAAGTGATTGAGAGAGAGAGATACGAAATTTGAGTGAGGAAGAGAAAAGTTCATTTTCTTTTTACTTATGAGATCTTGAGGTTTTATTCCTTTTTAGAAATGCTTCTTACTATCAGCACCTATATTTAGACCCATATGCTCTTTCAATTAAAGAAAATTACAAATACTCCCCTTATCCCCCGAATTATGGAATGTTGTTGGCTTAATCTTTCTTCTGCAAGATGATATATCGAAAAGGAATCATCTGGGTAAATACCTGGTGGTAAAATAGCTTTCATTTTCACGCAGTTACCAGTTATTAACTAATCCTTATTTATATTGGTCAGTAAGCAGGGCAGGGACACCGTTGATATGAAGGTGGTAACCACAAGAATCAACTAAGGTAGCTGAGAATATTACACAGACAAGAGTTTCAATAATGAAGTATGGAAATCTTAAATTAGTTACCATCCTTACCTATATTCACTTCTGTAACCAAAAGTCTTTGAAGAGTTTCTTTAAAAATCTCAATGTCAACTTTCATTTAAGAAAATTTCACAGAAAGCTGTGTTGGTGACTCGATATTTTACCACTCAGTTTTCACACTACAGTCACCAACACAGCTTTCTTTTTAAAAATTCACTCTCTATAATCTCGCCCATTTAAAAACTTCATTCTTACCAATCTTGATAAAAGTTAGAATCACTATTTCTCGATTTATCGGATTTATTTATTGTATTTCATCTGATATTTTTCAATTTTAATTATGATATAATGCATTACATATTTCACCTCCCCGTCTCCATGTTTTCCTTTCATTAACTGATATCTTATACAATCTGGGAACCCTCTTGTATAAAATTTTACATTCACTCCGACTGTAGCATCAGATGCATCGAGAGTCAGCAAAAGGCCCACTTTCCCCCCAATTTCCCCTTTTCTAAAAGGTATGCCAGTGGGCCGTATCTCTTACATGATATCCGGGCTCGAATATATGCTAACCAGCCTGAATCTCCTGATGTACCTGTGTAGAATAGATTGAACTTTGCTAAATCAGGGTTATCGTTCTACCAACAGAACGGTCTCAAACGTTTAAAAAACTTTAACGTAATTCGTAAAGAAAAAAAGTCTGAAGAGGAAACAATGCATCATCCACTAAAAGTAGTATAAACAAAGATTATGAAGTGCCTTTATGGCATCCCCCGTTCGTCTAAACCTTCTGAAATTATTTCATTACAGATTCCAGGGGAAAGAAATTTTCGATTCATCTGAAATAGTTTCTCTCACCCCCCCCCCCACACACACACACACAAAAAAAGGAATACAGCAAATTGAAATTATTTATGACAGCGTACTTTTCATATTGAGAAACTTACAATCACATTATCATTAGCGATTCAGATTTGGATCAAACCTCGGAACAGTCATCAAATAATTTTTCTATGGTGTTCCAATAATAGCATGGAAATATATTCAGTCGTTGGCTCCTTCATCCTGTATTTGTTCAACCTTTCCTTGTCTATAGGCAATTATCGTCTATCTTGAAGATCTATTTTTTATTGTTTCTTTCTTCAAACTGTGGTCCCAGAGATGTTCTTCAGCATTATAGGACAGTGACATTACTTAACTCGCTGGCCAATGTTCGGGACATTTTGTCTATACGAAGCCGGCTTATCTTTTTTTTTTTATTATTATATTATTTTTCTCCTCTCTTGTGTGTGTGTTCCGATCTCCACCAGCAGCAAGGATTCGTGAGAGTAATTCAGTAATGCCCTCAAATTAGCCACATTTTGGCAGTTCGTTTTCATGAACCCTGGATCCAAATGACTGTGTAAACGTGATGTATACAGATCTGTAGTCCACGAAATGCTACTAGTGAATCTACATATTTGCTTATGGATTTTGCGACTCTGCTTTCGGCGGTCAAAGTTTATTTCATTAAACTTAGTTACCAAGTATCAATTAACAGCTCGTCACCTCCTTCATTTGCATTGAATGTGGGTGTTCCACAGGTCCAATGTTTCTTTAGCTTATACAAAATTCATCTGTTAAACCTACTGAACAATGTTAGCGTACATTAATTAGCCTAAGCGCCAAACCCTTAAGTTTTTAAGGTCATCAGATACGATGGCCACTTTCAGATACTAAAGCGTTAACTGTTACAAAATATGATTAATATATGCAATATTCACACAACGCAACTGTTTCTGCCAATTGAGAAGAATAAAATAAATTGTTTGAGGTGTGAATTCACTGCGTGCGGTAATTATTCATTCTTTAAGATACTCCACATTGGGTGTTACCTTTGTTTTGAATTGGTCCCATAGATAAAAGTCCAAAGTGTAAGGTTAGAGGACTGTAATGGCCAATCCACAACTGGTCCCACCTTCAAATCCAAGTTGAGGTAACTGTTCATCCAGCCATTCTTTGACTGCACGGTTGTAATGAATAGATGCGCCATCTTTCTGGAACTATTCCGGATATTCGCCTTGCCCACTGAAAATTCTTAGGAACGCTTCGTTCTGCAATATATATCGACACACTTCTCGTTTTGGAAGTACGAGTATTATTCGATTCTTTCAGAGGACCACATCACGACATGGTTACCATCTTGCACCTTACACGAGTTAATGCAATTAGGATTGCTTCTGTACCTTGCGTTTTGTCGATTAACATCACTCGATACATTTAGTCCCATCACTAAAGAAGCACACTTGTTCAAAAACCAGTATTTTCTTGTTCCAAGTTCTGAATTGTATGTTGTTTACGTAAATAAGTAATATGAAGTAATAAACATAAGTAAAATTTATTCAATGCCCCTTCACAGAACTCCACGCATCGATCAGGATCATATTCGCACAGTGCCCGAAGAATATGAGATTTGTTAAGATTTCTTCAAGATACGATGAATACTGGATTTATACACCATATTTTTCATAAGCACGCAGAGCAGTGATTTGTTTGAGCTGAGTGCAAGCCTTCTTAGCACCATTTGCACTGTTACTTCACCCAAAAATTTCGCATTATTATTAGCAATTCTGATCTAGATCAAACCTTGGAGCAGTTATCATATGATTTTTCCATGGGTTCAGATAGTGACCCAGACTCCTAGAAAGTCACTAGCAACGTTGGACACATAGAAATGGGCAGTTGGGGCCGTTTTGGGTGGTGTGCGTTGAACGTATTTTCAATTTATCGTTGACTAAGACTTGCATAGAATTACTTCGACACACTCGTTTTCAATTAGTGCCATTATCAGCCCATTTTTATTAAAAATAAAAGGCGTGCTGCCAGAAACCTGACACATCAGGTTTCTGGCAGCATCGGCAAGTAACAGTCTGTCACCGGCTTGGTCTGATGATGGGTATCAGCAAGATGCCTGAAACGTCACCTTAATGTATAGTGGTTTAGGCGATTGCTTAATAAATATGTATATAAAATATATACATATAATAAATATGTATGTAATTATAGGTATGCACATCAGATTTCTGGGAGCATCGGTAAGAGTAGTCTGTCAGGAGCACGGTATAATAATGGGTATCGGTAAGATACCCGAAACGTTACCTTAATGTATAGTAGTTCAGGCGAATAGCTTAATAAACTATATTATTAATTTCACGTGGTATAAGAGTGGTATTATATTTAGAAACATGTATATTATTAATTTCGCGTGGTATATGAGTGGCACATATTAAAATTAAATATAGCAGTAGTAATGGGGGCATGTGATGTGATGCAAGAAAGCAAGCACATGAGCTTATGTAGCATCAGCCAAAAAAAAAAAAAAAAAAAAAAAAATTCATACATCCATTCCGTCTAAAAATTTGTCCAGTCCCTCCCTGAATCTATTCAAGCTATCAACTTCCACAACGACAGATGAAAGTTTGTGCCAGCAATTAACCACCCGCTGGCTAAAAGCAAATTTCCGCACATCTATTCTACAACTGTCTTTCCTCAATTTGAATTTATGCCTCCTCAGGTTCATAATCTGAGCAAGCGGAAGAATCCCATCAGGCCTTATACACCTGAATTAGATCACCTCGCAGGTATCTAGTTTCCAGCCGCTGCAATTTGCAGAACTTAAGCCTTTCTTGGTAAGAGGACCCCTTCGTTCCCCTCACAAATCTTGTTGCCCTTCTCTTTACACGCTCAAGCGACTCTACATCCTTCCTAAAATGAGGCCTCCAGACCTGTACGCAGTACTCAAGGCGTGGCCTGACCATTGCCTTATACAAAGCGATAATCACCTCTTTTCCCTACTAGCAAAAGTCCCGTATATCATTGACAATACCCTATGACCTGTCCTGGCCGCCTGTCTGCATTGCTGAGAAAACTTCATATCTGACTGCACAATTACTCCCCGATCTTTTTCATTTTCTACCGCCCTAAGTGTAGTACCACCACACAGCTGGTACGTTACTCTGGGGTTACTTCTACCCATATGCAGTACTTTGCATTTGTCAATGCTAAACTTCAGTTGCCACGTCTCAGCCCATCTGCCCAAATTTTCTAGATCCTGTTGCAGTAGCACACTGCCATTACTGTCATTAACAACCCTGCCAACCTTTGTATCATCTGCAAACTTCGACATTAAGCCTGATATACCTTCATCAATATCATTGATAAATATACAAAACAACAGTGGGCCCAACACCGAACCCTGTAGTAATAATCTTAATGGAAAACAACCACTTAACATCCTTCCCTAACTACAATAATTAATTAATTAATTAATAATATTATAACACACACAAATAAAGAACCATGCATAACGGTAATTCCGGGAAGATGATGATCTGATGTTTTATTGCACGTTGGCAACCTAGCCCACCATGCACCAAGTCCAAGATTACGACATGAGAATAAGTCGCTACGTCCGAATGTACATATACAACAGTAGTAAACACTGATACAAATACGAGCAAGTAAAAATTATATACAGTACACTCTCAGTATCTATCTCAGTCAGTTAGTTAAAATCGCTAAAAGACAAATATCTGGAAATATCAAAATCAGTACATTCAGTAAACACGTGTCTAATTGGCTAAAATGGTGTCAACAGTGCTCGCACATAGGAGGGTCACCAACTCTCAGAAGAAAAGAAAGCGAAAGATGACTATGTCCTACGCGAGGCAGAGCTAAAACTTCCTCTTTACGATTCCTGGGCAAGACTACCATTCCTCTGGGTTGCCATGTTTTTATTAGAGGATGTCCAGCAGAAGCGAATAAAGAAATCTGATTGCAAAGGATAATGTAGCCTCTGCTGTACCCGGGATTCGAGTACACCAGAGGAGAACCTTTCGCCTCCGCCAAGAACCGGTGATAGTAATTGCATCTACACCTGTATATCCCAATAACATAATGAGAAGAATAATTTATAAAGTGGTAAGGAAAAAATATCTACTTGGCACTCAGGAGCTTCCTTAACGAGTGTAGCTAAATATTTTCCTGCCGACCTGGTTGTGCCTTGAGCGAACTACGTCTGGGTGTTCATCCTGCATCCCACAGTGAAGTTCCAAGTAAAATGCCATTAAAAATTCCTCTGATCGGCGACAGAAATTACTATCTCTTTGTTCTTATGTTCCTCCCCCCCCCCATCCCGCGATGGATACTGGCACCAAGTGAGTAGGGTGATTGTTATGTCCGATTACCATTATTGGTTGGGGGATTTTCTGACTATCCTACAGGTGTTCATAATCGCGGCTTTCTGGAGTTTCTTGTGGTTCTTATATAAGAGGCCTAATGCTGCTAGGTTCTTAGGTGGACTCTTTGGCACCATGCCGGTGGTTGATACGGTGATCAGGATGATCGTTACTTGTTCCATATGCCACAGCTCTTTGACTTCCTGTCTAAGATCTGTGCACTTCTTGACCTTTTCCTCGTAGGTTTTCTTGAGGTTGCTGGTACTGGGCACCGCTATGTCAATCAGGGAGGTAGTCTTTTCCTTCTTGTCAGTGAAGATTATGTACGGTCTGTTGTGAGGATCATCCTGTCCGTTCTCATGATGCCGCCCCAGCACAACTTGTGGGTAAAGGTATCAGTACTGACTGAGGTTTGTACTTCTGATATGATATACTTTCTTTGATCAACTGATATTTCTTCACTAGCTTCTGATGTATTATCCTGGAGACTTGGTTGTGCCTACGAATGTACCGCGTCTGCATCTAGATCCTGTATCTAGATGATTATCCTGTATTTCGTGCTGCTAGATTGTTTCTGGGGTGAGGTGGCATCGTTGACATGTCGTCTGCCACTCTAGGGGCATTAGCGTATTTTCTGTAGTTCCTAGAGTTGATTACCTTGTCTTGAATAATGAGCGCCGATGCTTCAGTTTCGGGGAAGATCTAGCTGGTGAATCACGTGTTGGAAGCCTCCTTATCTTGGTAGTCTTGGTGGAGGTCATTGTAGTGCCTTCTCCTCCCTTTTTTTGTTTGTATCTTCGTTTGTTCCGTTTGGGTGGATGGGGATCTCATCATTGAAGTTGAGCAGGGGGGTGCCATTTGTCTATCTTCCTTATGGCCTCGTAGATTGGCGCTGTTTTTTTTTTAATCTGGAAGTAATCCTTCAGGTTTTTAATCGCTTTATTCTGTCGTTCTATGGGGGTCCGTTAAGCCCCTTCCTCCTCCTTTCCGGGCTATGGTCAGTCTCTCGACGGCCGCCTTCGGATGGTGTTGGCTGCTCTTCTTCATCATTGTCCTAATCCATTTCGCGATCTCCCCAGCTCGGCGTTAGGCTACTTTATGACCCCGAAGGAGTACATTAATACGGGGAGACTGCGTAGGTGTTTATGGCTTTCAATGTGTTCCCTCCGTTTAGTTTTGCTTTTAGCAGGCCTCTCAGTTTCTGATGGCATTTCTCGGTCAGGCGTGCATTGATCTCCTTGTATCCTAGATGTTCAGCCTGTATCACTTGCGGGTGTGATTTTCATGGCTTCGATCTGTTTACCGGTCTTCATGTTGTGTTTTCGCTGATGCAATCGCTGTAATTAAGCACAGCCTTTACAAGGCTGTGCTTAATTCCAGTCGAAATGAAACCAAGTAATGGGAGCTAAACCTTTCAACCACAAATTACTATTCCGGACACAGAGATACTGCAACACTTCACTATCTTCAGCTGCTTTATTATTATTAACATGTTTTTATTTATACATCAGCGGGCACCCCCGGAACAGCCTGGTTCGGCTAGAGGGGTGTACATTATAAATATTCAAGGCATTGGTTGAATTAAAAGAAAGAAAAGCACACTGCATTTATAATATATTTATACAGACCGGAGAGTTCTTCTAAACGAGAATTTAATGACATAATTCTGAACTTCTGTCATAATGGTTTTACAATCACTCTGTAAAAGAATTAAAATCATCTAAAAGAAAAATTTGTTAATTCTGACGAGAAATGCGAAGCACAATTTTGCGCTCTAAGGGAAATGAAGAACGAAACGGCAATATAACATAGGATCTCTACTAAACAGAAAAAATTTCGATTTCTTCAAAAAAGACAATATTTCTGGAGGGAAGTGTGTACATCTGATTAAATCTATAATTATTAACGTTTAACACGTTAAGGTTTTGTTTAAAAATGCAGTATTCTTGTTTTATACTCTTTATTAACTTTTATTTTGAATATAACCATTTTCTTTTCATTTTATATTTTTGTCTATTTACCATATAATTTATATGTTTGCTTGATTGTGAATAAACTTGCTTGTTTTTCATGAAATAACTGAAATACTTACATATAATTATATTCTATAATTCGGAGTACAGATTCCCTCATAATTACTGAGGTTTTACTGTAGTGTCATTTAATGGATGACGGCAGCTGGATCACGAGATTCAAGCGGCCTTGTGATAAATAAATTTTCTGTTTATACTCTGAACGGCAAAACATCGAATTAGAGGATTTCACTTAAAATTCCGTTTTGTTTCCAATATCATCTTTCTGCGTTTCAGCATGCAAAAATATGTAATCTCTTCCACAGATTGTTTCCATGAGACAGTCACAGATGGAGCAAACTGTCCCTAAGTCCTGAAGTTCAAAAAGAACAGTTCAACTGGTTCAAGGATCCGTGTTGGCTTCTTTGGGTTAGATCGAGAACAACTTTTACAATACGTCCGCATATCTCTGATTCTCTGTCTGTGAATTGTGCTCTGAGGCCAGTTTGTTTGTTTTATGGGATGAAAAGAGCAGAAGACAAATCCGGAGAAAATGGCTACGCTGACGCATTCGTCACATTAACCGTCTTTCCCTTGTATAGGTTTCAATAAGTTCCTCACGTCATTGACAGAATTCGGAACTAAACTTTTAAAAATGGGTAGTAAATGATGCGAAGAGTAGAATATTAAACACGCACAAACAATTTAGTCATACAAATTGCAATCATTCACAACAGAAAATAACTTCATTATTATTTCATATTAAAACTGCTAAGCTTTAGATTTCATGAGTGCCGACAAAGATTGCCTCAATTTTTTGAAAGAAAAGAAAAAAACTGATAAGGCAATGAAAGTCATATATCTTTTGTTATTGCTTGCATGAATTTCGTCGATGAATGAACCGTATGGGAACATTCTACAATAAGTGAACATTTTATTTTTATTGCTTTCGGTTGTTTAATTTGAAAGTACACATACGCATATAGGATTAACATTTTCGTATTCCTCAAAGGGTTCAACGAGTCCTTCCTCCCTTCCTTTGTTCATTCCCTACTTCGTATTCTAGCTTACTGTCACCTTGAAGTGTATGAAAGCGGGAGTTATTTCTTTTCACGGACAGGTGCTGTTTCCGTTCTCCGACACACCTCACTTGGGTGTGCCGTACCTCTATCACACTATGTTTGTGGATGCAAGATTACTATTGTCTGGAGAACTGTCTGTCGGCTAGGCAGTTATTGTACTCTGTTTTGTGTGTGTATGTGTGTGCGCACGAGAAAAAGAGAGAGAGACAGAATCCTGGAATCAAAAGTAAGAACGTTCCACATTTACACATCTGTCGACGCTCGTGGGACAACGGGGTCATCGGAACAGATGTTAAGCTAAGAATATTGCAATGATGAGTTAAATTTAGTCAGCAAGTTGTTGATTACTGGAACAAGTTGCCTGAGCATGTAGTTGAGGCTGACAGTTTGAAGAAATTCAAGGGTCAGCGGGACAGTTACCTACGCGAGGAGGGAAGCGCATACTGTATTTGTATTTTCTTATCTACTTTTCACTCTTTTGATTTTTTTGGCCGGTGCAGCAAAAGTCAGTGACTTCCTTGCTCCACATGGCTAGTACTAAATAATCAGTTATGTCCAGTTATCGTGTTCCCCCAACATTTTTATTTATTAATCAATTTGTCATCATTAAAGAAACAGGTCATTAATACTATAAAGAACTATTTCAATTATTGGCAATTTTTTTTAAGAGGATGTGTCATTCATGTCAAAGTGACATGAGCTCTAGAAAGTTCACACTTCATTTTTGATAAAATTCACACAATTTCGAATTAATCAAGAGTTTGTGAGGTAACCATGGCAGATTCGAGACACAATTGTCGGGAAGGTGAATATTATGGGGTAATCAAGACACGAATAATACCGATTGAAAAAAACACACACAAAAAAACATGCATTCTCCTCAAGTTATTAAATTATAAGCAAAAAAAAGTATAACGAAGTCATTCGTCATTTTTAATATTACAAAAAAAAAAAACTTTATCCTCAAACATTAAATATACTTTTTTCTGGCCTTCAATCTAGGATTTTTTTTTACAATTTCTTTCACGCCCAAAGTAGCATAAGGATAAATCGTTTTGACTTTCGATGTAGAGCTTCAGCCACTTTTCATGGTCGTGGTAAAGTGAGAAATATAAATACAGCTAAATGAATTTAAAATTTAATTTAAATTTATATAAATAATTTAATTAAAATTCATTTTATCCAGTAGAACAGAATATCCTGGAATCTAGTGGTAGAGAACATTGTTCGCAACTTTGGATAGTTGCTGTTAATTCCTTCCTTGTATAAATCTAAGCTATTTATGTCAATTGGTTCGCTACAATTAAGTTTCAATTGCACCACTGCACTCTTTTACCGATGAACTGCGTAAAAAATACAAAAACACTAAACACAAAAATTTCTGATATTCCGCTATCCTCTCATGAAATTATCTTTAAAGGAAACTTGCTGGCTTTGTTAATGGTACGTCGTTTGGAAGAGATTCAGTGCTAGGAAGAGCAACTTGTGTCAGGTAAGGGGTTAATCAGCTATTCTCAAACTGTAATTGACTAACAATCGGCGACTAGTGAAAATAACAAAGTTATGTACGAAATACGCCATGTTAAAACATCTCAGTTGTGATTTGAAAATCGTTAACTAAGAAGATGGTTAAAAGCCGGTAACCATTAAAAGAGATTACATTACTTATACCTTTTAATGAAGATCGCAGTCTAGACGTTCCAAGCTATAAACTGTTTCATTCAAAAAACTTGTTACGAGCAAAAATTTGGTCACTGGTGGATAGCAAACACTCTTTCTTTACTCAAAAGTTCTATTTCAATTAAAGGCTTCCCCTCACCACTACGATACACCGCAAGAGGAGTAACTAGCCAATCCTGCGCATTATGCAACGATTATTAAATTATTATTATTCAATCTGTTTATTATTTTAGCAAATGTTTGCTTTCACTCCTTTTACACAGCCGACCGGTTAGAAGGGTGTACAAAAAGGAGTGAATAACAATGTCACAATATTACAAGAGGTAATTATTTACAGTATCTTGCATAGTATTGCTCCTTAATTATAGTATTATACCTGATTCCATCTTCTTTATCGGAGGATTTTCATCATGGGCGCTCCCGTTCTGTAGTTGAGTTAGGCTGTGGGTTTCAGAGAGACTTTTCACTCTGTATTGCTTGCTTTCAGAATATTTTACAGGGTTATTGCCAATGAATTAAAAAGGTTGACTGCGTTGTTTGTAAAGGAATTCTTTAGACAGGAGAGGCTGGACAGTACAGAATGTAACTGTAGGTAGGGGATGCCATTACTGCGTCCAGCACGTGAAGTAGAGATAAATCCTCGAAGACTGGGGGCATCAATCATATCGGTAAGCATCTGAGAAAGAAGAATATTCTTGGATGCTATTTGAACTCTCCAGGGGGTGATATTTAGATTTGTATATAAAACAGCACTGCAAATGGCGAATGGCTTGCCCGTGAACCTATTCATCAATTACTCGACTGGATGAAATATTTACTTTCCTAAACTTAGATCATAAAACGTACCAGGAAAAGATGAGAGGCAATGGAAAAATTTATTTACGCTATCTTGTCAATTGAACTCAGTGCCAGGACACCGACTGCCATCATTCTTGCATGTAAGTAAGAATTGTATTAATTAACTCCTATATCAGTCTCTCTCAGCAGCTTTTGAACAGGCGCAATATGGCTGTTGCAGTTTTCTTGCACGTTAAACTTTCAAAGCGATCATATAAGTGAATTCGTTTTAACTAATTGTAACTGTTTCCTTATGAATAGTGCTAATGGCTCAGATAAATTCGACAGAGATTCAAAGGTTACAATCCCATTAGTTTGGTAGTGCGGGCAGTCTATGGGGATGTTATGCGATTAAACAAGGAGTGGCTGTATATACACTGTGGACCTCTTCCGCAAGAGGGGAAAAAAAAAAAGAGATGAGTCAGATAAGTGTGACCAATCCATATTCTTGCCATTTATTTATCTTTGGCATTTATCTCCTTTTTTTTTTTTTTTTTTTTTTTTATAGAAAAAGATGAGGCGTCCCTGTAATCGTGTCATCCTCCGCGCCTATCTCAATTACTTTTTCATTGGCTGTATTTTCATAGTTCATCATCTGCGGTGAAGGTTTTATTGCTTTAACAGAATTCAATTCATTTCTACTTCTATACTTTTTAAGCTACCGGAACAGAAGTGGATGGAATTAGGTCACGGATATTAACAGGCTGATGTGACATCTTCTGTTGAGAAGACTTCTGAGAATACATTAAAGATTCTTACCACTCAAGAAATGATATTTTTGGAGGAATGAGCTGTATTAGCTATATTTTGGAGCGTCAAGGAGCTGTTTTCTGGCCTCCTGCTACGTGACTGTATGTTAGCATTAGCATTAGTAGAGGCATATGATGCAAGAAAGCAAGCTTATTCAGCATCAGCCAAAAAAAAAAAAAAAACCCTCTCCCATTTCACCCCTCCGTTCGTTCGAAATACCTGTCCAGTTGAGCTTTAAATTTGTTTAGGCTATCAACTTCAACAACAAGTGATGGAAGTCGGTTCCACCAACCAACCACCCACTGGCCAAAGGCAAATTTCCGCACATCTATCCGACATCCGTCCTTCCTCAATTTGAATTTATGCCCTCTGAGGTGATTATTCTGAGAAAGATGAAGAGTCCCATTGGCATTGAGCATGCTCAAACCATTCAAAGCCTTATACACCTCTATCAGATCACCTCGCCGGTGCCTGGTCTCCAGACTCTGTAATTTGCAAAACTTAAGCCTTTCTTCGTAAGAGCAACCCTTTGTTCCATTTACTAATCTTGTTGCCCTTCTCTGTACCCGTTCCAGCAGCTCTACATCCTTCTTGAAATGAGGCCTCCAGACCTGTATACAGTACTCAAGATGTGGCCTAACCATTGCCTTATACAAGGGAATAATCACCTCCTTATCCCTGCTAGAAAAATTCCTGTATATCATTGACAAGACACCATGAGCTACTCTTGCAGCTCGTCTGCACTGCTCAGAGAACTTCATATCTGCCTGCACAATTACCCCCAGGTCCTTTTCATTCTCCACCACTGTCAGTGTAGTACCGCAGAGTTGATACATTGCTCTGGGGTTACTGTTACCCATATGTAGTACTTTACATTTGTCAATGTTAAACTTCATTTGCCACCTCTCAGCCCATCTGTTCAACCTTTCCAGATCCTGTTGCAGCAGCATAGCATCAGTAGTGTCCTTAACGACCCTGCCAACCTTTGTATCATCTGCAAACTTAGACATTAAACTTGATATCCCATCATCAATATCATTCATAAACACCGAAAACAACAATGGACCCAACACTGAACCTTGAGGAACTCCACTAATAACATTAGTCCACGTTGAGCAGTGTCCATTGATTACCACTCTCTGTCTTCTGCCACTCAACCATCCCCTTATCCATAGCAGCAATTTGCCTCCAATGCCACACTGCTCCAATTTGTGCAGCAGTCTTCCATGTGCAACAGTATCAAAATCCTTTCTAAGATCCAAATATATAATATCAAAGTTATTCCCTGCATCCAGTTCTTTTGTGACTACATCATAGTATCCAATCAAATTGGTCAGGCAAGACCTGCCCTTAACAAAACCATGCTGCGTCTGAGCTATAACTGAATTCTTGTCTAGATGATCCTGCAGTGCTTCTTTAACCAGTGCCTCCATTAATTTACCTGGAACAGAAGTTAAACTAACAGGTCTATAATTACTTGTGTCAGCCTTTGATCCTCCTTTGTGAATTGGGGTTACATTTGCACATCTCCAGTCTATGGGTACCTCCCCTGAGTCCAAAGAAGTTCTCATAATTATGGCTAGGGGTTTGCATACTTCCTTTGCTGCCTCCTTTAATATAACTGGATAGATCCCATCCACCCCAGGTGCCTTTTTTATGTTTATCCTCAACAATCTCTCCTCCACTTTCCTCTCGGTTATTACAAAATCATCCAGCTCACTGCCAATGTTTACTTTACCTACATCATTCTCCTTCCTGAATAACTCCTCATGCGTGAATGTAGATGCAAAATACTCGTTTAGATTGTTAGCCACCTGAGCAGGATCCTCAACTGTTGAACCATCAATATCCAGTGGACCAATCTGATTCATCCCTTTCCTTCTCGAGTTCAAGTATGTAAAGAACTCCTTTCTGTTTTTCTTTGCATCCTTTGCCAAGGATTTTTCGTAGTCTGCCTTTGCCTGCCTAATCTCCTTTGTGACTTGGTTACAGACCAACTTATATCTATCATAGGCTTCCATGTCACCCATTAATTTGTATGTATCCCATGCATTTTTCTTCTCTGCCACATGTCTCATTAGTCCATCTGACAACCATTTAGGCCTAAACCTTGAACAATATTTCTTAGTTGGTATGTTCAATCTTGAACTTTTCACATTTCTTATCTAGTTTCCATAACTCACAGGCTTTGGAGTATACTGAATGAGAACCTTTACAATTTTCACAGCCAGGCGATTACAGTCTGCATTCAAGGTGACAACATTACAGTCTGCTTGAGTACCCACAGTTAGGACATTTCTGAGTAAGAAAAGAGTTTGTTCATGGGTTGATTTCACAAGGAATGAATTGTGAGAAATGGTGTACGACCTTATTTACATTTCCCTTTTCAGTCTCTTAGAATCTGAAGTAATCGCAGTAAGTTTCAGCATCAGTAAATGTAGAGCCTGTGGGAAAGTCTGAAGATTCATTATTTTAGCGCTGGGGATTAGGAGACAGAAGCAGGAGAAGAAGCGGAGACATTTCCGGTGTGACCAAGCGAAGACTTAGTATAAGTTAATAATTAAATTATGAAAAATCATAAAGAAGGGTAATTGTCCTTTCTTGCTCCCTTCAGACACTTTTGGAAAGAAAAGTTGCTATCGAATAAGAAGATTCAATAAAGGTAAGAAATTAAAATAACTAGTAATCGCCCTAGAAAATAACAATTCAAGCACAGAAAAATCGCTCAGTCACAATTGGCTTTGCATTCGGGGCCTACAACTGGTGTAAACCAAGTAAGAGCGCACATTACTGCAATGAGAATCAACATTATAAAGTAATATACTGTATAACCGCTATGCAAAGGACAGTTTTCACAGTAAAAGAAATATACAAAAGAATTAAAACCAAAATAGAACGAATTACATCTGTATTTTTAAAAGTTTCATTTCGTTGTAACTCCTGGGGTGGGGGGCAGAAGGTGGAAGGTTTGAATCCAAATCGCAAATCCCCTTAGAAATAAGGTTGCATAAATTTGTAGTAGCGTTTTTAATAATATTTATTAAGTTTTAATTTGCATTAAAACAGTGCCTTTTTAATGTTCAATCGCGCCGTAGGGTGTATTTGTAATAAGTACAAGAGGCAGCACCATGAAAAAAAGAGGAAATAAATGATTGTGCGTTCCACCCAAAATTCAGCTCAGTATACATAACAAAGAAAGTTTTTAGTAAAGTGCTAAAGTAATCAAACTCTGAATACAGTCCTTCGGCTCCACAAAACATGTGGCCACACACATACTATAGTGATGGGTGTGTATAATTAAGTTTCATTTCTTTTCTTTTCTCAATACTGCATTCCTACAACGGCAGGTAATGACAGAGTATAAAATTTCGGCTCTTTAAAAAAAGCTGAGACAGCAAGACTTCAACAGAGCTAGCAAACGCAGCCGGATTATTTCTTTTATCTCATAACACGGGTTAGAAAATTACAATCCGATTAATTTCGTTGAAAACAATTTCGCATTCATTTTCAACTGACAAGTTCAGTTCGAAGGTCATATGTGAATCCTAACCATGGCATAATCTGAATCACGCTGCAATGAAAAAAGCACTTCCTTACTGGATGATGTTATATGCAACGAGTTTTATCAAACTTCATTATCATTCGCTTCAAAATCAATTATTGCATTATTGCGTGATGGGCATGTCTTAGTGATTGGGGAACAATATAAGCATTAATGGCCACAAACCATTCCTCATTATTCGAAGAAGATAGTTCTATAGCTGGAAGAACAATTTAAAAACAAAACAGTCTTAAGGGGATATTTATTATTATATTTTAAATCTCTTCGTTTATGGCCTAAAACACTTAGTTGTTGTCACAGACAAAACTGCACTCTCTAGATGGGCTTGATTTGGTTTGATTTTTTTATGGTGCATGAGCGACTAAAGCTATAACGAGCCAAGTCCACCTCTAGATGGGTTCATAATAATATTCTGTAATATTATAGAATTCGATTTAATCTACAGCGTTTCATTATATTTGCTGTCATACGCTATTTTTTGGACAAGCATGAAAAATACAGTCGTCCTTATCACAACTATATGGTTTCGCCACTTGTCCCTCGTTTGATAAAGGTTTAGGTTCAAGTCCCGTCAATGACCGGAGGAATGTTTAACATTTTCAAATCAAGCTCTGGCTAACAGATCTCAGTGGGAGGAGGAATTTCCCTCGTGAATTACCTCGCGTGTTGTGTTGTGGATTTATTTATTATTATTTTTTTTTTCCAGTACTGCGCAACATGGAAATTGTCCAGTGAACGCACACTTGAACGAACATAGTATGGCGCGATACGGTCTAATTCGCTGGTGCGCCTAAAACTCAGTAACAAAGAAAATAAAAAGCAAAAAAAAAAAAATAATAATAATAATAAATAAATAATAAAACTTGTAGTTTTTGTGTAATCTTCACATTTCATCGCTTCGCATCACGGCTACCTTAAAACATGCATCACTAACATGGATGTACCGCAAGATGGAGTCCTGTCTTCTACCTTATTCAGCACATTCTTAGAGTACTTCACAGTACATATATTCAAAAATAACTTCCAGTCGTACGTTGATGATCTAAAGCAGTGGTTCTCAAGGGGGGCATGCCGTATTTTTGAGGGGCCATAGGTAAAAGTCGTAAAATTTGGGGCTATGGAAACTGTTAAGTGGGCCACGAAAAGTTTACTTCTAAATAAAATTATTACTAACATAAAAAGAAATTAGTGGGCTCCTTGGGGATCTCACTAAACTAAGGGACAATAATATTATTGTAATATTTTTTGTTAGGAGCATAATTGTATATTGTGAATAAACAAAATATTATATGAGTAAAAATTTATTATAAATAAATATTGTAGTTAATAAACCTCTTTTTTATTATTAATATTCCTTATATTATAAACAAATAATACATGTTATAAATAAAAAGTGCAGTGACAACTGATAAATTACATATTTATTATAAATATTACATTTATTATAATTAAACAATATGAGGGGTGGGCCACGAGCAAAAATGGGTTGAGAACCACTGATCTAAAGCACCACATCACCTCATCTGACCAAAAACAGGTTCTCAGCACCAACATGAATGCAAATCAAAAAATACGCTAACATTTACAATAGCTGGCTAAAAAATAAACCAACCTAAGACGACTCAAATGCCATTTACCTGTAAGAAGTTACGGAATGAAATCAGTATCAACGAGGGCTTGACATTCCAGCCAAATCTCTTCGAGACCCAAACAAAGTTGTGCTCTGAAATGTGGGCAATACGCCAGTCACTAATGGGGATGCAAGTTGCTGATTTTGTCAGAAAATACGTTCGCGCTGTCTCTATCCCATACCTTTATAGGCATCAACCATATGGTCCTCCGTCCTTACAACATATTTCAACAAGTTCCTGGTTCTGGAATACTCCAAATGGTTTATCCGGCTGAGTGGCAACAAGCACATTATTTCAAGTGATGAACACTATATAAATCTTGAAGTCGCCCACTTGGCTGCAACAGATTGTTGCAGCTAACCTACTTGCACAGGCCTGACTCGTCACCGGACGCCTCATATCACAGACCTGCTGGAAGAAGCCAACTCTACCCTAGATTTCTACTCAAAAACAGGCCTCTGGAAATGCGGTAATTTGATTAATAATCTGTCCACGAATATACACAAGTTCTGCCAAAGAAAACACAAATGTAGCTGAAACTAATCGAAACATGCACAAGTTTAGGACTATGAGTTCAAAGATACTAACAGCCCTAAACTTGGCTCGACTCCGTGATCAACTGTTGCGATTAAACTTAAGGAACTTTTTATCACAATGCATAATAAAGTTATCTAAAAATATGTTCTTTATGTGTCAAATATAATGTTCTTATGTTATGGTAATTGTAAACAAAATGCATCTAAGCACACTCTAGTACGTAACAGGAAAAATTAGATATGAAACTTAAAATTTGAGTATGACACCGTCTGCAACTGGAACTAGGTGAATATTAGCATTATGTAAATTTCTTTTAAGTCAAGCGTACATGCTGTTCCGTGTAACCTAAGATACATGTACCATCCTTTAAACCTTAGAAGCTAAATATGTAATTATGTATGTAACTGTAATATGTTAATACTGTAAGTTGGAATGTATATATGTAATGGCTCCTAGCCTAGCGTATCGTAGCGGGAAAATCTATGATAAAAATCCCTTCAGTTTCAGATGTCCCGGGGAAGTTCATGAAATGAACAATAAACAGATACAATAATTTACTGAAACTTGGCTCTCGCGGTAGCACATTTGGTATAATCGCCATCCTCCCCACTGGATGGAAAAGACCTGAGTTTGAATACAGTCAACGACGGAATTTTTAGGGCCTTTTTCATAATGTGGCTGAGTTAGTCTCAGGAGAGGACAGCGTGGTTCCCCCCTCCAGAAACACGAGTTTTCGTTCAGCAAACCGGCCAGAAAACACGAGCAATTTACAGACATAATATATATGGCACAATATGGTCTAAGTCGCTGATGCGCTTAAAATCCTATAAACAATAACTGAAACTTTAATGAAACTTCTATTAAGCACCTTGATGTATTAGTTTCCTCCATCTGTTCAATATTTTATAAATACAGAGATCATTGTAATGGTCAGGCCATTAAAATGTTCTCCGTATAATATATCTACCCCTGAAGTGTTCGTCCCACAAACAGTTTCGCAGCCATGAAGAATCTTTATAGTTTGGCAAATCTGCCGATTAAATTGTAGAATTTTAAGTACGCTACCTGGAAGGTTACGAATAAGTATTTTCTTGTTTCAAGGGATATCTGCGTGAACATAACAGCATGGGTGAAAAATATACACGAGACACATCGGTGCCCTATGGCCTTACGTGGTCTTCTTCCCACAAAGGAAACCATATCTTATATATATATAATCCCTCCTTATAACAAGTTGCCATTATCCGTCACCTCATGACTTTCTGATTATTTCCTGTGTGCTTCGGCCAGACGAATGTCTTTCTTACAGCACTGACACGGTAATTACTTAATACTTGTTTTCGTTGTCAAGTTACAGCACGGCAGCAATTTCCTGGGTGCCACCAAACATCTGAGCATCACCCTCTTTAGACCTTCCAGAAGAAGGAAATGGCTGTGAAAGAGACTGTTGTGCATCGACCATGCTGTCGGACATCGTCCTTTCCGTAATGCATTATAATGACAGCGTGATGCTTTAAGTGTTGCTCCTCGTGCGTTGTGGATGACCGGGCGGAATCACAGGCTAGGGTTACGAGTATAGCGTTCCCCATACGAATCAAGGAACAAGTGGAAACGGGCATGGAGAGACCACCAACTGTATATCAATTTGACCACACCATTCACAGTCTCATCACGCCGTCAAGTACAGGGAGACACTCTGTCTTCCAGACAGTTTCGTTATTAGTGCTGCTCCTTCGTCAGCCGTGAACAACAGCTAGACCGAGTTATCCGTCACTTCGGTATGCCATAGTAACAAATGGACACTGAGGGTCAGAGACTTCTTTAGAACCGCGCCGTTTATTGGTGTGTGCATGGCATATGATGCAGCGCCAATTTGTTATGTAATTTCTAGGAGGCCTTGCTAGTGGGATGTGAATCTGTCACGTGAATATTCATCTGCTTTTATTCCTCCTGTTAAGAGACTGATACCTTTCCTGTTTCCATTTCCTTTCACTGATGGCTCAGTTTATCTTCTTTCTTTATTCATCTCCCACATTTTATGACCATACTACTCGGCATTCTTATTTTGTTACTGTCGTGTACTTCTTGTCCAGCGATTTAATATGGGCAATAAGAACAGTATGGTTTCCTTTCTAGTAGTAGCTGAAAGGGGTATTAGACAGAGGCAACTTTACAACAATAGTAAACCAAGTTTGACCTACAAATTTTTTAGATCTTCAATTTTAGTAGAATCGATGCAGGAAACAAGGTTCACTATGGTTCCATCATTACTGGCAGCCAAATGAAACGCATAAAATACAAAAGAATATTGTATAAAAGATCACAGAGGTTAACACATTTTTATCTTAATCCAATTTAGAATAAAAATTGTTTATAATCCATTTTTATGGTGATTACAAATGAGAAAGGTTGTCAAAATATGTAGTTGGGCATCTGGGCGCTCGCGCTCTCTCTCTCTCTCTCTCTCTCTCTCTCTCTCACACACACACACACACACCTCCTGAACTACAGAACAATCCACCTAGCTTTTGACAGAGAACCCTCAATTGACGAGTCAATGCCAAGGTATTCCAGGTGGTGTGCTATCTGGTCTTCTCTTCATGGCACTACTGCCACTACTACCAAAGACCAAATTTTGTCAGCTATGCTGATGATATAAAGCTGATTACCAAAATTACTCTCGTGGATGATTCGCAAACAATTATACAAAACATCAGTGAGTCATTGAATTTTCGAAACATATCTCACTTGTTTGGAAATGCAATTATACTTACACACTTAGAAAGTCAGCACAACCTTGATCTTCACAATGAAAAGTGAAGAAATGCAGATCAGCTCCAATCTGGATGGCATAAAGACCTTGGTATTACCTTTGATTGTCAGTTCAGATGCAACAGTTACTTACAACAGCTTCGTTTAAAGATGCTGAAGTTAAGATGGCAAGCTAAGCAACATTTTTGCTCAAGGCAGAGATCACAATACAACCAGAAAATATACTGATCTACCATGCGTCCGACACAACTATAAATGAACTTGTAGGCCTTCGAAACAGCAGTACGATTGTGAATGTGAGATTCCGCGATCAATGGAATTAACAAATTTCTAAAGCGGAATGATAATAGGGTGACACATAAGCAATCAGTCTCTTCGTTCGTGAGATTTCAATGGAACTGAAGATCCCTAGGTTCACGATTGATATGGTTTTTTTTAATGAATGATATACAGAATTCCCAAACTCGCTTTGGCCATTCTGTATACGGGACATTTCAGGGTACACCACGAATCACTCCTAGTTGTGGCCACCTTCTCGTGGTGTAGAAGGGCACTGGGCAGGCTTTCCAGGTTTTCGCCTTCCTGATGTCAAAGTCGCCAGAAACAACTAAACAACACTTACACTGCACAAACGTACATAGTGTTTGGGGTGAGGCACCACCGGCCTCCGTAGCCGAGTGTTCAGGAGCGGGAGTGCAGTAGCACACGCTCTTTGAGTAGACTGGGGTTCAAGCCCCTGACTGCTAAATACGGTCGATCTGCCAACCCGCACTGGACCAGCGTGGCAGATTATGGTCCATTTCCCTCAGCATGAATTGTTGAGGAGGCTTCCATCCTGCAGTGGGTTGATAATGGCTGCAGTTAACTTAACCACCACCGGTGGTTCCAACAACTGTGTCTGTAGTATCTTGTGGGGAAAACAGTACTCTGGAAAAGCCATAAGTGTGTGTGTGGTTTTTGTAGATCTGTGTGGCGTGTTCTGTTGTTCTTGTGGCTATTTGGCCGCTAGGTGATTGTTAACGCTAGGAGTAGAGATTGTTTCTCTGGCTGGTCTCCGTCAGGAGCGCATAAACTTCGTGGACGGAGACCAAGTTAAAAAAAAAAAAAAAAAAAAAGTTAGAATAGTGAGGAAACAGTGCAAGAAAGGGTAGGTAAAAGGAAGAGTAATTGGAAGATGTAGAGAAAGGTATCCCCAGTAAAGGACGGAGGCGCGAACGGTCCACCAAGCGAAGAACAGAAGGGACCCCTAGGGATGGGGATGATATTTACACTGCAAGTTTGCTGTGTAGATCGCCAGTACACAAATATAACATACATTTCTGGCCGTCTGACAGAGTCCTGTAACTTCACAGTGTACTACGATGGAATTAAACTAACGTTTTTTTTTTTTTTTTTTTTTTTTTGTTCTTGTGTCGCCACACATGTCTAGATGTTACGACCTGCAAATGCACTTCCATTTTCAGATAACATCTCGTCAGACCTGGTGTTGAAACCTTTGCGAAACGATTCGGATAACCTCCGAACCTGAAGGAACGTGAAAGGCGAGGTCTGCAAAGAATCCTCCGCTTTCGAAGCTGGTCAACGTTGTTGCTGCAGACACAGGTCTCCGGTGAGATTATTAGAACGCATGTCAGTAACAGTACATGGCACAGGATGCCACATGATTTTCGTTGCATGGCAGTGGCCTTATATTGGTACCAGTCGTGCAGCCGTCCACAAGCTACTAATCACCTCGACTAATGCCAGTCGCCGTCTAGCTTGGTGTAAGGGCCGCCAACCAATGGAAAGCTGTGCTTTAGAGTGACGAGCCATGGTCCATGTTTACCAGTCTGACGGTCGTGCCCGGAGAAAGCTACCTGCCAAACTGTATCGTCCCGACAAGGAAGTTTGGTGGAAGCAACGTGGTCTGGGACTACTGGTTGTTTCGGACAAAACCATGAATTCTGAGGATTTGTCTAGCATTCCTGGACAATAATGAATTAACTATTGTCGCAGTACTTCTGGAAAGGCCCATATCTGTATAAGCAGGACAACACTCCATGTCATAACTGCTCGCGTTGTGACGGACTGGTTTGAGAACATGAGCATGGAAAAGTTAGACTGGCCAGCCCAGAGCTTCGACCTCAATCCTATACAGAACCTCTTGTACTTTTCCTATGGTGGGATGTGAAGTGAGTAATTTATTTTGAGATTTTAAATATATTTTATAAAGATATTTCCTTATATAAAGAAATATCTTTATCACTCTTTTCCAGAGTAATCAAGACAAATTACCAAACTCGAATGTAAAGTATACATAAAAAAACTCGAATAGAAAATATAATTATTATCGGGAATAATGTATTGTTGGAAAATCTATTCATAAGACAGTTGATATTCGGAAAATAGAGTATGAACCTGAAATAGGTTTAAAATCAAGAAATAAAGAATGAATTATTAGATAATGGTTGTTAACAGAAATTGAGCACATATAATGAATGGGTTACTGAGTAAAAACTAATAATAATAATCAGTATTCGGTATCTACAACTTGTATTAACAATGTACTACTTTGATAATAAATTGGCATCTGATGGTTACTGATTCTCTTTGACAAGAGACATCCATTTTTAGTGCTCGATATGTGTGAACAGAGCATTCACAAACCACCTTTACAAAACTAAAATGTCATCACTGTGCGAATAGGGTACACGATACAAACTGAACCCACTTCCAGGTGATAGAGGATATTTTCAAGTTTTTATTCACCAATTCAGAAAATGTACACGGTATAGGAGATGGCAGCATCATGGCGGAATTTACCAACCCCAAGAAGGCGCAATGCGTAATTTGGCTCAACGACCTGCAGTTTACCACGGCTGTTTAAATTTCAGTTTAAAAAGAAGCATCGAGTAGATCTAGGGTTCTGCATTGGTACAGAAAATTTATAAATGACGCCTGTTTTATGTAATCATGCGGGTCGAGCTGGTGGCTGAACAAAAGTCAGTAAGGGGACAGCGGAGCTGATTCGAGAAAGTTTTACATGAATCCCAAGGAAATCCATACGACGTGCCAGTCGGGAGCTTAAAATGTTAAGGTCAACAGTAACAGTAAGTTGTTACGCAGCCGTCTGAGCATAAAACTATGAGCAAATTATAGATCGTACAGAAAAGTTGTCGATCGACGACAAAACCAAAAGAACAGAATTTTAATGGTAACTTACAGTTTTGCGATTATGCTGCCATCTACAGCAGCGCGCACAATTTTCTGTGCGCGCTGAAAACATTCTCTATCACCTGGAAGTGGTTTCAATTTGTATCATGAACCCTATTCACACAATAACGTTTTAATTTAGTAAAAGGAGGTTTGTGGACACCTTGTATATGAAACCTATTTCCGTGTTTTCTTATTAATATGACAGCATTGAATGCTTGTTTATACATCAAAATTATTTCCATTTCCAGAGAAAGAGCGAGGGAGGAACGTGATGCAAGATAAAAATTGGTTTCACCTGTTTTTAAGTTCAGTACAGGTCTGCCCATTTCACACAATCAGAAAAGTGAATACATCGAGCAGAGAGAAATAAAATCTCATCATACGCGAGCAGAGCCCTCTTTTAAGCAAAACTATTTCGAGTTACAGTAAAAGTACTGTATCATCATTTTAAAATTTTATCCACGATAGAACTCAGTAACATACAAATGCTTGCTACAAACAAGCAATGAAAATTGCGGGATTTTTTTCAGCACAGCTTGAACACCTGAGGCAGAGTGGGAGGGCTTCTAATAGTGATTTTTTAAATTCATAATCAATAAGGGCAAATGATGTAGGGAAGCAGATTTTTTTTCTGCATCATCCAATAAATAAAAAATTATAATAATAAAGAATATTCATACTACAGTAGATCGTAAATAATCCGAACGAGTCAGAATTTATTTATTTTTTTATGCTGGTGCCATAAAATAATTACAGTAAGCGCCGGTTATTGTGGTTACGTTTGCGAATTTAATTTTGATTCTATTAAATGGCAATTGTAATAAGCGAAAATCGGAGGATTATGATCCACAGGCTATAAAAATGAAGGTATAAAGCACAAATTTATACTTTTATTTTACCTTACCAATTAATAAAATTGGTAAGTTTAAATCCTCACGGGACTCGAACTCAGATCTTTTCCACCCGGAGTGGAGAAGACGGTGATTCTACTCACTGTGCTACAATGACAGCTAGGAGCAACAAACCGAATCCTGTCCAACTCAACTACTCTTGCTGAAAAGAGAGAGAGAGATCTGGCAGCAAAAAAAACGAAGTTCAAAAATGGTGCAGCAAAAAATAAGTAATTATTTTTATTAAAAGCCTATACTGTACATATGTGTTATTGTAGCTGAAAGTTCCATTTGTTTTGTTACCTATGAATAAAATTACGTAAGTACAACTTTGTTTTTATTTCTAAACTTACTGAACCTTTTTTTGATAGTCCTCAGAACAGTATTTTTGAGTTCGGAAGTCCAAACTACTCCTGGTCCCAATTAGTTCGGGTTATCGACGCTCTACTGTATTTCATCAATTTCCACTTTGAATTTATTCAGACTCACTGCCTCTATAGCTTAACTTATTCCAATGTTTGACAAATTACTGACCATAAGTTAATTAGTATTAGTAACAGCCGCATGGTGCAAGAAAGCCTATGGCTTATGCTGCACCAGCCAAAAAAAAAAAAAATCCGAACAAAACAATGATAAAAACAAAAAAAAAAAATAAATAAATAAATAACTAAATAATAATAATTAATAAATAAAAAAAAAATAATAATAAAATAAAAAATAAATAAAAAGGAAATTAAACCTATCATCCTATGCGCTTCCCTTACCCGAAAGTACTATCCAGATGACCTTTGAATTTCCCCAAACTGTCGGCCTCTACCACCCATGAAGGCAACTCATTCCAGTAATTTATAACTCGCTGGCTAAAATAAAACTTCCTGCAGTCCAATCTAAACATTTCCCCCCGTAACTTGAATTTATGTCCCCTAGTTCTAGCATCATTTATAATCTTGAAAATTTTGTCCTCATTCATTTTACTGATGCCTCTCAGAGCCTTAAAAACCTCAATCAAATCTCTTCTAAGGTGTCTAGTTTCCAAACTCTGCAACCCACATATTCGAAGTCTTTCTTCATAAGGACGCCCTTTTGCCGATCTCACCAGGCGAGTTACCCTTCTTTGCACCCTTTCAAGAAGCTCGATGTCTTTCTTTAGGTGCGGTCTCCATACTTGAACACAGTATTCCAAGTGTGGTCTAACATAAGCCTTATATAATGGGATTATCACGTCCCTATCTCTACTTGCAAAAGTTCGATAGATCATCGATAGGACACCATGGGCCTTCCTTGCAACCTGTTTACAATGCTCAGAGAATTTCATGTCTGACCGTATCGTAACACCCAAGTCCCTTTCCTCCAGTACTGGGTTTAGTTGAACTCCACCAAGTGAATAAGTTTTTTTGGGATTACTGTTTCCCAGGTGTAATACCTTACACTTTGTTGGATTAAAGCACAGCTGCCATTTTTCTGACCATTCTTGAAGTCTATCTAGGTCTCTCTGAAGAAGCTCAGCTTGACAGTGATCATTAACTACTCTACCAATTTTAACATCATCTGAAAATTTAGACATCACGCCCTCTATCCCTTCATCAATGTCGTTTATGAAAATTAAAAACAACAGTGGTCCTAATACTGATCCTTGGGGAACCCCGCTTCTTACATCAACCCAATCTGAGGAATAGCCATTTATCACAACCCGCTGCCTCCTGCCCTGAAGCCATCCTTCTATCCAAGGATTTTCCCAGTGATTCCAACCTGTTCCAGCTTATAAAGCAACCGCTCATGTGGGACTGAGTCAAAAGCTTTGCTGAAATCTAAATAAACAATGTCGAAATTATTCCCTAAATCCAGCTCGTGAGTGACCCTTTCGAAATAGCGAACCAGATTTGTTAAACATGATTTTCCCTTTACAAAACCATGCTGAGTATCCTTGAGAATTTCAATTCGATCCAAATGATCCTGAATCCCTTGATCATTGCCTCCATGATTTTCCCTACTACTGAAGTCAGACTGACAGGTCGATAATTTCCAACTTCACTTTTAGAGCCACCCTTATGTATGGGAGATACATTTGCACTTTTCCAATCCAAGGGAATCTCCCCAGAGTCTAGTGATGCTCGCATAATTAGCCTCAATGGTTCAATGCACTCGCTTGCCGCCTCTCTTAAGATTATAGGGTATATTCCATCAACTCCAGGAGCCTTACTGGTCTGTAGGCTCGAAAGTTTTTTCATTAAATAATCTTGCGAAATTTCAATATCATTAATTACATATTTTTTAACTTCGCTCCCACAATTTCCCATTGCCACAAAAGGCTTTTCATTTGTAAATATCGATGCAAAATAACTGTTGAGTTCATCTGCAACGGCAGCTGGTGTATTTATTACTATCCCCTTTCCCTTACGTAAAGGTCCGATCTGGTTTGTCCTGCTCTTCTTGGCATTTATATATGTGAAGAATTCTTTATCCCCCCCCCCTCTTTGCTCTGTTTGCTAGTGATTTCTCATAAACTGCCTTTGCCTGTCGAACCTTTTCTGTGGCTCTATTACAGATCACCTTGTAGCTGTTATAGGCTTCTGTACTTTTTATTGCTCTATAACCTTTCCATGCCACCTTTTTCTGCTCAAGTAATGTGGCAACTTCACTATTCATCCAACTTGGAACCCTTCTCGTGGAGTATTTTTTTAATGGTATATACGCATTCAAGGCATCTGTGATTAATGTTTTAAAAGCGTACCACAGTTCAATTGTATTCATTCTCAGCGCGATATCTACCCAGTTAATAGAGGCCATGTAGTACCTAAGGCATCGTAATTTCCTTTTCTGAAATTAAAACCCATTCCTTTGCCTTTTACTTCTGCTACCTCTCTCGTCATCATCCACCGTAGAACTCCGTGATCACTTCCTGCTACTGGTTCCTCTACTGTCAGCCCTGTTATGTCATCTGATTCATGTGTGATGATGAGGTCTAGGATATTCTTTTCTCTAGTACTTTCCCTGACATGTTGATATAAATAACAGTCATCTAGTTGATTTAAAAATTTTGTTCCCCATGTCAAGTTTCCTTCCCATTTACTCCAATCAATTAGAGGCAAATTGAAATCACCCATAATAAGGCATTGACGCTTACTTGCCCATTCCATTTGCATGTAGAGGCTTTTGTCATAATCTTCACAATCACCTGGTCTGTAGATTACTCCTACTCGCATTATACCTTTGTTTCCAACTATCTCACACCATACAGACTCTATACTAGCATGTGAAATGTCTGAATCCGGGAAAGCTATCGTCGCACTCAGGCTGCTTCTGATAAGAAGCATTACCCCACCACCCCTTCTATCTACTCTATCCTTCCTAAATACATTATACAAGCCGTACTGAAACTCATCATCCCCAATTTCCGGGTGGCACCACGTCTCTGTAAGCCCTATTATGTCCGCGTTACTTGTTTTCACCAGCAGTTCGATTTCGCTCATTTTATTGACGACACTTCTAACGTTACTGTATAAACAATTAAGATTTACTGTTCTTGTATATTTAACAACCCTAACACAACCCTTGAAGTTTTTTAGGCTCTCTTCCCTGATATTAGCTACCCGCTCACGTGAAACGTCTTTGCCCCCAGAACATCTAGATAATACGTCCAGTTGGGGTAACAGATAAGAACTCTTAAGGTATGTGCAAGAGTTACATTGACCAATATTATCAGATAAACGCGTGTCAGTATTACCCACATCCCCCCTAACTAGCAGTTTCCCTGAGCCTTTAAGGTATCCTCAATAATACTGGCAAAAACTTTTGCACCACCTTTGTTTAAGTGTATCCCGTCTCTACAAAACAAATTCCTTCTACCTACAAGTGTGGGCCATGCTGATAGAAATTTACCCCCTAAAGCCTTGCAGATTCCTTCAAGTCTTGAGTTAATCCACATGGCTCTTAACATATAATCCCTCCTATCGTGTCTGGGCAGAATTGCAGACACATAGACATTATGGCCTAGCTCGCGACATTTCCTCAGCATGGTCCTGTATTTTTCCAACAAATCGTCAGATCGTGTACGTTTAATATCGTTTTTCCCCACATGAATAATAATATTTTCTTTACCCCCTTTAAAATCTGACAATCTGTTGGTGACATCATCAATAGTTGCTCCCGGCAGACATATCCTGGTTCTGCACCACCTATCTTTATTACAAAAAATATTCCCCGTTTCCCTGACAATGGAGTCTCCTAATAAAACAATGTCCTTTATAACCAGAGTAGTTTGCACTTGGTTTTTCTGTTTTGAGGCTCGAATCGGGTGTGCATCACTTGGTAGACTGCTGGAGTTTTGAGTCCCTGACGAGCTCCCAGATGCATTATTTTCGAGGGCAAGCACTCGTTTTTTCAGGGACTCAAATTGTTCCATCAGTGCACCAAATTGTAATTTAAGATCGGTGTACTCCTTACATCGATCACAAAGAAAAGAATCCCCAGGTGAGGTAGGATTAGTCACCAGGTCGACCCTGGAAAACATACCACAGGTTCCACAACGGATTAAATCATGACTCACCCGTAAATGGCCATCTGCTATTTCCGTGTGAGTCACGATACCCTGTGACGTGTTTAAGGCAGATCTCGTAACTACCATTATAAAATTAAATAAATATCAATGAAAGTAACTTTAAAAAATTATATCTATAATATTATTAAAATCAAACAGTTACAGGAAAACCTATAACAAAATAATCCAACAATATCTAAATAAATCAAATATTTAAAAGCACTATCCAAAAGTAAACCACTTAACTGAGGAGCCCTGTCTAAGCGCGTCCGCTCACCTCGAATGCCAACGTGAAAATTCCACGAGATCCAAATATTCTGTTATTGTCAAAATGACGGAAGCTCGGATCAAATTGAAAATTACCAAAATAATTTGTGAAAATGTAAAATTAAAATTAATATGAAGGGCAATCGATAATTTTGAAGTTCGGAAGTCAAAGTTAAAAAGTCGGTTTGCTTCCATTAAGATGTCCTTCCATAAATACAAGTTTTCTTGTAGTCTATCCGGGCACAAGAAGATTGTCCATATATTATAGAGAATAAAGTAGATTATGTATACTTATTACTTTCTGATTACTCGTTCCGAGTACCCCGCTGCTACTTTAAGAATTCCGAGTGACAACCACAGTCAAAAACTTACATTGTACAGTGCAACTGTGAGGCTTTTTTATTTATTTATTTTTTTTTCTTAGAAGCAAATGGAATGTCGGTTTGCTGAGAAGACCAAAACAGTGGAGATTACACTACTTATTTGTATTTATAAAATAAATATACTGTGGGTACGTAATTGCGTGAACTCCTCCCTAAATCTTGCAAATGTTTTCGTTGAACGGCAACAAAGTTCACACTGTTTTTTCTACTTTGTATGGATCTGTTCGTCATAAAATGCCGACTTACATAAATGTGTCGTTTTATATTTAAAAATAGGAGCAGTTAGAAAAATTAGAACCAGCATACATGAAAATGATTTCAACAGGAAAAAAAAAAAAAAAAACCACAAGTTACTATCCTTTTGGGGATTACTTCCATCTTCTGTTCTCAAAAAATTTAATATTAAGTTGTATACTTGATAAACTCCTGTTATCAATCGGGTGCAAGCAGATGAGAACAAGGGTGAATTTTTTCCACCCCTCGCCACAACTTCAAAGATATTTCCTAATATACTAGAAAATACGGGCTACCTGTAGGCAATTGCCTACTGATGAATCCGCCATTAGAAGCCGAAGATAAAAAATTAAAATAATAAGCCAAATCAAACAATAAATAAAAATGAATTTACCGCGATCTTATTAGGTAAACTTAATACACGTAGGATCTGAATTGGCCAAAAAAAAAAGGGGGGGGGGTTCCAAAACAGAGGAATCCGCTGTAATTGACTTAGTATTTACAACTGATAAATCAGTGGTTGATATGGGGGTAAAAAAAAAAAAAGATAATATTACAGTTATATTATTCACCATTCATCATGAGAAGCAATCATTATTTTTTTCAATTTAAAACTGAATTGCGCATGTACTTTATAAACTGGATTACTGTGTTTTTAGGCAACACAAAAGCCAATTTATTATTCACCGACTTATTTAAGCGTGCATTTAGAATCAAAAAATGCAATGTTTGCTGTTAATTCTCGTGCATGTCAGGAAAATAGCGCGCAGGCCTTTTTTATTGAACACTGACTTAAAAGTAAATGTTCGCATAGTATGTATGGACACACAGCTTCGAACATTTGGTGTATTAATTAACAAACTCCAGCAGCAGACATTTTTGCGCAGTCCAGGATATCATTATGAGATAACAATAATTTTGAATGTAAGTAGTCGAGACGGCTCCTAGTTGTTCTCCAGGATTCATTTATATACAAACAAGCAGAAAGCTTAATTATGACCCAGAACGTTTTGAAGATGCTAAATTCTTTTTATGAACTTGGTATCTGAACTTTCTGTACACATTTGTGAAGTCATTTATTTCTCATTTGTTCAACATGGCATTAGGTCGTATGAGTATTTGAATGGAACCACTGTGAATCAGCTAACAACTGCGTGACTTCCGTGATAAGTTAATCATGAGAAAATGACAGTGTAGTTTGCCTTATTTTTCTTTCTCCTGCCTCGTGTTCAGTAAAAAAAAATGATTTAAAGTAGTTCTGACTTTTTGTTAGCGTTTAAAAAACCAGTTCTTTTTTATGGCTACAAATATAAAATAAATACGACTTCGTTTACTGAAGAATGCTTCTGAGTTAATTTCTTTTTCAAAGAACATGGCGTTCCCTCAGATCACTGTGATGTCTAGGGCTATGTCCTCTGCTTTAATTAGTATTTGTTTTGGGGTAAGATTTGAAAAGGTGAATGGCACAATACAATGCAAAAAAGTTTCCAAGTTTGTGTGACATAAAATTTCACTAGGTTATGACAAAAATGGCATTTGTAATTAAATAATTTTAAAAGAAGAACTCTTTTCATTGATTCTGAGATATTTCTGGAAAACAGAAATTAAATAGCAGAATTACTACTTTCCTAAAAAAATAAACACACCCTGATGAAATTATGATGAAACGGAGACAAAATTTTTGTTATTTGTTTGAATACGTGGTTCATGCCCTTTTCAATTAATTACTCTGGAATAAAATTTCATTAATGAAGACATCTTGAATATCGGCGACAGTATCGGGTGAATAAACAAGATCAAACTTGAATATGTTTATGCCCAGGGCAGAAAATACTTATCAGACATCCTGCAAAGAGCATTTATACACAATCGACTAAGATCCATAGAAAATAAAGAGTTAGGGGACAAGAAAAAATACAAATAAGCCAATAAAGCATACAAAAAATCGCTTTCATTTACCATTTATGCAGTATAAAATGCGATGAAAAAGTTGATAATACAATAAATAAAAAGAAGAGAAGAATAAAGTTCTGGCGCAAGATATACGGTACATACATACAAATAAAATATCGAATATACTTTCAGGTCGCACTTTCATTTGATACTGTGACACATACAGTATCAAAGAAGAATTTAATTATTGCGAATATATCGTGTTCATGACGGATAGGGAGAGTCGGGGGATGTCTTGCTCCTTATTAAAATATCTCTGAAAGCGATCAGATATCTATAGTTAGATCAAGTTCAGATCAATGCAGAGTCTGAGTGGTAAAACTGATAACAGGTAGAGGGAACACAATAGTCGGATGTGTTACAAACCAAACGATTCTTAGGAGTATGACAAAAAATCGCTACAGGTAACTTGAATGGACAGGCAACTGTGATTGCTTCATTATAGGCGACTTCAATGTAACTCATAGATTGTAAATCATGAACAGCTAATATACCACAGGGAAACAGATTTCTAAGTCTTCTGGATGACTTTTATTTATTCCAATATGTCAGAGAAAGTACAACGGTCTGTTATATACGCGATTTGGTTCTCACCAGCGATGCAAACTACTTACAAAATTTGACAGTACGTAAAGCCCACAATGCCATAAAATATGTAGTTCTAAAGAGATCTCTGTGGTTAAGGAAAAGGGGAAGGGCTTCAATTTCGAAAGAGCTGCCTAATTGGAAAGACAACTCGAAGTTGTAGGATGCGAGTTCATTATGGGAGGTATTCAAGTAATTTATTCTGGAAGATACATATTGCATTCGTCCCAGTGGAAAAGTTTCACAAAAGAAATATGACCAAGTGAATGACAAGAGGGCTTACGGGTTTAAATGGGCTAAAGAAAAAGAGCATGGAACAGTTAGAAATATCGCAGACAGGAGAAATCACTAATAAGAGATAAAAATGGAGCAAAGATTTCTTTTCGTAGTTGAATACAAAACGGGAGGAAGGGAGAGAATCAGATAGGCCCATTCTTAATAGAAAGCACAGCAGAAGTGGCAAACGATTGAATAGGTACTTTTCAACGATCTGTTTTTTTTAATTTTTTTTATTTTTTGATTTGGTAGTTGTTGGCGCATCGGCTTCTGTGGCCATATTGCACCTCCCAAGGTTTTTGCAGTACTTTGATCCAAGCCCGAGGCGGGAATCGAACCCGCGACCTTTGGGTTGCCGGGCAGGTACTTTACCCACTCAGCTAGCCCGGTCGGCCAACGATCTGTAAAGTTGAAAAACCCTTCGAACCACGATGGATCAGTGAATAAACTGTCGTAAATTAAGTGATATATCAATCTCGAAGGAAAATATAAGGGAGAGATCAATGAAACTGAGGTGTGGACAGTACACATTTACACTAAAAAGGGCTGAACATGAATGCATCAACCCATTTGGGATGCTAATGCGAACATCGCTATATTCCGGAGCAGATGATCCCCTTGAACTACAGATGGGCTGTTTTCGTAATCCACAAAGGAAGTGCAAAAGATGTTGACTTAGTTCGGTTGCACAAACGGGCTGAAAAATAGCTACTAAAATTTAATGCATTTAGGTAATTCTTGTAACTCCTGGATTTCTATTCCTCAGATGTAAGGTTCTGCACTTGGGAAATAGAAATCCACTAATTACTTCCACGCTAGGAGGAATGGAATTAAAATGGGTTCAGAGCGAAAAAAGACTTGGGGGATACAATTCAGTCGTACATGTAATTTTGCACGCAATGTAAGCAGGTTACTAAGAAGGTATATGATATCTTATCTATGATGTATATGACATTCAGAAGCAGGGAAAAGGATGTCATTGTTCTTTTGTATAAGACGATAGTGAGAAAAGAAAAGCACAGAATTTCTAGCAAGGGTTCAGAGAAGGGCATCAGATTGGCAAGGAGTGCTAATCGATGTCTATATGAAGAACAGCTTAAAGGGCAAAGTACAAAGCTTGGAAACTACACAACTTAGAGAAGGAGGACCTGATAAAGATATATATGGCCCTGAAGGAACCTAAAATTAAAGAGGGAAGTATATTTGCGCTAGCAAAAGCGAGAAAAGAACCAGAGACACAAATACAAAATTTTGGAGAGCAACAGAATGCCAAATCTCATGAAACTTATTTTCGAGCAACGTTTGTTGTAGGTCACTGGAACGAATTGCCTGATATATCAAACTGCAATAGTGCCCGAGGTTGATAGTTTGGTAAAGCCAAAAGCTTAATTGGCTAAGCACTTTTTGGCGACGTGGAAGGTATGAATGATAGGATTTATTTTTATTTTATTTATTTATCTTTGCCGATTTCAGAAAAAAAATCCGCTTCTTTGTATCATTAAGTCATTATAATACTAAAGTAAGAAGGTACATATTCAAAACATTTCGCTGTTCAGGCTAGAAATTCTCAAGGATCCTGTTTAGTTCTCTTCTATTCGACATTACAAATAACTTCCTTAACTGGGTATGTATCAGCATCAATGCAGATGACATTAAGATTTACGGTTCTGGTCAACCTAAAGCTTATAATTCCCTCCAAATATCTCTTTTACCTCATTAGCTCAATGCCGACTTGCAACTTTTAAGTTAAATTCACAAATTTGTCCGGCTATGACCTCTGCTGACCCAAGAAAGAAAATTACCCATCTTAACTACGTTTTGAACCAAATCCAACTAACAAGAGTTTTTTCCTTAAATTAGACTTAGAAGTGACGTTTTCTTATAACTATTCTATTCGAACCTTCCTAACATTAAGAACCATAAAAGCCTACTTCAACTACTGAGTTCGCCTGCCCTGACTGTATGACCAATTCACAACACTACATAGATAAATTAGAAAAAAAAAAAACTTTCCAAAATAGACGTTACACAGGATAAAATTAATACATATAAAATGTGTATATATATATTGTAATTACAAGATACGACGAAACCTTTGTATTGGAATGAGATTTATTACTAAATATTACGTAAAATGAATTTCAGACACGTTATCCCTATATTTCCAAAATATATATATCAAGGCTGAAAACATTTTAAAATAATAAAAAAAAAACACTTAATAACAGTAGAAATATATATCCTAATGACAACCACTGCTTTTATGAATGTTTGTTTCGTACAATCGGGCCTTCAAACTATAGTAGCCACAATTTCATTACGTATCCCATGTTTATTAACTGACTATAATTCAGGAAGTAACTTATTTCCCATTAAAATTTTACCATGTCAAAATAATGACATCTTGTGACATCGAGCTGATAGTATTAACAAATTCCCATTGATTAAGCTAATGGTAAATTTTAATAGTTGAAAAAAAATGAAGATAATATCTCACTATCAGTTTTGTTCCTTCCTCATTGGTAACGTCACAGGAAAGTTAATGTACTTCCTCTTTGAAATAATTGGCAATTCTGTTTTATTCCGTAGGTCGATTCTCCTTAAGTTGGTTGATTGCAAGTCGCTGTACTTTTGTATTGTAATGAATCCCTTAAAAAAAACGTTTCACTACGAAGGGTTATTGGCCTCGACTACGATCGCGTATAAATTAATAGTGGCACTAAAGTAAACTATCAAAATCTGGTGTTGCTGAAGTCATGGAACCACAATTGTTGGATCAAAAGATATAATTTCTTATGTTTGATTTATGCGTTAACCGTACAGCCAGAAGGGGACAGACCTCCTGTTGCCCTTTCTGGATTTTGCCATTCAGTAGTCTTTCAGCAGGTGTGTGTGACGCTGAAAGACTCATCACTACGTCGAAGAAAGCGAGGGGGTGAGAAAAGAGGGCGTGCCTACCAACACTGGTTGTGGGTGGCCCCTAGCTAGATCTTTTCTGAAAAGGGTAGGTGACCCAAGGGAAAGCATCGGGTGGTGTTTGTAGGGGAAACATGCATCATCTTTGGAGGTCAATGTCATTCAGTCTATAACTCATAGTCGTGGAAACTCAATGAGTTACCTGCTTTTGAAACATCGTTTAGATGAGATCTGTAGAGGAATGAACAGGCTTCTCACTATTGTACGCATAAGAATCGAAACCTGTATTTTTACAGTTCCTCAAAATGATGGTTCATACTAGTTGCAGGAAACATTTATCACTTGTTTAGCACGCATGGCTACAAATCAATTATCAGAGTGAAATGAAATATACTCAGCAGCAAAAAACTGCTATAAGAAGCACAATTTCATAAGTTACTTCCTGTTACTTTTATCACTTATAACACGTATGAATGGTTAATGTTATTCGACACTGTTAAGAATGGAAGGCATGAGCTAATACTACATTCTAAAATAAATTGTTTTATACATAGGAGACTTCAAATAACGCCAAACCAATATTCAGGAAGTTGTGGAATCCTTTTTCCGACTAATCTGAAACTAACTTTTTTTGTTCTTGATGAGGAACACGTGTGCGTGCATGCCGGGACGCATTGCTATGGATGACGGAAATGATATCCAAATAACTCAACCTCAATGTGAACTCATTCACAAGTGATTCCTCAATGGTTTGAAAAACCTGGAATATCCCAGCTACCTTGCAAAAAAGTTATCTGTTTTACAATAGTTTTATTAGAAACACTTTAACGCTACACCTACTTCTCGAACTGGGAAATATTAAATATAAAATATAAAGCAAACTGGTGATTATAACAAAATAACATTCCGCCGCTTAAACTTTTTGTTTATTATTATAATCTTTATCATAAAATACAATGAACGCCAATACAGACAATGTAATCAGAAAAATTAAAATACGGTATCTTAGCAAATAAAGTTCAAAATTAAAACACAACACGCTCTTTGTTATTCAAATAATCATGAAACAGAATCCTATACCTATTAAAATTGTAGATAGCATTACTGTCATAAATAAGAAATACCTCAAGCAATTGTTCTTGCCATTTCAAAGGCTTTCGACTGTTTGGCATAAAGGTCTTCTAAATAAGCTTCCACCTTGTGGCTTTCCAACTGTGTTTTGTAATTGTATACCCAGTTTTCTCTTTGACCGCTCTCTGAGGGGTGATGGTAGATAGCTCTCTGTCTTCTAACTTCTCCACGATTCAGTTCATTCTCCCACTCTTTTCCTCTTGTATATTAATGACCCTCTTCCACTGACCGGAAATTCTATCCATAGTTTTGCTTTAGATAGTACATTGCATTCCACCTTCCAATTTGAGAAACCTTGCTGTTTCTTCAAGCAAGCTCAAACAGCTTGCTTGAAGCTGCTTGCACAAACAGCTTCAACTCCTCGAATATCCACTACCAATTCCTTAAATGATGATCTCCAGGTAATTCTGCAGTGGGGCAAAGATAACTTAGTTGATTTCAATCCTTCTAAAACTCAGTCCTGTCTTACATCTCGCAAAAAGGATTGTTCTGCTTCTATTCTTATATTCAATGACACTCAGATTTCTAGACAAGATCATATATCTCTATTGGGTTCTAATCTCTCTTGGCATAAACACACTACAAATATTGCTTCCTCCGCATTTGAAAACTGGGTTTTGTCTTTCGCTCTCGGCGTTACTTCCTTCCAAACAGCTGTTCACTCTGTACAAATCGCAAATCCGCCCTACCATGGAATATTGTTCTCACATCTGGGGCGGTGGCCCCAAAACTTCTCTCAGGCTTCTAGATTCCATTCAGAAATGGGCAGTTAGGTTAATTAATGACATCTCTAACAGAGTCTTCTCCACTCTATCTCATAGACGTTATGTTTATGCTGCAAACTATTTCTATAGATACTTCCATGGGCACTGTTCTTCTGAATTGGCTTTTATAATTCCCGCCCTCTCTTCCAAAGCATTCCGAACATGTGCCGCAACCAGTCAACAACCTTTTACTGTCCAACTTCAAACTCACAGAACCAACTTTTCTTCTTCCTCATTTATTCATTTGACGGCAGTTTTCTGGAACAACCTTCCTTCATACAAATTTCTGAATTTTATAATCTACAGAAATTCAAGGCTAATGTCAACAAGTTCATTCTTTCATCTCAACCTTCAGCACATGCACGGTACTAAGTACTATAGGTTCTAATACTTCTCGTGGTTTGGGGTTTTCATTAAAAAATATTCAGACTCATAAAAAATTAGTTTATTGGTATATTACCATAAGACTACAAAATTTGTGACCTGATTAGTTTCAAATAAAATTAATATAACGAGTGACGTTTCTCAATATAAGTTTTTAATTCTGTCATCCGGCTGGGATGAGATATCACAAACTTGAAATACTCCAATTAGTATGCTTAAGAGCAATATCACAAGAACAAAAAAAAATATATAAAAATAAATCCAAAAACATCGCCATATTAACTAATGGTGCGACAAAAATGAAACTCTTAATTAATAGGTCATTATGATTTTTGGAAAGCTGCATATCGATATCTGTAAGCAGGAAAAAAAACAGGATTTTGTTTAAAGTCCGCACTGCACTAGAAATTAAATTTCCCTTGTCATAGATGGGGGGGGGGTATCACAGTCAATGACCAAACAAAAAACAAGAAAGTGCAGTTACAGTGAGCTCAGCAATGCCAACACTGGACAGCAGAGAACTGGAAAATCGTTACCTGCCCTAACGAACCCGGTTCTTGCTGTTTCACGCTGATGAGAGGGCCAAAATATGGCGAAAACAGCATTAGTCCATGGACCCATTCTGATAGGTGTTACCAATGCAGGAGGTGTAATAGCGTAGGGGAGTGGTTTCGTGGTGCACTTTGGGTCCCTTTGTACCAGTGGGGCAACAGGTTATCTGGAAATTGTTTCCGACGATGTGCATTCCCTTTCCATCAATTCTCCTTTGGAGTAGCATCCCTGAAGAGATCCTACTTCAAGAGAGATATGACTGAGGTATAGAAGGCACTGAAAGGATTAAGTAAAATGAACGAGGAATGTTTGTTCTCCCTCGTGGATGAGACACGAACCAGGGGACACAAGTATAAAATCTCAGGGAGTTCATTAATGGGACTGATGGAAGCAGTGGCTGCCTTATGGAAAAGGGAATAGTATGAATTTTCATTTTTATTATTTTATTTATTGATTTTTGGCTAATGCAAAAAAAAAAAAAAAAAGTTCGCTTCCTTGCATCATTCAGCCTGACTAATACTACAACATATTCGGTAGGTACATTTAATAAAGTGGCTACTCACTGAATAAGTTATTATCGCGTTATTTCCCAAAGGAAGAACATTATTTGGCAACATTTAAACATAATTTCCTTTTCTCCGACCATCGACGAAGCCTGCTCAAATAGTTCTGAAGAAGCTCCGCCTGACTTGCCTTGTTTTTCATATCGTCTGAAAATTTCAATATTTATTGCTTTTATTCCCTCATTGATTTTTTCTCAAGATAAGAAGAAATATATGATGATACTAAACTCGACGGACTCGGCTTATAACGCTTATCCACTCTGAATAATGTCCATTTATCACAACCGTCTGCTTCAGTCAGCCACTTATAAACCCACTTCAGAATTTGACCTGTAATCTCATCGAATACAGAAAACGCCCATATGGGGCCAAACACTTTATTAAGTCCAAGTATACTCGCATAATGTCAAAATACATCCAATTCCTATAAAATATTTCCTTTGCAAAGCTGTATTGTGATTCATTAAGGTAGTCAAGCGATTTTGAGAGAGAGAGGGTAGCATCTCCCCCCCCAGGAACTCGAGTTTTTAAGCCCAGCACAGGCACAGGGACCAGAGAGTACACGCAATTGAAAGACATACTACGGATGTATAATAACTATAGCTCAAGTAACTCAAACACTGAAAATGTTTTTTGTCAAGATCGATACAAAATATCACCAACTACATCGGCTGGATTCTATAAATTTATTGTTTCAATTGTGCAAAGGTCCAGTCTCATTTTGTAAGCCTGAGACATAGCTGAGTGGTCAATCCGAAGTGCACAGTACACGCGTTTCAGCTGACAATGGTAGGAATTCACATGATCACAAAATATGGTAAATGATATTTTTTTTTTTTTTTATCAAATTACCAGTTGCAGACATCTCTGATCTATGTGGTCGTGCCGGAGTAAAAACAAACATTTTATTTACTTGTGAATAAAACTCCTTTTCTCCATCATTAACTAGTGGTTTCTCAGACCCAGATTACGCCTACTTAAGACCATGTCTAGGTAATTTAACACCAGAAGAAAAAGTACTGCGCCTCCTACAACTTAAAATGTATTTTATTTATATCATTTTTCATCTCTGGCAGAAATGCATCCTGGGCAAGCACCCAATTCGCTCATGGCTTGGCACACCCCTACTAATACCGTTTCTTTTTCACTTTTTTTAAAATGAATTAATAATTATTACATGAATCAGCGCCTCCCTTTCACTCATAATTTTTCCGTGCTGCCTTCTGTTCTATTAAGCACGCCGAATCACTTTTTATCCATCTTGGCATCCTTCTAAACAAAAGATGTCCTCGTAGCTTCGATAATTAATGCGTTTAACTGTATTGTTCCCTTTCTATGTTTAGTCCCAATTTAGAGAGTCTAAGAAGTTCCTCAGCCCATAATAACCCCCTTTCTTGAAATTAAAATCCTTGCCCTTATCCTTGACTATTGCAAGCTTATTCCTTGGCGTCCACGCTAGGAGACCTTCCTGTACCATCTTATGCTACACAGATCGCTGGTGATGGCCGAATCGACGATATTCATGTCCTTTCATTGGTCTCTCACGTTCTGATTTTTTTTTTTTTTTTTTTTTTTTTTGATTTGGTAGTTGTTGGCGCATCGGCTTCTATGGCCATATTGCACCTCCCAAGGTTTTTGCAGTACTTTGATCCAAGCCCGAGGCGGGAATCGAACCCGCGACCTTGGGTTGCCGGGCAGGTACTTTACCCACTCGGCTAGCCCGGTCGGCCTCACGTTCTGATTTATCCCACAGGTCGAGGGACGAGTCCGTGATTTTCATTCAATGACTGGCAAGTTGAAATCTCCCATAACAAGGCATAGTGCTTATTCATGTATTCAAGTCGCATATAAAGATTATTGTCATACTCACTGACATTTTGTGGCTTGCAGCGCACACCTGTCCCACCTTTCCATTACTCCTAACCATCTAGCACCAGCCAGATCGAGCACCATAGAGATTGTTCCGAACCAGGGTACAAGCTTATCGTATTGAGAAAACTTGTAATAAAAAGCATATAATCTCCCTCACGTATACATTCCTGTTGCTTTTATGGCGTCTCAATATTCTTAGCTTATAATTTGCCGGTGTATAAATGTGTGAGCAAATGTGTATTAAGCCGATTGTTTTGAGCAGGCTGAACAATCCGGAATAACTTAGAAAACCGTAATTACTCCGACTGGGATCTACTGATTACAAGAATTCTTGAAGAACTCTTCAATTTAGTCTAAATTGAAGAGGTCTTCTAGACTTTTCAGTCTCCGCTCCTGCCTGTACACATTATATGTTTCAAAATGGAATCCGTCGTCTCCTGTATCGATGTGATTCCATTAAAAAAATTCTTCAAATAAATTTTTATTTCCTGGGATGGAGAAGCAGAGATAGAGTTTACAAGGGCAGTGAGAATGACTACAAAGTTGTGAAAGAGAATGCTTTAATTCTCCCCCCCCCCACGGTTCCAGAAGAGTTTTTTCAGTAATACTCAATGATTTCTTATGCTCTGTGCTCGGCTTATTGAGGTCTTCGATTAACAATGCCTGAGTAATGGCTCTGAGTCGATTTGCTTGATACCTAGGTTGTGGTTGGGTGGAAATGCTTGCACTTGCACGTTTTATACCTAAAATGGGCAAAAGTTGCTTCAAACGGTTGTTTGTTCATAATTTGCGCAGAAACAACTAAGACCATGAGGAGCCAGTATAACGTGTATTTTTAAATTCCATGCATTCCCTGTCGGGTGGCCTGCTTTGTGGAATGAAAAACCGCAGTTTCCAGAAAGGGAAAACCATAAAATCCGCTCGTGAGACCCATTAAAATACAGCCAGGAAGAAGCACTCGTAGGCGCCTCCGTAGCCAGGTGGAAAGGAGAAGCAGTGCGTAGCACACGCTTCTTGATTAGACCGGGGTTCGAGCCCGTCACCACCGGATGCGGAAAGGTCAGGGAATGACCACCGCACCGGAGCAATATGGCCTTAGTTGCTAATGCTCCTAAAAACCAAACAACAACAACAAGCACTCGTAACAGTTTCATAACCACTGTGATAGGAGCAAGGGCAGAGAAAATGGTAGAAGTTAATTTCGATGTGACACAGATTTAGCCACGTCAGACATTTGCATTTCTTGCATTAGAATGCCAAGATTAAAATAATAATTGAAATTTTTTTTGTTTCGGCATTTTATTAGATTTCTACAGAGAAATTATTAGTTCAGTCCTTGTCAAAGAAACCCTTCTGTTAGTAAGGATATGCACATACATGTTTTGCTCTGAAGGGCTGTATTTTTGTCCTTCTGTCAGTTGCAAAACAATACGATAAAAATCATTTATGAACGTTAATCATCTTCACTTCCGTCTCTGAAGGGTCACAGCAATGTAACTTCCTCTATACAGAAGAAACAAAAAGAAGAATAGGGACAAGCAGTTATACGTGAGATATAGCAAACTTAGTACATACACTGCCCCACAATTAATACCCGGACACTTGCATATCTAAAAATAACCTTTATTTACAGGAAAACTAATAACGTGTGCTGAAACCTTTAGCTTTTATGACGGCCTCCACCATTTTTTCATAAATGGACTCCAATATTTTCCGCCATTCGGTTTTGAAAGCGGCGACCAGTTCAGCTCTGTTTTTCGGATAATCTCTCCTCATACACACACATGACCATCCAATTCATCTCAGAGGTTCTCTACAGGACTGAGGTCAGGGCCCTGGGCAGGTCGTCCATCTTTTCGACACTCATGTCCTCAAACCAGTTTGTCAACGCTAAAACATTATGACATGGAGAGTTGTCCTGCTGATACAGTATGGAGCTTCCCCGAAGTGCAGCCATAACGCATTATTTTCCAGACCTCTTTCATAGTTTTGTCCAAAACAATGAATGATTTACAGGCCAAAAAACATCCCCAGACCACCAACGCTGCCTCTGCCAAACTTCATTGTCGGGACAATACAGTTCGGAAGGTAGGTTTTTCCGGAACACCCAGAAACACAACCCCTAATAGTTCCAAAGCACAGTTTGCCATTGGCATACGGTCCAAGAACGATGGGCCTTACACTAAACTAGATGCTACCTACATGTGTCCCAATCATCTCACTGATGATTGGGACACATGTATGTGTGTGTGCTACGACAACATTGTCTCTGTTTCAAGAATACTTTATTTTCAGGACTCTCCTGTCATGTTTCATCAGGTTCGGAAAAATTTCCTTGTCGTTTCGTGACGGTTCCAGCATCAGTCCGCTTGCATTTACAGATCGCCAATCGTCAACATAGGGATCGTCAGCGCTGTTGAAATGGCACGTAGAAATCGACTGCTTATGTGGCACCTTATTGTCATGGGGCACTGGAAGTCCGTTAATTCAGTCGATCGCACCATCTTGCATTCACAGTCGTACAACTGTCTCCTTGAAGGTCTACGAGCATATTTATAGTTGTTTCTCACCAGTGGTGCTTGGGTGGGACGTGACCAACTACCAACAGCGGGGTGTCCGGATATTAATGGTAGAGAAATATATATGTAGGTGATTTCTGATTAGCATAGCGACGAAATTATTCGGGGAAAATCGTTTACAAGCACCAGGTATTAAATAAATTTTCTGTTTATGCTACAAGACCGTCATTTACAAGAACATCACCGTATTTAGATGCAACGTGAAATCGAACTCGGCTGCAAAAGTCATGGAGTTCTGTCTTTAAGAATGTCCTACCATGTAGCTCTGCGTTATTCGCCTTTAAGACTGTTTAGCAATGCTGTGATTATGTGTCGACTGTGCAGATTGCATTTATTTGGAGTGGAAGGGAGCCACTTCAGTAGGCTAGCGTGACCATACTTGGCGAATGTACAAGTAAGTAGTGACTTCACCTACAAACTCATTGTTATGAGTTTGTAGGTGAAGTGACTACTATATACTGTCTTACGCAATACCTACAATCTTTAAGGTAAAATAAGAGTTTTTATTGCAATAACAAGAAAGTGAAAATGCCCCACAGCGGTCCAAACGCTAGAAGAAATTTGCATCATCATGTTAAAACGCTTTCGAATGTGAGACTCAGTATGGGAGAAGTATTATTTCATACAATTATTATGAAATAAAAGAAAAACATACCGCATTCAATTAAAAACTGCGAGGTAACAACTCCAGCCTTCTGAAATTGCACAAATTCTGTAACAAAAATGATCAGCAAGGGTATAAATGTAGAATAAAACATACAGATAATAACGAAAACAGGTATGATGCATATAAAGGAATAAAATGTAATTCATTGGGCATACACCTTCAACACTTAACCTGTTACGAAATCCAGCAAACTACATTCGTTAGAAAGGTTGACAAACTGGATGACACTGCTATTCTGAATGATTCATGTGCAGAAGATTCCAGTTGAATTGTGAGACACGAACGAGTCCACAGTTTTAGCACTGCAGAGAAATCCTAAAGACAAAATGTTTCTAAATCTTTTTCTGGCAGAAGATTAACCCCGCCGGCAATACCCACCTCCAACTTCTCTGTGCAACCTCCTGTCGACTACTTAATCATTACTATTATTAAAAAAATAAATTGCTCGCAAGAGGTCGTTGTTTAACTTTAATGTGTGTATACGTTACGTGCAAATACGCCGTCACTTAATTTCTCTCCTTTTTCAAGGTACGATATGAGCTTCGGTAATACATAATGCCAAAGTTCAGAGATCGCCGACCCTCAAGAACCGTCACGTAGTTCCACTCATCATGTGTGACGGCAGACTCTGTTAAGAGCGACAAATGCGCTACGGCGTAGCCCAGCCTTACCCTGTTCGCCACCCATAGCGACAACTGTTTCCGGTTTCATCAAAAGATATGGAGCCCCTTATTCTGAAAATCGACTTCTTCCGTGTTTTCATATTTCGTTATTGCCAAACTCTTTCTGAATGATAAGAAAAAACTACGCAAAGAAAGTCAAAAATCAGGACTGAACAACAAAACGTTCGAAATTTATAAACAAAGCGCTCACGAACACAAAACAGTTTCGTGCGTAGTATGGGCACAAGCGCTTTTTAAATGCAAAGTCCCCTAACCCTATTAAAAAGAGTCTCCGTTCAACAACAACAACAAAAAACCTTTTTGGCAGAAAAATAAAGGAGGAATGAAATAACAAAAATCAAAAAAATAAATGAATAAAATGAAAGTGACACTGTTCTCGGAGTTCTTAAATCCGGAAACTGGCTCCTTTAAGTAGGGGGTAGAGAAATGGAGAGGCTCCAACTTGATTCTGTTAATGCATATTTCTGTATTCCGGGCATACCATAGAGTCATGATCATCAAGTCTGCTGCGAGCACTCTGAGCACCATATGGAAACAAAGGTCGACAGCCTTGGGTCGATAACCATCACCCAGAACAAGTCTGAGAAAGAAAAAAAAAATTAAGATGAATAGAAATCGTGGTGCCCAGGTAGGCTCTTATAACAGAGCTGACATCAGTGTAAAATACGGTGATTCCAGGGGTGATGCAGCGGATTATCAATATAGCTGTGTCATACAGATTACATGTGGCCCACCAGATGGGGCTTTTATAGTCCACGTAAAGTTGTAAACCGAAGAAAGCCGAAGTAAAACAGAAAAAGCGCAAGTTAAAAGGGCCTACAGAAAGAAATACTACAAAAGGTTGTAACTCCATCACGGGCTTCGCTTGGGCAATATAGTTTCGCGCTTCAAGAGAAGGTGGGAATTGAAAGGCAACTGGTTTGTAATTTTCTGGACACATCCATGTATTCTACTGTGTAGACAAATAATCATTTGGCCATACCGTTTCGAAAAGTTTCTAAAATTTAAGAATGAAGCCATCCATATACTTCAAAACAAAACTATGCAATCAATCAAAACTTAAACAGAAAGACAAAAATCATTAAAATAAGTGAAAGCTATTACGTACCTATTCTTGAAAAGGAGCCGTTAACATGATGTAACAGGTATGAAAACTATGCCTGCTTTGGTGGGTTATTCGCCTAATTGTGATAATGGCTATCAAATGACCCGGTGCAAGGATTACAGTTAATCTTCAGGAATGTAAAATTCAGTCTGCAGGCAGCCCGAGTGTTGTCAACTTTTACAGATTCATAATGTTAAATCTATACAGTATAAAAATAACGGAAATAATGAAGAACAAGACGATTTTATAACATTTCAATAAAATTGATAAATAACACATTTTTCTACTAAAGTAATTCTTTATTTATGCAATTTTTCTCTTCAATTAAGATGATGACTTTAAAATATTCATATCATGTCAGCATTTTCTGAAACATTTTCTCAGTTTATATTAAAACCTGTAGTAGACAACAATATTTGAGAATTTTATTTTACTGAAACTGGCAACACATATCGACTTCAAAGCATTGAGTTATTAATGACTGTAGATAACAGGTTGCGATACGTTCTCACCAGCTGGATTAGGTTTAATACAAATAGCGCTACCCCGCTAAATGGCACAGTACTATATTAGCTTCTATACACTGAGTGGACAGAAATAATGGGGTACCTACCTGGTAACGGGTAGGCCCACCTTTCGACCTCATAAATTGCCTTTGGATTTAATTCCTTTTTTCCCAAAAATTGGATAAAAGCACGGTAACTAATTTTGTCCATTTTTCCTCATCCACACAACTTGGTTAAATCCGAAGACTTAAAAAAGACTAATGAAACTACATAAAAAGTGGTGGGTAATTTTAGAAGTACTGTATATTTTTCATGAAAGGCCGATAAGAATGAAAACAATAAGTTTAATAAAAAAAAAAAGTTATTACAGTAAAATTCCAAGAACTTCCGCCCTTGTTGTTCCAGGTCCAAAAATATCTCTGCAATGTACTTTTACCACCCCACCTTTCACCAGTGTCAGTCTTCAGTCAGCTGTTTTTCGCATCGGGCGTGTTATTCCGCACTAATGCATTTTTGTTTATTTCTATTTCGTTTTAATTATTTTGTTATTTCTGAATTTAGTTGATTTCTAGTTTTATTTTTTTAGGGCTTATTAGACATGGATAGATTTCTAATTAAAAACGTAAGTTAGATGATGACAGTGAATCAAGTGAATCAATTAGTACTAGTTCTAAAACTGTCGTGCGCCAGTATAATGAAGACTATTTGTTTTTCGGATTCTTTTCATCTGGAGAAGAGCAGCCACGTCCTCCTAACTGTGTTGTTTGTGGTGAGAAACTGACAAACCAAGCTATGGTTCTAAGTAAGCTGAAAAGACATCTTCACAAAAGACACTCACATTTATGCGAGAAACCAATTGAATATTTTAAAAGGCGTATCGCTGATAAAACATGCCAGGCTGAACGATGGACAAAATCACAACTATTTCTGACAAAACTCAAGAGGCAAGCTATGCCGTTGCCGAAATCGTGACAAAAAAAAGATGAAATCACATACAATTGCTGAGTCAGTAATTTTACCAGCATGCTGTAAAACTGCAAATATTATGTTTGGCAAGGAGTATGAAAAAGAGATTTTGAAAATCCCTGTCTGATAACACTATTAATTGGCATGTACATGCCAATGTACATGGAGATAGACGCCGATGACCTCATCCTTAAGGTTTCGGCAAACTCTAGGGCGCAGCTGGAAGAACTAGCTAAAGTGTAAAGTGTGTTTAGGATCTAACGGCACCTGGGGTGTCCCCCATCTCCGCATAGTATACATTGTCGTGTGTTACAGATTGCCGCTAGGTGGCCGGTAGTACGAGTTGATAGTAAATTGTGCTCCCTAAAGTGATTTAAATTTAGTGATTAAATCTAGTTTGTTACTTGATCTGATGGATATCATCGTGTAGTGGACGCCAAAAGCTTTTCAACCATACGGGTTATGGAGGTACTGGACTTATAGCAGATAAGTAACTTTAAATTTTAATTTGTATATGAACGATCTTGCTAAAGCCGAAGCGAACTGCTGCCATTATCTGACCGGCTGAAGGTCACTGCTGGGAAACGACGGGTTAACATATATAAAGCTAATTGCAAAGGTCATGCTGCTTTTACTGCTTGCGGCCTAAGCCTTGGTCACACTATACTGCCTTCGGAAATAGTTTCCCACCCGCGACCACCTGTTTTTATCCCATTTCATTGCGCTTGTCCGACTTAAACGCTATTGTTCTCCCTCAAACTCTACCAACTTGTACTTAGACTGCAGAATTGTCAACTGACTGCCCCACCCCAAAAATTCCCACACTTCACTATGAGTGACGCAGATATCGAGGTTATTGACCGGCAGCGGTCTGACTATCCTATCCGCTCAAGAAATGAAGCGCCGGTTACAAATGAAGAGACAACCAAATCTTCAAAATTAAAACTAAAGAAGAGGTGTAGAAGAAAATCTGCGACAGACTCGCAACCAGCAAAGGAAAATCCAGACGACGGAGAAAACGAATCGACAAGTGATTCCGACCACGAGGATAATAATACCCGAGCCTTTCCCCTTACTCAGAGTCCCCCACTATCAGGAACCCCTGTGGACCAAGTCATTGCTATTAGAGGGACACTTGATGAATATTTGGGCAAGAAATCCAACAGAGTCACTGCTGCTATCCGCACTGACATTCTCACCATCTTCAGCAAAATGGAGACGGTAATCCTAAATCTCCATATTGAACATGAACGACTACAATCCAAACTGGAAGTTCTTTCGCAGGAAAGGGGAAATAAAATGCAACAACGCCCCCCAACCTTTGCAGGGGCTTTGAGAAATGGCGCGCCTGTTGCGCCTAACAAACCTGACATTTCCCAGACCAAGAGGGCAAAACGAAAGCCAGAATCGCACATCGTTTTGATTAAACCGGTAGAGGATGCGCAGCTTGACACTAGTGAAGCCGTCAAAGAGACCCTGACAGCTAATCTAAAGGAGCAAATGAAGACTGTCAAGATTAGGAGTATCCGGAAGACCAGGCACCCAGGTGTGGTGATAGAAACAGACACCAGGGAGGAGGCACAAACTATCCTTAACAATGCCAATATGACCAAGTTTGGACTAAAGGCAGAAGTTCCCAAGAAAAAAGGGCCTTCAATCGTAGTGTTTGACGTAGATCAGGACGTCACTCCTGAAGAACTTGCAGAAGATATTTACAGTAAAAACCTCAGCCTGCACTTACATGAAAACGCAGAAGAAGATGACGTCTCTCCAAAATACAAGACTAAATCAAAAACTCACTCTAACGTAAACTGGGTAATCCATCTCTCTACTAGAGCGTGGCAAATCCTAGGAACGCAGAGCCGTATTTTCATTGGCTGGGGAAGCCACAGATTTAAAGAACATATTCCTGTCCCCAAATGCTATAAATGTCTTCGCTTTGGCCACACTTCGCACACATGCAACCAGCGAGAGTCGACGTGTGGCCACTGTGCCCAAAAAGGGCATGGATACAGGGACTGCCCAGCAAAAGATCAACCACCAACCTGTGCCAACTGTAAGGTGGCCAAGGCGCCCCATCAGCACTCAATCAGGGATGGAAACTGTCCAGTATACCTAAAAGCTAAAAGTCTGTACCAAATGAGAATCAACTATGGATAGAGCCCCTTTAACCAATAACTACAAAGAAATAAGAATTGTCCAACAAAATGCACAGAGAGCTAGGGGGGGTAGCCGACCAGCTAAAAGTAAAAATAGAGGAAAATCAAATAGATGTGGTCTTACTTCAAGAACCCTATGTCCGGTCGGGAGTGGTTACTGGGTATCCTGCAACATACAAAATAGTTTATTGCACAACAGAGAACCCTTGGGCTGCAATAATAGTCAGAAATCCAGATATCACTACCACCAAGATAACGCCACTCTGTACTGCAAACAGCGCTTGCGCACAAATTATAACTCCGCTGGGCCCGCTCTTCTTGTTGTCCTTATATACCCATCCTGGAGAAGATATTGCCCCAGCAATCTCAACTATCCAGACAGCTCTCCAACTTCTTTCAGGGGGGCGGTTGCTAATAGCCATGGACGCAAACTGCCGATCTGTGCTTTGGCACAGTCACACACCTGACAGGTCTGCTCATAGGAATGGTGCACGACTTGAAGATTTCTTCCTCACAACAGGACTTCAAGTTATAAACCGCCCTGGTCATCTCCACACCTACAGCGGCCCCCCTCTGGGAAAGCAACATTGACGTTACAGCGGCGACTCCAGATATTGCTGTCAAGCTCGCCAGATGGACTGTTCAAGAATCCTGGACTACGTCGGACCACAGAGCGATTTCATTCTCCCTGGTTCGCTCTCTGGAAAGTACCCCTCCAGTCCCCAGAGATGTGATACGTTATAACGTCAAGAAGGCTGACTGGGAGCGCTTTCGAACAGAACTGTCAACGAGACTCCCTGAAGATATTCCACTCTTTGACACACTAACTCCGGATGACTGTGTAAAAAGCATTACCGCTACTATCAGAAGCGTCTGCGACCTTTCCATCCCACGCAGAAGGCCCTACAGGTATGCTGTCCCTTGGTGGAACCACCAGCTAGACGATCTAAGAAGAAGGGTCCACCATGCTAGGAAAATGTTCCAGCGGGCAAGGGCGACGATGTCCTCCCAAGAGATTACGGCAGCCAGGGAAGCTTACTGCACAGTCAGAAATGAATATACTAAAGAAATTCGCAAAAACAAAAAGCAATCGTGGCAAACTCTGGTGTCAATCTCCGGAAATGAGAACCCCTGGGGCATCGTTTTCAAAATTGTAACTAATAAATTACCACGTGGTGAGGTGCTTGATACAACACTGAAAATAGACGGTACTTCCACCTATACCTGGGAGGACACTATAAATAACATTCTTGATACCATTTACCCTGTTGAAGAGGCACCCTTGACGCAACAGCAACAAGAAATTATCAACCAGAATTTAGAATACCACACAGCAACGGTGGAGCCCCCGTTCACTGGCTTTGAGATGGACCTGGCAATTACCAAGATGAAAGATGGAAAAACACCAGGTGCAGACCTGCTGGAAGTAGAAGTTCTCAAAAAATTCGCTGAGGCCTGTCCAGCTATACTTCTAAGCCTACAGAATAAGTGCCTGGCAGAGGGCACCTTCCCAGCTTCATGGAAGACTGCAACCTTAAAACTAATACTGAAAAACTCGGACAAGTCACCACAGAACCCAGCCGATTGCCTTACTCTCCGTGATGGCCAAACTACTGGAGCGTCTACTCTTGTTTCGACTTTCTGCCTGCTACGAGGAACACCAACTCTCCTCAGAAAAACAATATGGCTTTAAAAAAGGCTGCAGCACTGAAGACGCTGTCAACAATCTAATCACCCAAGCAACGCACTCAGCTTTCAAGTACTCTCTTGCTATATTGGTGGACTTTGCTGGAGCTTTCGACCGCCTGTGGTGGCCCAGCGTTCTTCGGAGACTTCGGCACTCAAATGTTTCTAAAAATCTATATAACAGTTTGAAGTCTTATCTAACCAACAGAAAAGTACGAGTTAAAAAGCATCTGTTAACAATATTTTGGACGCAACCTTCCACCCTCATGTAGACCCACAGACAACCCAACAAATCAAGATGTGCACAGAGAATGACGGCTACCGAACAGAAGACAGGGAACCGGATTTCACAATAGAGGAATTACAAGCGGCTGCACACCTTATTAAAAGTAAGAAATGTCCAGGTCCGGACCTCTTGGAGCCGGAAATCATCAGGAAGGTGGTGGAGATAGCCCCTGACATGCTACTGAACCTCTTCAATCTATGTCTCCAAACTGGGACCTATCCGAAGGACTGGAAAAAAGCAAATATTAAACTCATAATTAAAAACCCGACAAAACCACCAGACCAACCAACTTCCTACAGACCAATAGCCCTACTAACAGTCTGCAGTAAACTCTTGGAACGACTCCTGTTAACCAGAATACAGGCTCACTACCTACAGGCAAACCTAATGTCCCCAAACCAGTACGGCTTTAGACCGGGAACGTCGACTGTAGATGCCCTGAAGAACGTCCTTGCACGTGCAGCTGCCACAGAAAACAAATATTTCCTGGCTATCTCTATCGACTTTGCTGGGGCGTTCGACACCCTTTGGTGGCCGAGCGTCCTGGCCCGGCTCCGGGAGAGTGGGATGCCGGGCAACCTCTATCGAGTAATCGAAAGCTACCTCTCCAGTAGACTCATCATGGTGAATGCTCCATATAAAATACTCACCAGAAAAATCTACAGAGGCTGTCCACAAGGCTCCGTTTTAGGACCTACGTTATGGAACATCGTCTTGGATGAATTCCTAAATACAAATATTGGAGAGGCGTCTTCACAAGCTTTTGCAGACGACCTCATCCTGATGATAGAGGGAAACAGCAGAATCCAGCTGGAAAGAAAGGCAAATCATGCCCTTAAAATCCTACAAGAGTGGACCAATATCCACTTCCTTAGGATCTCTGCAACCAAAACGGACTCCATTCTCCTCAAGGGTTCCCTAGATTACAGGAGACCCCCACAGATTAAGATTGATGGTATCACATTACGACTGTCCAAGGAACTTAGATACCTGGGAGTGATACTGGATCCCACTCTCTCCTTCCAGGCACACTTGAAATACATCCGTAAGAAGATACGGGGCTATACAGCCCTTGTTACCAGAGTCGCAAAAAGGGACTGGGGATTGAAAAAGAAGACCCTCAAGTTGTTTTACAAAGCCGCCTTCCTGCCGATAGCTACCTATGCTTCCGGAGCATGGTACCCCAAAGTTACCATGGCTGTAAATCGCAGAATCCTCGACTCTATCCATAGAGCCATGCTGCTCGCTATAACCCGGGCCTGCAGAACAGTTAGCACCCACGCGCTGCAGGTGCTGGCGGGAACCCTACCTTTAGACCTCGAAGTAGCTAAATGTGGAATATTATATGAACTCTCCAAGGGAAGAGCCTGCACCTTCGCCGGCTTCGACGCAGATCCTACCACAAACCGTTTGACTGAGAAAAAGAGACTTACAAATCATCTCATGCAAACCTGGCAAACCAGATGGGAGAATTCCCCAAAGGGAGAAGTCACCAAACGATTCTTCCCCAACGTTGGAAAACTCTATCCAATGGCTCCAGCATGGTTCACGCCGGGACTCCACGCGACCTTCCTGCTAACAGGACATGGTGCCTTTAAGGCTAAACTTACAGCCCTGGGCATTACAGATGACCCTACTTGCTGCTGTGGAGAGCTGGAGAGCTGGCACCACCTCATGCATGAATGCCAGCTTTATGATGACCTCCGCTGTCAGCTCATCACCCGGATCACTTTTTTGCCCAGAGATAGAGAACAACACCTCCTGGACGGAAGGCAGGAATATATTGCCTTCTCAAAGTTCGCTGAAGCCTTGTACAGAAGAAGACGGGACCTGAATGCACACTAGCCACATAATGGCTAGAAGCCAAAATGTGCATAACACCAAAGAGGACCTACCAAGCAACCATGAAGATAAACAAAAAATCTGAATGAAGGACGAATAGCAGCTGTTCTGGCGGCCTGAGCCAAGCACTAGCCCGGCTCTCCTTTAATACCCCTTCCTGGCAGGAGGACGAGATGACCAGTCACCTCGCCCCCCTGCTACCCCACCTTTCTTTCTGGTGAGGCATGGGCATGCCTCACTGACAACCTGGGGGAATCTCTTCTGTGTCCCCCATACTTCTGCCTTTTGCCCCCAACCTTCTTCCTCCCCTCCCCCACTCTATCTATACACGACGCGAGCGCCCTACACACTAAATTTAATCTAGCCCAAAAATAATCTTCGCCCAGTCTCGGCCTAATTATCCTCCGCATTGCCCTACTCCTGCCATATGAATGCATGCACACGTGCTGTATGCAAAGATCCAAAGTAATTACGATTGCATGGATGCGTATATATTATGTATCACTGTTGTGTATATGTACATATATGTGTATGTTCTTATATATATGTGTACATAGTTTTTTTTTTTTTTTTTTTTATAGGTCCTAGCTGCCGAAATCTCAGGAAATTAAGCGGCAGGACCTGCCAGAGTAAATCTTAGTCTACTGGTGTTTCCTGGTCTGCCTCCACGGGGCGAAGATGGGGCAACGCTGGGCTCCAGCAGGGGTCCAGCGGCTAAATGACCAGATGAACAACGGTACACGACATTACACAGGTACAATACCCACACACTTTTAAACCTCTGGCATTCCCAGGAAACTGGTACACCCACAAAAAAAGCAACGCGGAGATGGGGGAAACCCCTGGTGCCGCATGACAACAATATACCTTACACCTTACTAACAAATATCAGACAGTTACCAGATTCATACACCGGGGTTGTCCGCAGGGCTCTGTGCTTGGCCCGTTCCTCTGGTCTATTGTCTTGGACGAGTTCCTGGGCTTGGACCTTGGGGGGGGCTGAGCCCTTGGCCTTTGCGGACGACCTTGTCCTGTTGGTGCGTGCGGACACTAGGTCGTCCTTGGAAATTATTGCAAATGCGGCGCTTGTGAAGCTCCAGAACTGGGCAGCCTTGCACAACCTTACCATCTCGGCAGAAAAAACAAAATCCATTCTCCTCAAGGGCAGACTACAAATTAGAAGACCACCTACGATGAAATTAAACTTCACCCCCATCCGACTGTACACAGAGGTTAAATACTTAGGTATTTACATTGACTCTGGTCTTACTTTCCATAACCACCTGAAATATCTAGCCACCAAAATCCGGAAGTATGCCGCCATGATCAGGAGGGTGAGCAGATCCGACTGGGGCTTGAAGCACAAAGCTCTGACCCTCATATACAAAGCAGTATTTGTCCCGATTGTTTGCTATGGTGCCTCCACCTGGTATAGACAAGCTACACTAACAAAAAACAAACAGAAGCTGGATACAATTCAAAAGGTTCATGCTGCTATCAATTAGTAGGGCGTGCCGCACTATTAGCACCCCTGCCTTGCAAGTTCTAACAGGTTGTCAGCCACTCTACCTAGAAGTAGTCAGGCGAGGCCTATATTACCACCTTAGGAAAGGAACACCAGCTGAAATAGTAAATCTCCAGCTGGATCTTGCAAATGACCCCAAGATAGAGAAGAGGAGAATCACCCAACACCTACAAGCAATATGACAACAGAGCTGGGAAACCACGCAGAAAGGAGACATCACGAGGCGATTCCTCCCAACTATAAACCATACTCACCCAATAGCCCCTCCCTGGTTCTCACCTGGTCTGCACATGACGTTTATTATCACTGGACACGGCCCCTTCCGTCAGAAACTCACAGCTATGGGGATTGAAAGAGACCCGCGGTGCCATTGTGGAGAAGAAGAGTCCTGGGGGCATCTCATGTATGAGTGCCCTGCCTATGACAACAGTAGAATCAAGTTTGCTACCGCAATTCAAAGGAATCCACGAAACCAAGAGTCCTCGCTGCTGCTCGATGAAAACACATACAGGGCACTAACTGTGTATGCGCAGGAAATCTTCGCACTGAGGCTAGCCAAGATTGCTGAAATGAGAACAACATCGGATCATGCTGCCCAAGGCCTGAATCAGACTGGCGTGGGTTAGCTCCTTCTCTGCTAGAGGACACTGCCTTGACAACTTACAAATCGTTTAAGGGTAGGAACACTGCTGGTACCATTCTGGTGCGGGACTGCTGGCACTCATCGAGTGCGGGATACTGCTGCAAACCCCTTATAGGGTAGGAACAGCCGGCACCGTTCTGGTGCGGGATTGGTGGCACTCTGGAGAACTTCTGAGTGCGGGATACAGAGTCCATTGGCCTCTGGTGATCATGCAGGGGCACCTGTCCCCTGCTACTTTAACTCCCACCCCCAGATCCCTATTTTCACCTCACAAAGAGCGGACTGCTCCTTAACTTCAGTCCGTCCTCCTTTCCCTCTTTCTGTTCCTTCTAACTCGTACTCCTGCTCTGTTTCCCCCCCCCCCCACTTTTTTATTTTTTATTTTTTATTATTATTTTTTATTTTTTTATTATTATTATTATTTTTTTTTTTTTTTTGTATTATTATTTTTTTTATTTTATTTATTTATTTATTTTTATTTATTTATTTTTTTTTTTTTTCACTTGACCTTTGTCAGGAAGCTTAGGCAACCCTGGCAAAGGCCAGCCAGAGTATAATGGGCAGCCTGGCTCACCTCCCAGTGGTGGTGGCGGGCAACGTGGGGTCCCACTAGGGGCTCTGCGGCCAAGCAGCCAGAGACACAACAACAAAACATAACACTACTCTGACAGAAACCAGACATTACACTTTTTCTGGCTTTTACAGAGATTCTGTACTTCTTCACAAAGTACCATGGTGCAGATGTGGGAAACCACAGGTGGCGCCTTTCACAAAACACTATGCCACTATGTCGTGTGTTACAGTACGCTGTAAAGGCCAGAGATTTAAAAGTGTATGGATATTGTGGGGTGTAGTGTCGTGTACCGTTGTTCATCTGGCCATTTAGCCACTAGACCCCTGCTGAGGCCCAACGTTGCACACACTAATCCCCGTGGAGGCAGACCAGGTACACCAGTTTTGTTTGTTTGTTATTTGGTTTTTAGGAGCATTAGCAACTAAGACCATATAGCTCCGGGATATGCGGTGGTCATTCCCTGACCTTTCCGCATCCTCCGTATTTGGTGGTGACGGGCTCGAACCCCGGTCTAATCAAGAAGTGTGTGCTACGCACTGCTGCTCCTTCCCACCTGGCTACGGAGGCGCAATCCAGGTACACCAGTTATTTTTAGATAAGTACTCTGGAAGGTCCTACCATCTAGACCTAGTTACCTGAGATTTCAGTGGCTAGGACATATTTGTGAAAAACAAAAAAAAAAAAAGAAAAGGGATAAGACGCTGTTAGGGTTGAGAGGCGGAGAGAGTTTGTGCATTAATTTGGTTGCTTTAAATTTTGGTTGTGTGGGACATTCGCTGTTGATTTAGACAGACAGACAGAGTAGAGGGGTGAGACTGAAGACTGGGAGGTGAAAGTCAGAGGAGGTCTATAGGAAAGGTGACCCCTGGGAAGATCACTGGGGCAGGCCCATGCCCCACCAGGAGGAAGAAAATAGAGGGGCGAGGGGGAGGAGCAGAGAGTTGGTTCCCTCCCCCCGGTGGTGGAGATAGGCTTATGATTGGGAGCCATCCCGTTTCAAGAACATATACAGACACACACGTTAAATATATGTACAGAGAACATATATAAATATATGTAAAAAACTGTTGTATATAAATCTTGTATATTAATTGATGTGTATACATATTGATTGTATATTGTGTGTAATAAATGAAAAAAAAATGAATGAAAGACCTTAGACCGACTATATGACTGGGCAAGACAAAACCACTACATATCACACCGGACAAAACTAAATCAAACTTACTGAAAGGGAAACTGGACTTGCATCGACCACCTCAGATCAAGATAAATCAGACGACGATAAAATTCTCAAGACAACTGAAGTACCTAGGAGTCATCCTAGACCAGGATGACTCCTAATAGACCAAAATCTATCCTTCAAATATCATCTTCAATACCTCCGCTCCAAGATCAGGAGATACACCACCCTGGTTGCCAGTCACCAGACGGAAATGGGGCCTCAGCCAGCGCACACTTCATATTATAAAGCACTCTTCATACCCATTATCACATACGCCTCTGGCGTGTGGTACAACAAAGCAACCACAGCAGTTAACCGGCGAATCATTGACTCGACCCAAAGAACGATTCTATTCGCCATTACCCACGCCTGCAGCCCAGTGACTACGCACGCCCTTGAGGTCCTTCCTTTGGACCTGGAGATCGTGTTTAGAGGACTGCTGCACCACCAAAAAGTGCCTTAGGCACACGACCGACCCTGCAAACAACCGACCTGCTGAGAGAAAAAAGCTTCTCTACCACCTGCTGCAGGTGTGGCAGGACGGAAGGGCATATACCCTAGAACCCCGACTTGGTTCTCACCGGGACTGCAAGCAGCATACCTGTTCATTGGACATGGTACCATCAATGCCAAGCTTTCCTTACTTGGAATCGAAGATCCTGCTTGCGTCTGCGGCGGATTAGATAGCTTGGCATCATTTAATGTACGACTGCCAGCTCTATGACGACCACCGCAGCATATTAATAACAAAAATAACGTATTCTCCCAAATGACAAAAACACCACATACTGGACACGAAAGAATACCAAGCTTTCACCTCCTATGCCCAAAGAGCTCTTCACAAGACGAACACTCATCGCAATGGAGCGCCACTGATCTTGTGACACCACACAACTCACAAATTGCCTGACAAGCTCTTTGAGTGAACCGGGATTCAAGCCTGTGACTGTTAAATACGATTAATGTTTGCATTGATTATTTATTGTAAACTCCTCTGACCTGGTGGTTGTGGCGGAGTATAAACAAGAACAAGTCTGACAAGCAAAACGACAAAGTTGCGGATAGCAGCTTTGTAGGACTCAACTGCACAGCACTACGGCCATCTCAAGTGGTGGAACCCCAACTTCAAGTGACAACAAACACGGACTTGATATGAAAACTGATCAAGACTTAACGATTTACCACTGGACTCACCAGGATTTGAGATTAATCACCGATCAAGACAAGATGCTGCTGCCAATGCGCCATTGAGGGGAAGAGGGAGGGACAGAGACTGGTCTCTGCCTCCACCCACCCCCCCTCGTCTCCTGGTGGGGCCAGCCCCAACTGACTTTTCTGGGGACGCCTGCCGTATCGTATCCATATTTCTGCCTGTCCCTCCAGCCTCCCCACCCTACTCTAACTAAACCGACCAAGTACTCTCCAAACTTAATAGTAGTAGTAGTAGTGGCACATGATGCAAGAAAGCAAGTGTAGGAGCTTATGCAGCATCAGCCAAAAAAAAAAAAAAAAAAATCATCACACCATTCCCTCCAAATGCCTGTCCAGTTCCTCCTTAAATTTATTTAACCTATCAACTTCCACAACGACAGATGGAAGTTTGTTCCAGCAATTAACCACCCGCTGGCTAAAGGCAAATTTCCGCACATCTATTCTACATCTATCCTTTCTTAATTTGAACTTATGTCCCCGTAGGTTCGTAATCTGAACAAGTGGAAGGATCCCATCAGAATTCAGCGTGCTCAACCCATTCAAGGCCTTATAGACCTCAATCAGATCACCGCGCAGGTGCCTAGTCTCCAGCCACTGCAATTTGCAGAACTTAAGCCTCTCTTGGTAAGAGAATCCCTTCATTCCCCTCACCAATCGTGTTGCTCTTCTCTGTACACGCTCAAGCAAATCTACATCCTTCCTAAAATGAGGCCTCCAGACTTGTACGCAATACTCAAGGCGTGGCCTGACCATTGCCTTATACAGAGGGACAATCACCTCCTTTTCCCTGCTAGCAAAATTCCTATATATCATTGACAAAACCCCATGACCTGCCCTAGCAGCCTGTCTGCATTGCTCAGAAAAATGTTGCACAATTTAGCCAAAGCCAAAAAAAAAAAAAAAAAATTTAATCTCACCTTCGCTTAAATTCCATTTCGGCCTTTTCTGACTTCCAGCGTTCAGCCGTTTTTCTTTTTTTTTGTTTTTTTTAAACCCTTGCCACTGAAATCTTCGGAAACTAGATGGCAGGGCCTGCCAGAGTACCAAAATAATCTCTCTACTGGGTGTACCTGACCTGCCTCCTCGTCGTGGCTAAGTGTGGGCAACGGCGGGTCCCACTAGGGCCCTCCAACTAAATGGTCAGAGAAACAACAGAACATAACACTACAGGTACATAACGATATCCTACACACTTAAATCTCTGGCATCCACAGAGTACACAACGCGGAGATGGGGGTAATCCCTGGTGCCGTTATACAGCTAACACGCTTGACTAATACCACCGGCATATAGGGGAAACCCTGGAGCCCGTAACTAAAACAAACAAACTGATACCACTAACAGGACATCAGTCCCAAGAATGACCACCAAAACCGGACCCTCCACATTATAAGTGATAATTGGACGGGACATGCGTCCCAAGTGCGACCATAGACTCAGACCGTAACTAGAAAAAACCGGAAGATGGGTCACCTTTTCCCACGAGCGACATTTCTTAGACCGGACTGGACTCGCCGAACGGGAACCCTAAGAAGATTCATCACAGCTTTGCTGTTCAAGGCCATCTTGGATCTCCGAACCATGCTCCCTTGCATGGTCCTTTCTTTACCTTCCCCTCTGGCGGGGGGGCTGACGATCTTTGTCTCTTCCCCCACCGCCCTCTCCTTTCCTCTGGCGGGGGCATGGATCTGCCCCACAGGCACCTTGGAGTCTCCTTCTCTATTGACGCCATATTTCTGTCTGTTTTCCCCAGCCTTCAGTCTCCCCCTTACTCTCTCTTAAAATTTTCATGACTAGCGTTCAAACCAACTACTGTACTAGTAATCGTACCCCACACTCAAAATTTAATTAACTCAATTTTTAATCACCTCGACTAACCCTACTTCTAGATTCCTCCCCCACCCCCCCTTTTTTAGGCCCTAGTCATTGAAATCTCAGAAAACTAGGTGGCAGGGGCTGCAAGACTAAAATATAAAGCTATTGGGTACTTGGTCTGCCTCCACGGGGTATAATGTGGGCAACGGTGGGCCCACGGTTAAATGAGCAACAGAACATAACGCTGCACATCTACCAACCAACACACTTGAAACCTCTGGCATGACAGAGAACTGTCTTACACCTACAATGAAAGCAACGCGGAGATAGGGGAACCTCTGGTGCTGTTAGACCCTAAATACACTATAATACCACCCCGAAAAGGGAAGTAATAACACAAATATTTTAGAAAATGTTTCGTATTAACGATTCGTCCACTTTTCCGATTTTTAAACAAGGACATATTGGGAATACATCCCTACCCCACAAAAGGTGATGATATTTTTTTCAGCTTGAGAAGTAATAATATTTTCAGTCTGTTTTCCCCCACCCCAATTACTTATCATAATCAGTTTTAGGATTATTATCTCTCCCCGAAATACGTAAGAAAACATTTCAGCTGAACCTGCAGTTGTTGTTGTTATTTGGTTTTTAGGAGCATTAGCAACGAAGGCCATATTGCTCCTGGAATATGCGGTGGTCATTCCCTGACCTTTCCGCATCCTCTGTATTTGGTGGTGACGGGCTCGAACCCCGGTCTAATCAAGAAGCTGAACCTGTATGTGGTATTTGAAGTCAGATGAGCGATCTTGAAGAAATCTGTGAAGTGCAACGATTTAATATAAAAGTACTTTTATATTAAATTATCAGTTTGTCTCATTTTGATAATCATATGCAATTCGTGCAAAACCACATCTTTGGCAACACCGTATATCTCTGCATGTAGAGCAATGGTTCTGCAATAGAAATGCGAACATCAAACCGGAATTTCGAGCAAATATCAAGTTCACCAGAACCAAAAAAAAAAAAAAAAAAAAAAAAATCACAATTTCATGATTATTAGGGTTCGTGACACACACAAACACACAAAAAATATCATCGAATATGATGAAAAGATTCCTTGCGTGTATTCAAAAAGTTTTACGTTTTCCGCGTTTATTATAAATTTGTATAAAATTGCATAATCTAAAAGTAAAAGAATTAACACATTTTAATTAATGACATTTGAGTTTCGCAAGATGAATGATTCGCTTACCCGTAACGACCCCACTATTACGGGGAAACTGTAACGCAATATAACTTTAGTTGCGCTCGCAGCTCGTGCGGTCCACGGTGGCACAGTTGTAGCGTGCTCGCTCGCCGAGTGGAAGGGCCTGGGTTCGAATCCAGCAGAAGGTATTGAGGAAGTTTTCCTGCCTTCTTCCACTCGGCGCTGAGTTAGTCGATCTCAGGCCGTGGAGTGAGGTTTTCTCCGGGTACTCCGGTTTCCCCCTCACACACCTAAAATCGACAGTCGGTCACACACGAGGTTACAGACCACTACACTTCGCGTTTCTTGAAATTTCAATGCCCCGTTTTGGGGTATTGAACTTTCAAGGTTCTCCTAAGGGAGCTACCCCCGCCCGGGAGAGGGTAGTTCCTTGCTACCCAACCCCAGAAAATGTTTAACTTCATTCTTCATTCAAATATTTGAATCACCGAATATGATGAAAAGATGGTGGAAGTTTACAATATTTATAATTACTATCATAGTTGTTTTAATTAAATAATCTGATAGGAAAAGAATTAAAAAAAAAGGTTGTGCGAATTTTGAATCATCCAGTATAACCGTTCAAACCATGACCACATTTAATTCGTTAGTCTTGTTTTTTGCAGAAGATTTAAATTCGTGACCTACTTTTTTTTTATAGCTGATTGATAGTCACCGTAATTATATTACAACTAGAATTCTCGTGGAGAACATTTCACCAAAACTGTTTCTGAGAAGAAAAGATTATTACTCTGCCTTTGCCAGCGTTCTCTGCAGTACTTTTACTGATCAACTGATATCTATTACAAACTTTAATACTTTTCATCGCTCTGTAACTTTCCCCATGCCATCTTTTTCTGCTTTATTTAATTTTACCAGTCCTACTTTCATTCATCTTAGAATCCTACTCGTGCTGTACTTTTCTTAACTGTATTCAAGCATTCTTGGCTTCTGTGACTACTGCTTTAAAAATATTCCAAAATTCTAATGTATTCATTCCCTCTGTACTGCTCATTTCGTAGAGAGCACGTAGAATCGCAAATGTCGTAAAATTTCCCGATGCTTTTATCTTTACGAATTGCAATCTTAAAAATACTTACCCAGTATTGGTTAAGAATCAGGACATGCTGAGAATGAATTGAAAAGTTGCAGACTGGAAGGAAAGATTGATAGTAACCTACACTGATTTCCGTATATTTTTGGTGTCATTAAGTTAAATAAAACAGATAGATTCCATTACGAAGAGGATGATACGAATATGCAGATAACAAAATTAGTTTTTGTATCCGTTTAATAACATCATATCAAACTTTCTTCTAATATTCGTCACTAAATTCTTTAAACAAGTAATTCTTGTTGTTCCTCACCGAGAAATATTATTTTTTATTTTTTTTGTTTTTCATGCTATCACATTTCTGTTCAGTGTATCCAATGCTACGTATGTGGACGAATTCCAACCAGCGATGAATCTTGAAATCTCGTGCACTATCAATAATTTGAATATCATCTATCCGGAGGTCATATCCCTCTTGCCAATTGTGCACGTCTATCGCTGATTGGTTAAAATTAGCATTCTCAATAGATGTAACATGGTCTTCTCCATTCGTCCAGACGACGAATGGATTAACTGATATAAGCTCGCTTTATTTCCACATGGGCACGTGTTAGCAAATAGTAAATAATTCATGATTTATAACAAAATAATCAACCGATCGACATGAAAATTTGTTACAAAGATTTCTAAAATAAACAAATGTCCAAATTTATAGCAATATTTCTGTAGGAAACTAGGGAGGGACTATGAAATTAGAATTAAATTTAGAACTAGGCACCAAAAAAATCTGGTAGCAATTCGCATTTTCTTGTCGATTAATCAAAACATACTGCCATTTATGCCGATTTGTGTGTGTGTGTGTGTGTGGGGGGGAAGGGGGACGAGGCTGTGAAATCGTTAACTGGACCCGAAACTTTCCGATGGTGCGACAGAACATAGATTGAAAATTTGGTTTCAATCTAATTTTTTTTTCTAGAGTAATACGCCAAATATACTTTCATTTATATGAAACATATTTCTGTGGTTCCCTCCGTAGCCGAGTGGTCAGGAGCGGGAGTGAAATAGCACACGCTCTTTGAGTAAAATGAGGCCCAAGCCCATGGCTGCTAAATACGATCGATCTGCCAACCTGCACTGGACCAGCGTGGAAGATTATGGCCCATTTCCTCAACATGACTTGCTGAGAAAGCCTCTATATGCTGAAAATCTGATATCGATTGAACTATTTTCTTGTTAAGCAATGTTTAAACATCCGATAACATCTTCCATTACAAGTTAGGTAATGTACGCAGAGTGTTACATTTCAGGCATTCTATTTTTTTAATTGATTTTTTCTTTTTCTGTGATTAACTGAGGTGAAATGTAAATATAGTTATCTTCTTATCCATTAATTACTAAGATTATAACTATATAGAACATTTAATAAAACTCTATACTTCTACATTCTCGAAACTTAGTCGTTAAGTTTAATTACGATTGTATATGTATTACTCTTTTGCCCTCCATACATATATAGCGTGCAGCAAGGACTGCCTAAAGCTAACAATACTGTATTAGAAGTACATTTATCTATGAATTTTTTTTTTCATACGAATTATATGGAAAAATAATTGCCGAATTTCTGTTTTGTGATTTTAATGAAACTTGGGATGGCTCGACAAATCTTTCTATGTGAATCAAATATAAAATTTCATGAAAATCCGTCCACTGAGAGTCGAGTTGTTACATGAGGGTGGACGGACGGACATGGTGGAATAACGCGCTGTCATCACTGGACAGCTCCAGTCGGATTTTAATTTTTTTTTAAATATATTCAAGTAGTTGCAAAGTTCAATTCCAATAAGGACTTTTTTCTAGAAGAAACTTACTTCTGAAAAAAATAACGTATCACAAGCAAGCGAAAGAAATAAGATTAAAAAAAATCGGAGTAAATCATTAATGAACTAACTAATACAAAATTTCATTAAAATTGCATAACTTAATGACTTTTCATAAAAAAAAAAATTCTTGCATTTACAAAGCCACAACCTACTATATTTCATTTTTTTATCAGTATTTTTGCCCTAGACTGTTGGTCTCTTGCTTTCTACAGTGTTCAATTCACTTTAGAATGAGAATGCCGACACATGAACCCATAATTCCTGCTGTGATGCTGAAGGTCGTTTTAGTCACGATTTGTCTGCTGTTGATAGCTATGAAGGCAAATTTTGAGAAAAAAATAAAACGTAATACAAAATGAAATAAAAACGTGACAAATTTTTAAATTAGCGAATGCATGGACAGTGAAATCTACTCATGACCACAGAAATGAAAGTGAACCCTAAGAATGATGGTAATTATTACGATGGTGTTGCCTGGCAGACGTTGACAGCTTTTCCTACAGGAGACAGGATGATCGTCTCCGATAAGATTCCAAATCCTCCTTTCGTGATATGAATGCTGGCAGTCGTGACAAGCGCCGCATCTTTTGCCTTTCTCCCTTGTGTGTACAAAAGTGTCAGCTAGGAACAGGGATGTACAGTGTCGTCGCCGTCGTAATAATTGGCATGTTCGTTGTGCGAAAACTTTGTGATGAGTTCAAAATCCCGCCTACTTTTGGCTGCAGTGAAGTGTCAGAATATCATCCCATTCGTTGATAACAGCCAAATATCAGATACTGATTCTCGGTAGTCTGATATTTTCTCATTTCTTTCGGATAACCCTTTAGCGAGAAGGGGCTGATCATTTTTGAGCCGAAATATAAATACAGCGCCCCAGTTTATATCAATAATGTTAGATAATATCATAAAATAATTTTAAAAAGTCAAATATATTTTAGTAATGCCTTATTTCACATGTTAGATTCATTAACATGTGAACCTACTGCAGGAAAAGAAAAGAACCCGTACCTTTCTAATCTCTAATTGGCAACGGGACTGGATCTGTTACCAGAGCATATTCCCCAACAGTCAAAGAATTTCTTAAGAAGGACTCCCTCTAGTTGTCACCTAGTCGTTTTGGCACGTTCTTACTTACAGGGCATGGTAGCTTGAACTCCAAACTTTTCAAGATTGGCATATCAACAACTCATTTGTGTCCTCTATGGTTGTCCCACGTATCCTGATCTTAGATTGGATCTGGAGGTTAACATTGAAAATTTTTCTTGTCGGAGCAAATTGGCCTTAGTTCAATCACAGAACAACTTTGTTGTCTTCAATGCTTTCAAAAGAAGATATTCATTGGCCACTGCACAGTAATGTGTTAGTTATGTGCTCGATTGATCTGTTTGGCTGTCATTGTGAACCCACAACTCTGATTTGTATAATTGTAAAATTCGTTTTCTTTATACCTCGTGAACTTTTAAATTTTGGAAGACATGAGGTATGTTACTCAATCTCTCTCTCTGCGAACTTTCACTGTGGAAGTCGTTGAGTATACTATTTCATCAGGTCAAAGAGAACAACTTTGACCTTTGATTTGCAACTGTACATATTGTTCTGGATTTACCTTTTGGTGTACATATTGTATGTGATGATTATTGTATTATTGTTTTTAAATTAGTTTTATTTATTTGCTACTTTGAATGGCATCTTTTCTTTAATCAGAAAAAGCCTGATTTAATTTAAACTGTATATATTGTACACTTTTATACTGTGTTTAATCTCACATATGAGTTGTTTTGACTACATTCCAAAGATCGTTCTGGTCTTAACTGCTTAATCTGTGTTTATTAACCTTGATCTGTAAATTTTGTTTAGATTTGTATTTTTGCACTACTCATCCTTCCAGATCTGTGATGCTTTAATTTATTATTTTGTAGTGTATATTCTGTGCTAAATTGTGCACTGTATACTATAATGGGCTTTTTGTTACTTGATGCCTTGTTGGAATTGAGTTGTTGTCTTTGACCTGATGAAATAGAATCTGTATTAGTTAAATGGAGTTTAAAGATTTTAATCTTATCTATCACTAGGTATTACCTCTGGCTCTTGAACGTTTGTTAACAGCTTAAAATTTTAATTAGTGCTTCAAAAGTTTTTAACACTGTTGGACTGCTTGGATTGATCTTGGAAATTGAATATTTCTGGTTGTTAACTTAGTCTAATTTCGTATATAAATTTTGATATATGTTAGTGTAGAAATTCATTCTTTTACGCATTGGTGTTTAAGCTTTTGTTAAGGATTTAACTTTAAACTTAAATGTTTAAGATTTGTTAATGTTATGGTGTTTTACAGTTTAAAATGCTTATAATCTCACGGTGTATATACAGCATGATCTTGCTTTTCTGTAGTTGTTTTAGTGCTAAAATTGATAATGATTTTCTTTTTAGCACTTTGTAACTTCTGGCATGAAGTTTTTGTAAATTGCTGGAGATGTTTTCTCCACTCTCGTCTTTCTTGCTTTATTCTTACTTTTACTCTTATTTTTCTGATTCCTGCTGGACCCCTCTGTTGGTCCTTCACTTTACTTACTTTCCAACCCCGTCCAGCTCCCTACTTCTCCTGTCTAATCCTCTTTCTTTTTCTCAATATACATCTACTAAGGTTTTCATGGGTTGATGTAACATGATGCAGTAGATCCTGGCTGCGGGGATGGGGGGGACGTGGTGACTAGAGGTTGCCACTTCCCACCTGCTAAGAGCCAGGTACCGGCCGAGAAATGATAATAACAACAGAACACATCATAATATTTACATAACCAACACACTACATACAAATGGCTGGTTTTGGCGTAAGCTTTAACACAAGAAGTACAATAACGGCTAATGGGGGGAACCCCTGGGGTACGCCACAACAACACAATATCCCTGTTGGATTCATTAAGTAAAAAATGGTTATAATTATAATAAACTATCTCTTAATTTTTAGGTCCAATGAATGACGACTTGAGACGATTGCCTCGTAATCTGTTGGAAATAGGCCTACCTTTCGCATCAATTTTCATGTTAAATTAACAAATTTAGTTTTAAAACTAAAAAAAAAAAAAAAAAAAAAAGATTTCTGTGTGTACATATGTAAATACTATAAGAATTTACATTTTTCTACGTGTTTAGCACTTTGAAAAAGCAGTTTGAATCCAATTTCTGTAGAGATCATACTACTTCGTGTGCAGTCAAGTAAATACTTCAACTTGACTATACATTAGAAATTCTCCATGTGCCAGAGATAAACAGGTTAAGTGATTTTTTTAATATAATGAAAAACTGCAAAGAGAAAAACTAAAAATAAAGATATTCTAAAGGAGTTTCTTTTCAATTGTATCAATGCCTGAAGTATTTGCTTGCCAATTTTTAATAATAAAATGTTCTAATGGCATAAAATTACTTTCATTATTTAATGCATAAAATTTCAAAACAAATTCTTAACTTGTTTCCAAATTTGAAAGAGAGTTTAATCAGATTAAATCTGAAAGAGAATGAGGAATGTAACATGTTTAGATGCCACCCAATGGCAGATATCCGTGAGAAAGAATTTCACCCAGCTCAAGGCGTTAGAATTTTATAAAAGGAAGAGGCCCACATCATAAGGTCATCAATATGCTGCTGTTGCAATTAGGGGTGAGAGGAGAGGTATGACCTAGAAACAATAGGTGGGTTGTAGTTTGTTGGGGGCCATGGCGGGAGGAGGAATGAAGGTCGCAGCGGTAAGATTCTCGATGAGATAAGGAAGAGAGACAGTAATGAAATGTGACGCAAAACGACTTGCTGTGTTATGATCTTCAATTAATATAACAGCCGAATACTCTATATGTCTTAAAAACGCTTTAAATACAAGCACAATTCTCGTTAAAAAAATCATATGCTTAATTACTAAGTTTTCTATAGTGACTTTCTACCAGCCATCTGATATATAAATAGTTCAGTGTAATTGGTTAAAACCTAAAGAAGCGAAGCGTTTAATTTTGGTGAAAGAAAGTTGAAATTTTGTATAATTATTCTAGATAAACTTAGTGAAACACAATTTTAATTCTAATCATAGGTGCATATAGCCTCTGCAAATGCTTTTTATGTTGCATGTCGTGCCTCAACAACTCATTTAAAATCGTTCAGATTAGTTCAATTGCGTAATGGATCATGATCTATTTGAAAATATCTGAATCAAACTTGTTTTTCATTTTGTACAATTGGTAATTTCTTACTAATAAAAGTTCTGGCATTTAACAATGATATTGTTATTCAGAGAAAACAGTTTAACGTTAGTGATGAATTTATCTTTAAAAATTATTGAAATTCCTGTTATATGAAGACGTTCAGGATGTTCACGAACGAGTTACTGCCATAAATATGGAGTGAAAGAATTTAAAATTAACTGACTGGATGAAGGTTAATTCCAAAGAAGACACAAAAATGTAATTCCATCATTCTTAAATTCCCTATTTTCTGACCAAGTCTCGTGAAACAGTTAATGAGTACAGCACAACATGCCACCGGGATAACACAGTTTGTAGAATTGCCGTCCTTCCCACACCGGGTGGAAAGGACCTGAGTTACAGTGCCGTCGATGACGTGAAGAATATTCGCAGGCTTTTCTCACAACGTGGCTGAGTTAGTTGGTCTCGCAACTGTTCCATGCTTTATTTCTTTACTCAACTGAACTCTTCAAGCTGCCTGGTCAATTTTCGAGTCTTTCTTTTGTGGCACTTCTACACTTGACTTAATGTATTAGCATCAATTACACATTAAATAGAGGGGTTTCCCAAGAAGGGATTCTTTCTCTCTCTCTGCGACATTTTTCGTTGCACCCTTTTATCCGTTCCTCTCAACCTGCAATAACATTCTAACCTACAGGTACGGCATGAAAATGTTCTCTCCATCCAGCAATAGTGTTAGCAAGCACAAAGTTGCTCTACAAGCCACACAGCAATTAACTGACCTGACCAATTTCCTGGCTTAGATTGGTCTTGAAATAAACCCTCTCAAAACGGCCCAGATGTCTTTCTCTCGAAAGCATAATATCACCATACTCTTAAATGTCCAACCCATACAGAAAGTCAAATATCACAAGGATCTAGAAATTATCTGAGATAACAAGTTATCCTTCACCTTCAGGGAGCATTTTACTACCACAAATAAAAATACCCTAGCTGCTATCTGGCGCTCAAGACAGGAATTAACCGGGATCCATGAGGCTAAACTGGCGAAAGAATACATTGTTAGGTGGGTTACTCGGGTTGCCTTATACGCTTCGGTCATCAGATCCAGAAACGTAAGTTAACACCTTCCTAAACAGTGAACGTTGGTTTCTTAGGTGGTTAAACCGGATTTTCCAATTTCTCTTCCCTGTCAAGAGACATTCTGTATGCAAATATGGAGTGGGCACCTTGGAAATTTATTGTTATCAGGACAAATATACATATCCTGGCCAAGTTATTGATAGGTAGGCATGACGCGCAAGTCCTGTCCGGCATCATCTCGCACCCACGAAGTCTGAGGGAATCCTGCAGTCTCCACTTCGCTCCAATCTAATCTTGAAAATTACGCTTCAATAAGACCTACAGAACGATTATCTTTCAACAAACAACTGAGTCACATCCAGTACTAACTGGAACATGATGTAGATACTCCTCTTTGGATACAAAGCAAGATCGACTTTTTTTTTTTTTTTTTTACTAAACTGTCAATATTTATGTAAATTTATTCTCTGCGTTGTAACTTTTTTTATCCCCTCTGGCTTGCATGCCGTAAAAGGGGCGATTGTAACTAGCAATTAATTGAAATAAATAAATAAATATTAGTAGCTTCCAAGATAAATCGTTTAAAACGTTACACAATGCATTCATTAGCTGCAAGGTTTGGCGCATTAGCGACTTAGACCATAATGCACCATATTTATATTGTGTTTGTAAATTGAGTGTGTTCTGTGTTCGATTGGCCTATTTGCTGGACGAAAAACTCGAGGTTCTGGAAGAAAAATTCTTAAAACTCTCTTCAGACAGACTAATTGAGGCACGTTGTGAAAAAGGTCCATAAAAATTCCTTGCGTCGTTGACTCGATTAGAACTCAGGTCTTCCACCAGCTGTGGGAAGGACGGTGATTATATCAACTGGGCAACTACGAGGGCCATTTCTTAGCTGGTTGTTGGTTTTTAGGTGCATCGGCCATTTTACCGATACTGCGCCGTTGTATGTTATATCTATTTGAATGCTGTGCAGGACAAAAAATCCGAACAAATAAACTCGTACATATCAAGACAAATAAACTCGTACGTACCCTAACTTCTTCGCCTGAGATCGACTAAGTCCCGACTGAAGAAGCCTTTAGGAGTCCCTCTAGTATATTACTAGACTCAAATCTAGACTTTTAAAAACGAGTGACAAGTGACGAAACCACTGCGCTGTCACGGAGGACACTGCATCTGTGTCCAGCACCACATACTCTGCAACTGACAGAGCTCCAAATCCGCTATAGTTCCTGCTCTTTAAAATATAAACCCTCAACCTTTTGCATTGACCACTGAGATTTCTTTAGATGCTGCTCATTCAACAGTACATAGTTGCCACCCATTATCCGTTCTTAAACTTATGTCCTTGATAGCGCCCGGATCGTTGTAGAGAACCAGATCAAGGACATCTGAGTCCCTTTTCCCTGACATACTGGAAAAACAAAATCAGTCATCTTAGCCGACTCAAAATCAGAATCATCTAAGAGGTAATTAAAATCGCCCAAAATGAGCAATCACACTTAGTTGCCCATTCAAGTTGCCTGAGCAGGTGTTTTATCATACTCCTTGGAGTTCGTTTGGTGTGTAACACACCCCACTATCATCTTTATTTTACGACTACTTGTATCTCACCAAACAGACTGAAAAAGACCACGCGCACCCGAATTAACAGATTCTGGAGATCTGGTTTGCTTTCTAGCATCTTTTGATAAGACTCAAACATCCCTCGCCCTTCTTTTTGGCCTTACCAATCTCTTCTGTACATGGCGTATTCACCATAATCTAGGAGAGGCAGCATTCTCAATTAGTCCCACAATAGCACCGTTGGTTAGCCTGATCATAAGTTCAAATTCATAAATTTTGTTTATAGTACTTCATGTGTTACTATATACAGGGCAGGTTATATATATATATATATATATATATATATATATATATATATATCACAGGCAGGACATCATCCTTTTCCTTACTTAAAGAGGTCCTATAGGACTTCTGAAAGTAGAGAAAAGGCTGTCATTGTCACTTTATAAAACAGGATGGTGAGACCCTGTTTAGAATATTTCATTCAGGTCTGTTTGCGTGCCACATCTGAAGATAGAGAAAGGGTTCAAAGAAGAGCACCCAATTGGTGAGAGGGTGCTAATCGATGTCCATATGAAGAGCGGCTTAGAAGGTGCAAACTACAAATCTCAGGTGAGGTTTGCTTGGCAACTACATATCTCAGGTAGAAGAGAGAATCAGGAAGCACAAATATAAAATCATAGGGAGTAACAGAAGACCAAATCTCATATATGGTCTTCTATTTCTCCCTCTGATTAGAAGACCATATATCACTAGCCATTCTATCATAAGGTGTGTCCTGACTTTTTTACAACTTCACAAAGAAACATATACATGGAAGAAAGAATTTTATATACAAGTACTATTCAGAAATCATTTTTGTTGTTGTTCATAAGCAAACTAGCTACACTCTTCCTATCCAAGTGGGGGGAAAAAACAAAACTGATAACGTTCTATTAGAGGTTACACCTTCGCACATCAGTTGTGCAAAAGTACATGGGTTCATACGAAGGAAGATATACTTTATAATATAATTCCTTATCGAACTTCCTTTGTATATTAGTTGTAACATCACACTATTATAGCATATGTACGGAGAAATTTTATGCTTGGATCTTTTCACTGAAGGTGCGTTTATTTTAAATAAGAAGCTATGCAAAGCACTTAGCCAAGATAATTGCAAAACTTTATATTACTAAAGAGGATAACGCTGCTCTGTATGCCAATTTTATTTTATATTTATCTCAGCTATGTTTGAATAGCAAATTTTACAATGCATTTAACGACTATGTCATGAAGTGAATCAAGGGCAGTAGACTTATATATCACCAAGGAATGAACAAGAGGAAAGGTCCCTCGTATATAACCAACTAAGCAGACTAACTCGCACTCTTTTTCAAGCAACGCCATTGTTCGCCCTCCTTAATCCACCTGCCTGTGTGTATGTCTGTCTTAAGCACACTTAGACACACCCCTGCATATATTGAAGGTACACAAAGGAAAAAGAACGAAAAAGAGCCTTCTCCTTTTGCTCCACATCCGTCTTCTAACTCTTTATGACTCACCTGATGAAAGGCATGTTACACAGCATGAGAGAACGAGAGAATACATGATGTGCGGTGGACAGATCGGAAGGATAACAGACAAGAAAGAAGAGAGAGGAATGTTATCACTGATACCCGGACATGGGTAAAGGAATATGCTAACAACTTGAGACTTTACTGCTAATTACACAACGCGTCAAGTGATTTTGACCCATTACTTGTCGTATGAGTGGCAGCCTTGTAGGTTTAATGGTGGCAATGACCAATGGTGTCAAATACATTTCTCACCGAGCAATCTGCGATCAACTAGACACGTGAGTTTTTATTCATTTTTCATTTTTACGAGCGTGTAAACTAGTAGGAAATTTTACAGTCATGACATCTGTCACGTTTCGACAATTGTACTAGATGCGACAGGATATGCGACCATGAACAATCAAATTTCTTCCTATGGAAAAGTGCAATCATAAGTACCAAATCATAATTAGACTGCATTAATACAGAAGGAACAGAGCATCTGACAATTCTTCTAAATCATTAATCAAAAGTATTACATAAAAATAAATTATTTCTCTGACAGTTTGAGATTGCGCTTTTAGCACGGTACAGAGCAATGAACTCCAGACAGAAGGAATTTCCCACTCAATGCAACTGCCATGCCATTCTTAAACAAAAATCAGACTTCATTACCGGGCACAGTAAACTGCACAGCTGATATATCTCTTTGTGCTGATTTCTGATAAAACTAGCTATAACTCATGAATAAGGCGGTTTTTTCATCATGAGTTTAAAGTTGAAATAAAAAGAAAATAAATTGAAGTGAAGCGTAATTCTGAAAGAATTACTGAATCTCCAGAACAGCAGTTCCCAACTTCAGACTCCAACCAACCTTCTGGTGTGATCTTAGCTTCATTTATTCACTGCGAATGTCCTGCACGAAGGTATGTTCTTAACTCCTGCAGAATTATGGATACAGATTAATGAGGGGGTACCTTAGCACCATCCGCGTCTGTGTATACTGATCTGTACGCCGATAATTAGGAGATTAGGCCGATTTGCTTGTTTGAGAAAAGGGGGTTGGGACACTGAAATAAATCAAAGCCTAAACCTCGATTTGAGACGGCTAATTCAAACTCAGGTGAGAAGGCCGACGGAATTGCTACATTCTACATGCAAGTAGTATATATTCCTCCGGTTTACACTGCCTGAAACTCAGAACTTTCCAAATGAGTGCGAAGTGACTACAAAACTTTACGGATACAGACACTTTAAATAACCTTCATACCTTTTCGAAAAAGGATTAACACGTGATAAATGCCCTCGTAACTACTATATAAAACTGATAATAATACTCGCTTCAATGGACAGATTAATGAAGAGCATTATTAGAAATATTATACTTATTGAACATGGAAGGATCAGGTCACATGCTACCATTTGACTTGTTTCTATTAAAAATTAACGAAATGCAAACCCATTTTTCAATTTGTATTAATATCAACCTTTTATAATAATAAATTGTAAAATAATCAGCTAACTCCACTCGCCTAGCCGTTATAGCCGTACAGAGGTGAGTTATCTAACTAAATTGAGTTAAACTTCAGGTATGCAGGTTTTTGGCTTTGTGCAAAGATCAAATATTTAGTCCCTCGCCTCTATTTCTACTGGAGAAAATTTACGCCTCAGGTACAGAACTGAGCTAGCTACGACTCAGTAGTACGTACACTGTTACATAGTAAACTGAAAGGACAGAATCATATACTTGGATTTCAAGAACGCTTTTGAAACTGTTGCACATGGAAGACTGCTGTACAAATTCCAGCGATATGGCATTAAGGGCAAGTTGCTACAATGGATAAAGGGATGGTTGAGTGGGAATAAATGGACACTGCCCTACGTGGACTAATTTTATCAGTGGAGTCCCCCAGAGTTCGGTGCCGGATCCATTGTTGTTTTGGGTATTTATTAATGATATCGATGAAGGTATATCAAGCTTAATGTCCAAGTTTGCGGGTGATACAAAGGTTAGCAGGGTTGTTAATGATAGTAAAAACAGTATGCTACTGCATCAGGATCTAGAAAAGTTAGGCAGATGGGCAGAGAAGTGGCAACTGAAGTTTAATATTGAAAAATGCAAAGTGCTGAATATGGGTATCAATAGCCCAACTGTGTGGTACTACACTCAGGAAGGTGAAGAATGAAAAAGAGATATGAAGTTCTCTGGGCAATGCAGACGGGCTGGCAGAGCAGATCATGGAGTTTTATCAATGCTATACAGGAATTTTGCTAGCAGAAACGACGAGGTGATTATACCTTTGCATAAGGCAATGATCAGGCCACACCTTGAGTACTGCACACAGGTTTGGACGCCTCATTTTAGAAAGGATGTCGAGTTGCTAGAATGAGTACAGAGAAGGGTAACAAGATTGGTGAGAGGAACAATGGGGTTCTCTTACCAGGATAGGCTTAAATTCTGTAAGTTTCAGCATCTGGAGACTAGGCACAGGCACCTGCGAGGTGATCTGATTGAGGTGTACAAGGCTTTGAATGGTTTGAGTAGGCTCAATGCCGATGGGATACTTCCGCTTGCTCAGATTAAGAACCTGAGGGGGCATAGATTCAAATTAAGGAAAGACAGTTGTAGAATAGATGTGCGGAAGTTTGCCTTTAGCCAGCGGGTAGTTGATTGCTGGAACAGATTCCGTCTGTTGTTGTGGAAATTGATAGCTTAAATAAATTTAAGGCTGAACTAGACAAACATTTGGAGTGACCTAATGGGTGAAATGGGAAGGGTTTTTTTATTTTTTATTATTTATTTATTTATTTATTTTGGCTGATGCTCTATAAGCTTGCTTTCTTGCATCACGTGCCTCAATTAATGCTAATTGCTGGGATGCCTGATTCCTGGGTACGACCCAGGAATCAGGTATCCACCAGCGAGAGTGAGCGACGCTGTCACTCCTCTCGCTGGTGGACGAATCCACCGCTTGGCAGGTATATAGGTACACTGCATCACATTCACGTAGACGGTACTTCGATGTCAGTATGGACAAACGTGGTGAGTTAACCGACTTTGAAGAGGGGTAATACGCTATGGGTCACTATCGCGGAGGTGGTGCAGAAATTGCACTGTCCCCGTTTGTTTGACAGTATCAAGAGTGTATCGGGAATACACCATTTCCGGAATAACATCTCATTGTGGACAGCGCTGTAGGTTAAGAAAGGTCGTGGATGAACGTGGCCGTCGAAGTCCGTCTCGCATTGTTTCAGCCAACCGCATAGCGACAGTGTCACAAATCACCGCCGACTTCAACGAGCAAGGTCCTAGAAACGTATCCACCAAGACCATCAAGCGATCATTAGTCGCAATAGGTTATGGGAGCCGCCGACTCACCAGAGTCCCACTGCTAACACCACGACACAGGAAGCTATGCCTCATCTGGGCGAAAGGACATCAACAGTGGATCTTGGATGCTTGGAAACGGGTCTCTTAGTCCGATGAGTCCCGTTTCGAGTTATTTCGACCGAACGTGAGGGTGTATATCTGGTGGAAACCGCACGAAGCTATGGACCCGTCATGTCAACAAGGAACTGTTCAGGCAGGTGGACGGTTGGTATTGGTCTGGGCGTGTTCAACTGGCACACGTTGGGACCTCTGGTACATCTAGACGCATCTTTGAACGGTCCAGGTTACGTGTCCATCCTTGCAGACCATCTGCTTCCCTTTATGGTCATCGTGCACCCATAAGACAATGGACTCTTCCAGAAGGACAATGCGCCAACCCCAGAGCCGTGGTGACAAGAACATGGTTATAAGAGTATTCCGTAGATTTTACCACCATTCATGAACCCTGTGGAGCATCTTTAGCATGCTGTGGAAAGGTCCGTTCGAGCTTTGGATCCTCCACCCAGGAATGCGACGGAATTATGGACAACGGTGCAGCAAGCTTGAATGGAAATACCTGTGGAATGCTTTCGTGAACTAGTGGACTGAATGCCTCGCCGTGTGACTGCCCTTATCCGGGCGTAGGTGTCCGGATATTAATTGTAAGGCAGGATATATTACCGTAGGCAGTATATATATATTTTTATTTTAGGTTTTGATAAATATAATATAAAAAAGTACTGCCTGATAAAGAAAATCAATTAAAATTTCGAAAATCTGCACCTAAAATTGTACACGTTCACCTATGAGTATTAATTAGAAAGCAGGTTTTTTAATACAATTTTTAAAGATGTATATACCAATAACACTATTATTTTAATAAAATGGCAGAGTTATTGTTGTATACATATTTTGCTGAATCTGTTAGTGACAATTCATATAAGATAAACGTTTTGCAAGACGTGATGGAAAACTACAAAAATGAAATTCTTTTAACACCAAGACAACGTTCATTTCAACAATACGATCTGCTCTCATTTTGCTTATGAAATCAAAGAGTGGTTGTTAGGACTTGGGAGTAGTTGACCATTCCAAGATACCAATTTAATATCCCCGGAATAAAAAATAATAATAATTAATAAATAAATAAACACTCCCGAGAATTACCAGTAATTCAGACGGACGAGTAGATATTTTTTAAAACATTCTTAGTAAGTTTTCTTAAGGTAATAGTAACACCAAGAGAATGATTCCGGGGCCAACTAGTTAACAGCTTAAAAACGAAGTTCCTATTAAAATTTATGACCGATATTTGAGCCATATTCCTTTCAAGCTAATATTCGACCATAAACCAACTGTACCCACAAAGGGACAATTGAAGAAATCAATTACAGTTCAACAACAATGCTCGCTATACTCGAACAGACTAAATCCAATGTTTCTCAAATAATCTTCATCTGAACCATCTGTAACAAATACCGCCAGAATTTGTCCAGCACTGTCAGCAAGCCAAAATTGTGTTTAATGTTAAACTACTTTTTTGCATTATTTTAATAAGAGGATATCGGAAATTCACTGTAAGTATTTCCAAGTGGACTTTCAAATGCAAAGTTTTTTTTTATTCTAATTTAACAGTTTTTTTCTTATAATTTAACAGACAATAAGCTTTGCTAAGAATCTTAATTTAACAGTTCGTACACTCATATCCCTGGAATGCAAGATGGCGACGTGATCGCTTACATTCCATCTTATCCTCCCCCAACTCTGTTTCCTGCTTCCGAGAAATCGTCCGATAATTTTTCTTTATATTATTAGCGCAAAAAGTGCCGCGCAGCTGGTTCAGGCCGACAGGATATTCTCCAAGTGCCTGTGACTAGCAATAAGAAAGAGTTGAAAAGTTTTATCTTTATGAGGGCACTGCAATAATCACGGTGTGCGCGTTTTTTTTTCTCCTTGTTTTTTTTAAATACTATTTCTTAATGATTTTTAAGATATAGTCGATTCTACCACATTCAAGATGTATTTTTACCTTCCATCACTCTTTTCTTAATGAAAACCCACAAATGAGATACTACTACACTAAAGCTTGCATCCTCTTGTTTTTCAATCAGAATGCATGCCATAATTCCACTTCTCTAAGAACTAAAATTCTATTTAAAAATACATGTTTCACAATACGGTTAAAGTTTTTATTATAATTTCTGGTACGTATGTGAATCACATACTAGATACGTTCAGTGCAGTTAAGTCCCTCACGAAAATGTTCAGGCGCACTCTCCACATAAAAAAAAAAAAAAAAAACAGCGTGTGTACCCTGTACGCACGAAATATGTTTATTTTATGTGAAAACATCCTTAGGAAACATACACTTGAGATTGTATTTTCAACACTTCATAATTCGATAGCAGACGACAAAAAAAAAATCAAACTATTTAAATTTTTTAAAATCGAACAGTGAGATCCAAAGTTATGAACGATGTAACGTTTTATGCTCACGCCCGTTCCTTACTCTACCGAATCAACATTAGTGACTGAGTTAGCGCCATTTAGGAAGTGACGTAATTTGCGTCTCGCATTTTCGTTACTAATCGATTTTACTTCAGTCCGAAAAATTTAGTAGGTGTCGCCAAACATCTTTTGACATCAAAAATGTCAAACATCTTTATATACAAAAAAAAAACACCGATGTTTATTGTAGTTCATTAAGGTACAGTACTGTCACCATTTGAAAACTCGAAATGATCCTTAACTTCCTCTCATAAACGGTTTTCCACTTCAAGTTGGATGTTGCTGTTGGAAGTTTCCGAAAATGCATAGTTAATGCAAGTTGAATTGATGTTCGCCATTTTACAATTTATTCATAGTATCATTTCACACAGTTATTACAAAACATCGGGTCAAGTTCTTAAGCACATCCGATATGCTGAAGAGAAAGTGTCTTACAATCATGCAGAAAGACTTAATCAACGATGCATTTACTATGACAAATTGATTCGGAAAATATTTAAAGCAGTTGTCTTCTCTCGCATCAGTGATTTAGGTCAGATTGCGATGTAGGCCGTTTCCTTGGGGAGAAATCAGTTAAAAAGGGAAGAAATGTTTATTGGTCTCAAGTATGCCTGGATAAGGTTGGTCTATTTATGATGTACCAGTTCTTTTTTCTCAGGAGTCTGGCGTGATATCGTGTCTTTTGTTAAACAGGCAACTGGAATACGCGCTTTCTAAAAGCTGCGTCAGATTGCTGATCATTTGGGGATTTCTGTAACCACAAGCTAATGAGCAACAAGCCAACTATAGACCAGCAGGAGATGGGTGGGACAAGACAGAAACCCAAGATGAACGAGACCAATTTACTGTAGAGGACGGCAACCAGAAGTTCATACTTTATTCGGCGACATTAACTCAACAATTAATGAGCAAAATTAATGAGTAACTTATTTTTGCTCGATATGTGAAATAAATTTCTTTTAAAATTTGTCGTGTGAGTGTTTCCAAGCAAGTTTTAAAAAATATACAAGCATAAACACATCAAGTTGCTAAAATAATAATAATAGATTTTTCAGTGGCTAAAGAGATTTAATTACAACAAGAGATACTACGGTATTCTTAGTTTCTATTAGCTGGAGTTATTACTATATGCCGTTTGATACTACTGCATTGTAGGAATATTTAAGAGATTTACAAAAATGCATTCATGACAAGAGAGCTGAGATTTTAACAGTTAGTGGCTATCGTGTGACATTGCTTCATATGTTAACTATAAGCATATGCAAATAATAAAACCGCTGATGGGTTAAAGTGCAAAATCTGAGTAAGAAATATTGGATTGCAAAGACGCATAAAATAAATGGCAGCTGTGTGTGTGCGCGCGCCAAAGCAACTAAGGCTATGCGGCGACAGCATATTATGTCTATAAATCGCGTGTATTCTGCAGTCGAGTCCCTGTTTCCTCGACAAAAAAACAAATTTCCCGAAAAAAAAACATACAAATCTCGCCTAAGACCTACCTCAGCCACGTTGTGAAAAAGCCCATAAAAATTTCTCGCGTCATTGACGGGATTCGAACCCGAGTATTCTCAATTGCTGTTAGGAGGGCGGCAGCTGAATCCAATAAGTATTTTGCAAGTATTTTCACTACTGAAACCACATTAGTGCCAAGGGATAATAATGACACTGAATTTAAACGTTGTAAAGTAAGAAACATAATTATTTCGGAGAAATATCTATCGGAAAAGATACTGAGGCTGAAAGAGTGTAAAGGTCTAGTCGACGACTAGTGTGCACCCAATTATACTGACAGCCGCAAGAGGTGAGGGCATTCAATCATTATTCTGTTCATACTCCGGCACGACCACTAGGTCAGAAGAGTTCATAATCAGTCTCTTCTACAATAAAATGCAATCGTTAACCACAATGTTGAGATCATTATTAGATTCATAGATTATCCCCTTAGATTCGATAAGTGGCTATATCTCCCCCAATACATAAGGGAAGAACCAAAGAAGTGATGGACAATTATACACAGTGAGTTTGACTTCTGCGGTGGTAGGATTATTGTTTCATGAAGGGGAAATCTTGCCTGACTAATCTTGCAAATTACTATGACGAGAAGGCGCCTCAGTAGCCAGGTGGAAAGGAGCAGTAGTGCGTATCACATGCTTCTTGATTAGACTGGGATTCGAGCCCGTCACCACCAAATACGGAAGATGCAGAAGGTCAGGGAATGACCACCGCATATCCCGGAGCAATATGGCCTTAGTTGCTAATGCTCCTAAAAAAACAACAAACAACAACTATGACGAGGTTATAAAGCAGTTGGATACGTTAAACGATTTTGATATTGTATAAATCCTGATTTTAGTAAGGCTTCTGATATAGTTCCTCAAAATCAACTGTATGAATTAGAGAAGGTTGGGAAAACAGAGAAGAGCCTCAGTAGATTAGTGTCTGACTGAAGGATGAGAGACAGTAATCATAAATGGGTATTCTCCATAGAGTGGAATGGAGTAGCAAGTGGGGTCGTTCAGGAATCAGTATTCGGACCTCTCTTGTTTCTTACTTTCCTAAATGATATTAATGGAGGAATACGGTGGAAGCTGTCAAGGTCGTCTGATGATCACTTAAAAGTTGAGAAGGTGGATAATGATCGGAATCAAGCTAAGTTTGCTGCTTCAAAGGGATTTGGATTAACTGCAAGTGTGGCCTGAAAATTGACAGATAAAGTTTAATGGTACCAAATTAAATGTACTGCACCAGGGGTAACAGAAACCTAGGAATAGTTTACAGATTACAGAGGAGAAGAGTTAAATAATTTCCAGAATGAGAAAGACTTTGGAATCACAATAGAGAAAATCATGCAGTTCAACATTCATGCAGTATAAGCAACAGACGGCAAAAAATAAAAATAATGGAGCAATGGCTATTTGCAAAATTCAGATAAATGTACGATTTATCTAAATTTTGCAAGTAGAGAGAAGGTCATTATCCTTCTCTCTAGGACGATGATGCCTCCACACAGCATTTTGTATTCAGATGTTAAAGTCGATCTAAAGAAAGGTGTAGACCGTCTAGAGAAAGTGCAAAGGCCGACTCGGACTGGTGAAGAGCGCCAAGCATTATCTCTGTGAGGAACGGCTTACAAGATGTAGTCCTCAGATTTAACAACTAGATACCTTAGAGGGGATTTGACTGAAATGTATAACGCCTTGAGGGAGAACTAGTATAATGAATAAGGGAGAAATATTCTCGCTGGTGACTGAGACAAGAGGATACAACTACAAAATCTTAAGGAGGAACAGTAGACTAACCCTTATGAAGTTTACCTTCGGGCAGCGCGTTGTGGAATGTTGGAATAAACTGTTTGCAAAGGTGAATGAGCCGGAAAGTTTGCCATAATTCAAGGAACGATTGCACTTTTTGATGATGGGAATAATAATAAGAATTTTCATTTATTTCTTTTCGGCAGATGCAGAATAATAAGTTTGCTTCCTTGCATCATTATGCAATTTTAATACTAATGATATTGCAGCGTTCTACCTCGGGGTAGGAGCGCTATGAGATGCCTCAAAATAGTTACCACTGTTATAGCGGCGTTCTTTTTTGTTTTCTTGGAAAACGGGCAGCATATGACAGGGCAAGAAACGAGCCAATAAATGAAGTAGCGTTGGTAGCGATTGGGTCACTGGGGTACTTCTAAGTTGTTGTTGTTGTAGTAGGGTTTTAGGAGCGTCGGCGACTAAGGCCGTATTGCTCCATGTATATTGTTGAAGGTTGGACGAAAAAACTGAGAACTGAGTTTCCGGAAGCAGAAACTATGATACCATCAGCTGAGACTGACTAACTCAGCCACATTGTGAAAAAGGCCCATAAAAATTTCCCCATAATGCTAGTGATGAGATGATGTTAACAAAGAATTTGGCCAAGGTAAGAACAGCCTATATTCGAGGAATAATGGGGGGGCTTTGATATCCGAAATGTGCAGGTTATGGTTTAATGGATTCTCTCCACAGGCTCGATCTCGTTTCCATATTCTGAGCAGTCTTTCAAAGATGCAAATATTGGTGGTGCAACCTTTAGGGCTTTAAATGGCAGTTATCCTGGATGGCATAACTTAAGAACACATATCCATTTCTCATCTTTCAAACATCTAGCTGCATTTTACAGAAAGAGCTTGTTTGTTATTTGGTTTTTAGGTGCATTAGCAAACTAAGGCCATATTGCTCCGGGATATGCGGTGGTCATTCCCTGACCTTTCCGCATCCCCCATATTTGGTGGTGACGGGCTCGAACCCCGGTCTAATCAAGAAGCATGTGCTACGCACTGCTGCTCATTCCCACCTGGCTACGGAGGAAGCCCACAGAAAGAGCGGACCTAATCAAATACATGTGTTCTGCAACGCCTTAGTTTAGACAGGTATGGTGCAGTAGTACAGTTCATTTTACAGTCCGTTAATTTAAATGTCCGGGAAATTAAAATTGCATTCTGATGTCATATTCGGAATTAGCATTTTAAATTACACCAGAACGCCAATTTTATTGTTAAAATTTATGCAATTTGATTTTAAAATAAAAAAAATATATATATATAATAAAAAAAAACGTTGTAATTTAAATTCTTGGACACCAGCTCAGCTAATTCAGAAGCGAGACGCCTAAATTTGAATGCGATGAATTCTACTTAAAAAAACAAACACATTCGTCACCGAGTTTGTTCCTATATTATTCTTTCTTAGCTTCAAAAAATCTTGAGCAGTTAAACATCTGTCGTGCTATTTCTATTGACTATACTTTACCTCTTCTTATGTAAAGGTTCTTTTCTAGAAACTTTCAACTATGTGCTTCTTTTCACTGATGGTTGCGATTGATTTTGCTCTGATAATCAAGAGAACTATTTTAATGCACGTGATGGGTTATTAGCTGTTCGTAAAACCAATTTTTAAAACAGTTCTTAGCCTATCATTTTCCAGTAAGAAGAAATTATATAAAAAAACTTCCCCACGACAAATAGGACGCACTTTTCAGTCCCTGACCAAGAAAAATCGAACATTAAATATTTGAGTTACGGTGAGATGGCGCCACGTTCAAAATACGGAGTATTTCCGCAGCAAGGGTTGATTTGGGTGATCGCAGCAAGATCAATTATGCCACGACTGCTGCTTTAATAATAAGTCTAACAAATAATAAGTCTAGAGATTTGTTTTCTTAATCATTATTTTTTTTTTCATGATTAAAGCGTCTACTGCTTATGACTATGAATTGCAAATTACTGTACTACCGCTGACTGATCAAGGTCATCGTGGAAGATGAGACGCTACACGATACAGAATATTGCATTTTTAAAGCGATTCATTTTCAAACTGCCACGAGAAACAAACACACGATTCACATGTAAATTGAACTCGAACAACACACGCCCTCAAGCCCCAGTTTGCCTCGCTAGTGTGGAACCGCCACTAGTGACATATAACTAAGGTCACCTAATAGAATTCAACGTTGCGTCAGGCTGACTGTGTGTGACTGGCGTTACACTTTGTGAATAAAGAATGTCATTCACGCGGGATTCCTGCATGGTTAACAAGTGCATCGAGTTGTGAGCATTTTCTTATGCATCATCCACAGACGATTGAAAATGTTCGCCGTTGGACTACCTCTGAGACTTTTAAATGGCTTTATTACGTGTATAATAAATGCGTTTTTAAATAAGCTCTTTGGTAATATCAAGATTTTAGAGGCCCGTGTCATTCACAATATCGATAGTCAGTTAATTTACAAATATTGTTTTCCACGTGTAAGGTTGTACAAGTTGTTTATTGAAATGTAATCAACTCAACGCATACTTAATAGAAGATATTTTGGTAACTTATCGGAGTTCAACTAAACTCCGTCTTCAGGTTTAATAAAGTGCTGGCTTGTGGCTTCAAAATATCAAAGAACGTGATACAGACGTCCATTTCTATGGTTAGAAACACTGATGCGACCGTAAATATGTTTTTACAGCGTTTGGCTATGAATCATTGCTATAAATAACTTCAATTATCTTTTATTTTTCCTTTACAGGAAAACTTTTAAGCACAGCTCTTAATCCCCTAGTCGCTAAGAGAGTTCTTGAGTATTACGTTTACTGTCCTATTATAACAAACAGTTTTATGACATGAACGAGAATGTGGTATTCCTTTTACTTCTTTACTTAAAACACCACAGGGGCTAGTCCAATTTCATTATAATTATTTTGGAACTCTAATGGCATGGTTCTTGCCAGAATATAATTAAAATACAAACTGCAGTTAAACACAATTCAAATATCAATATCAAACAAAGTAGTATTAGTATATACAGTGATGAGAGATAATAACAGCATGCAGAATACAGTATGTGATTATTGCTATTGGTAAAACCGACGACACTTGAACAAGTTTCTTGTAGATGACCCCCATGGCCAACTGACATGTTGTTCAGAATACAATGGCTAATGAAGAACAAAAAATCCTTGAGATGGAGGAGAGGTCAAGATTTAGCGATATCGGAAAATTCAACAGTGACAGCTAGGAATTTCCGATGGCACCGATATGACTGGTTAGAAAGAAGTGAAGAGTTCCGAAGTCATGGTCAGAGAGGTCCGCATCTTGGATAATCCTGTTGCTTACATGAGGTAATCACTAATGAAAGCTATTGGAGTGAAGAATCCCATTAAGCAAACATTCCTACGATGGACATAAATATCTAGATACAGTATCTACTTGACACTACACAGATATTGAGCTCGGAGTATCCATATTCTGAAAAATGTTTCCATTCTGGCATAGTAATGTTATTATTGATTTCTGGGTCTTCTGTAGTTCTATTATCAGAAGCGATGGTGCCCAGCCCTGGACTGGCGATGCAATGATTTTCGAACGGTGAGTAGAGAGAAATGGATTTAAGAATGCTGGCATGTTCGAGATCCTGTAAAAATTCTTAGAAATAACTCAATAAACATGCAGACAGAATTACTTACACACTATTGAAAATATGAACTAAAGTAGTTTATAAGCCAACAACTTTCCAAACAAACCACAAGCATACATAGGAATGAATCCCGTACAAAGCAGTCCTATCGTGTTTTCAATGACGTCTTTCGTGCTGTCAATTTTCTTCAATTGTAAGTTGGGCTTAAATCTTAAGAAAAAGAAAGAAATCACAAAGAGAGATAAAATTGAGGAGAATGTTTTTATCAAAGCTATACTGCGTCTCGCCCAAAGTGGACAGTAAACACAGCAATATGGGGACGCATATTACCACATTAAACTAGGTGGCATTTTAAACATTGTTATCAGAATTCCTTCTAAAAGGATAATGAACGCCTCTGGATGAAATGTCGAATTCACATTCACAGGAAAGTACTCATTGTTAACCAGAGTGCGATAAAACTGTCAAATATGATGATGATTAGTCCGTAACTATGGAAATAATCGGATGGTTGTTCGCAGTAGCGTAGCTACCCTTTTTCAGGCCGGAGGCAAAGAACATGTTCGGGAGCCCCTACTTAATTAATGAAAATTGCAAAAACAGGAGACAGCCAAAGACGCCGGGCCCCTAAAAGGTCCGGGCTCGGAAGCCTGCCTACATGGCAGCTACGCCATGGTTGTTCGACTTAATGCATTCATCTCCGAGTCCATTTTTTTTTCGTGCTGTTCGGAGGCCATTTTTCTCTAGTTTTCAGTGAAATGTAACACATACACGTTGTGCTTTAGAATAAGCCATTTCGAACGGTAATAGAAGTCCTTATACTAACATATAACTGACAGCAGGATGGAATTGCACGTGCAAGAAAGGGCCCATGGGAAATAAAGTTCTTTCGCGAATCGAATTATCCAGTAATGGAATTCCAACCGAATCATTGTATACACACTGGTCAGAAAAATACTAACCTTTATTCGGTTTCGAATCGGGCTGCCCTTGTTTTGAATAACAGCAAGTATGCAACGCGGCATGGATTCTATAAGGTGTTTTAGTGGTTTTAGTGTAATTGTAACCAATCTTACTACAAAATAACGCGTAGCTGGGATAAAGTTCAAAGAAGAGGACTTCGTTACCGAATAGTTCTCTCTCCAGCATATATTCCCACACATTCTCAACAGGAATGAGATGAAGTGAATTTTGGGGACCAGAGAAGATGGTGGAAACCGTGTCATGTTATCCGAACTGTTCTTTCACGATTCTGGAACGATGTGCTGTTGCATTGTCATCCATAAATTGGCCATCACCTTCAAGATAAAAATGCAACATTGCAGGGTGCACTAGAGCTGATACAAAATTCATGTACCCTCTGGATGACATTCGACTCTCACAGCTATCAACGGACTCAGTCCGTGACAACAAAACATTGTCCATACCATGATACCATCTCTGGATGCTTGGGTTGTCTTAATATTTTTCTGTTTTTCTCTAAAACAAGTGGCTTGCGAAAATAGGTAGGCGACTGCCAAATACCCAATTTCTTCAATTTCCTGCGCATGGTACAGTTGAAAAGGGGCAGTTGTGGATTTGACTGAATTCAGATGTTATTTGCTGTACCCACTGGATATCCTATATTTTCGTACAGTATTCCTTCAAATTCAACGATTTAAGCTCTTGAAGTATCGTTTTTTTTTTTTTTTTTTTTTTTTTTTTGCCGCATTTAAGCCTTTGGAGATGTGGAAGAACCACTTTCTTTCCAGTCATTAAAAATCTTTAAAATGGATGCTTTTGAGAAACCGGTTATGTCATTCGTTTCTTGAATCGTGACTTCTGCTAAACATACACCCATGATAAGACCTTTTTCAAAGTCTGATAGATCGAGTTTTCCCCATTCTGGCTTCAGATTACTGCAGCCGAATAACCTATGCAGTATTTATATTGAATAAGGCAACACGGCATCACCCACGTCACAGTTTTCTTTGCATTTCTTCTGTTGGTGACTATCTTAATACAAAGGTTCGCATTTTTTGGCGTGTGTGTGTGTGTGTGTGTGTGTGTGTGTGTGTAGTACGTAAGCTAAAAGTATATCATACAAAAAACAGATTCGTCATTACCCAGGATATTTTCCAATATTCACTCATTCATTCCAACATGATATTTATACTTCGCTAAATATCATGACGCATGATATTTAGCAAAGTGAATCAGTCTGATTTCCTTTGCTAATGTAAATCATGTTGGTTGCATTAGCAAATATTTACGAGGTATCGCGCAGGAGCTATTTTTCGCTATAAACAGAATTTCTGAAAATACGAGGCGTGATCAAACAGTTCGAGGACAGTACTAATATTTGGGAAGTGAAGCTTACACTATTCACATGAATCTCCGTTGAAGTACAGTATATCTTCTCGACACTAAACAGATTCCAACGCTTCTACAACTTCTATAAGCATTCCTGATAGGCTTCCTTTGGTTTTTGTTGTTGTAGAGATTCACAGTGTAGAGTTGCGCGTTTTGTGCCGTTATATATTATGTCTGTAAAGTGGATGTGTTCTCTGGTCGATTTTCTGGACTAAAAATCCAAGTTTTCTGGAGAAAAATTCATGCTCTCCTCGTCTGAGACCGACTACATCAGCCATGTTGTGAAAGAGACCCATAAAAATTCCTCGCATCATTGATGGAATTCAAACTCAGATCTTTTCCACCCGGCGTGGGAAGAGCAGTGATCGTACGAAATGTGCTACCCACGAGGGCGGCTTCCTTTGGAATTGCTAATGATTCTTGTATCGCATTCTGAACAACTTTCTCAGTCGTTTCAAATCTTTGACCTTTCAACGGGGTATTCGGTTTTGAGAAAAAAAAAATCCGCCAGCTAAACCTGGTTAGTATCGCTGATGGGAGACCACATTGATGGAGTGTTTCGTAAGAAATCCTTGAATGTAAAGCGCTGACTGTGCAGGAGCCTTGTCTACGTCTGTTAGATGTTTTTGAACACAAAGTGAGACGTATGGACACGCAAACGTCATCTATTGATTTTATTCCAACACTGGAAAGCCTCGCTGGTAGTATGGCTGCAGATCCCTACAGACGTCTTCAGACATGTAATAGAGCCAATGCCTAGGTGAATAGAGGCTGTAATCTGTGCGAACAATGGCCCAACACGGTATTAGGTAGGTGGTAATAATACATTGATCACTCAGTGTATAAACTGGATAGCCACTTTATTAAGTACGAGTAATCTGTGCATGAAATGGGATACTCCTTCAGTAACAGCATCACGTGTTCGTGCCATGTGGTATAAAGTAGGTGGACAAATTAAATAGGGATTCTGTATGTGTGCGATTCAGTGCAAAAATGGGAAATACGAAAGATTTAGTGTAAGTGAATTTGAATGTGACGTAGCAGTCAAGCATATCACATTCAAATTCACCCATTCTGAAACTGCAACCCTGCTGGAGTCCACTGTGCCATCAACACAGTTCGGCAAAGGTGGGCTGCTTCTCACGATATGGCTTAGGACTTCTGGTCTTTGTGCGCAGAACTATCAACGACGCCGCCTATCTTAGCATTTTGAAATATTCCATGCTCCATACGATGCGACTGTTTTCTGTACAAACTCGTGTTTGTTTCAACAGTATGATTGTCCAATGCCATATATCCGTGCATTCATGGACATGAATTTACAAAAGTTGGAATTTCCGAGTTGAACTCTATGGAACACCTACGGGACGAAATGAACGTCCCATATTGGTAGTTCAACTGGTCGCTGATCTGCGAGGGGATAATGGAGGAATATACCCACTGCAGGCTATCGTTCGTTGGTGAAAAGTGTATACAGGACGATGGAGCGTGGAGTAAAGGCCAAAGGGAACGACGAAGGAGCCGACATGTTACTAAACGTACACATACGTAGAACACCAACCACTGGCGTTCACTCCAATATCTTACTCCTATTTACTGTAGTTTCCATACTGTATCATCATGAGCTCTGCCTCTTCTGTTTCCTCTATAATAAGACTTCAAAAAAAATTGTTAACTATTAAAAAATTGTATATATGTCTTAATACAGTTTCAATTTAATTCGCAATCTTGTTTTGCATTTTAAATAATTTTTGTTCAACGTATCCTATACAAAAGTCAGTCATGTGAAAAGTAGCTTTCCATTGCCTAAATTAAAATTACCCGCCATCAAGGCTGTAAATTTCTACTAATATATTGACTGGTACTAATGCTTCTCTTGAACACAGGATACGCTGGTTGTTCTGTATGCGCAGCAGCAGCAGAGACAATATGGCGTTCACAGTGATGAGGAGTGCACTGAAACAATGTTTATTAATTTATTGGTTTCTTAATTAATATAATACCAACCTTACTATATTGGTCATCTTGTTCGCAGAAAGCTGCATTCAAACTGATACTGTATTTTTGCACTGACCAGATTTAAGCCGTCAGTCTATTGACCTTGAAGATCCCGAAACGAAATAAGATTGTAGGGTAACGATTCTTATTTCTTTATCAGTTTTGAACGAGGCTACAATAATCATGGGCACATCTCTTTTAACACTCTTCTACGTCTGTTTACCGTAGTTTTCACTAACGAATTATCTGATTAAGTCTGAGGTGGGGTGGAGCCCACTGACTGCATCTCAACATGTATATTGGTTTGATTTGACGACAACCAGTCCCTTGGTTTGATTTGCTTCTGTGAATACTTGTGTAGCAGTTCTTGAGTTGTTGGGCAATGAACTTATGTGATAAGATCTGAGTCCTAAGAAGAAACGGAAAGGTATTCAGAGGGCTATATAAAAAAAAAAAAAGTATAAAAAACTTTGCGCTTAATTTGTACTTTATTCAGCAGGATAAGAGGAAAGTTCGGTAATAATATTCGGAATTCCTGTATCACAAATTAGGAGCGGCCGTCGTAAAGGAACTCTATAGGCTTGTTGATTACGGCTGAAGGCTACATCCTCTTTTTGTTGTTGCTTTTCCTTAGGGGCGGGAAGGAGTAAAGGTTTGTATATGAAAGAATGATCCACGCGTTGCCAGCCCTGCCATATGCAGGCGAGATAAGCAAAGGTCATCTTGCGTCTATCAACACATATCCTAGATGAGTAAACTAGTCTAAGCAGGCTTTGCTTTAAAAATTCTTGTAGCGTCTCATTAATGGAAATTAAGACGCTGTGAAAGTAATGGCAATATTTCATCGTACCGAGGACTTGTGATAAGTTGATTGCCTACTGACAGTAGGTAGACACAGTCGTGACTACTTAAAGATCCAACGAAATGATTACAAACTGCTGAAAGTCTGTTAACTTCTCTTCTTATAAGTTACAAAATTTGGCAGTTCAACACTACTGCTAAGCGCTGTTCTCTTAGGACTGATTGTTAATTTTAACTATTAGTTAAAATATTACTTTGTTCATAGGAAAGAATGGCACACAAGTAATAGTTTAAATGATACAGGCAGTATAATTTCGAAAGCAAATGTAAATCACAGTACAAATAAGGGCTAACATTGATTTGAATGTTGGGGTTGTCGGTTTCAACGTCCCATGAATGGCCGCGTTCTTCGGTCCACCGGGATTAACAAATACCTTACAGAGCATAATGTTACGCAAATATGGACACGAACTGACCCTTCAACTGGCGCAGCAAAATCCAAAATACGCACTGCCGTATTCTGGATGTAAAATTTATATCTCACAGCGGTAGCCGACCACAAACTAAATGAAGAGTGCAGCAGAATTCATTAGAAGTACAACTCCTTGGTGTATTTATATTGAATTTGGAACATGTTCACGAATATGTTGCGGCCTTCTTCCGTACATACAACTAGCAGTATCCGGGAAGTTTCTTCCGCATGTGGGAGCAGGCACGTGAAAATTTGGACGATCCTTCGAAACAACAAACTGCGTCCTTATCAACTGTTTTTACAATAAGGTTTGCGTAAAGGCGTTGATACGAAACCGCTTGGAGATTTGCAATTTTCTGTTAACCAAGGCAGAATAAAATCTCAGTTCAGCCAGCAATATCCTGTTAACTGACGAGGCCACCTGCACTCGAAATGGTTTAACCAACAAGCACAATTCCCTGGACTCTTATCTGTCAAAATCCATGCCGTTGCAGAAATCAGCCATCAGGTGAGATGGTCTATCAATGTGCGGTGTGGTATATGAGGAATTCTCCCCTGTATGGCTGAGATAGCACTGAATGAATCAGAATATATTAGTACAGAAACTTACGTAAATGTTGAAGTAATTACATTATTTCTGCACGCAGCCAACTACTAAGTTGTTAAAAATTGGCATCATTAAATTATATCTTATTTGTGAATACCTTCACAACGAGTTATCATGATATTGCACTAACTATAAAAATAACAATTGCTGGATTTCTTTGTATCTGTCCGATTTTAATGAAATTTGAAGTGGTTCGCCAAATCTTTCCATATGAACCAAATATAAAATTTCATAACAATTTTTCCACTGCGAGTCCTTCTGTTATATGCGGCCAGAGAGACAAACACGATGAAGATAATTGGCGCTTATACAAATACATGCTAATTTACCTAAAAACAGGGTTATTTGAATCTCTCGTTATTTCTATACGTAATTAGGCTAAACTAGTTGGCCTCCGTAGCCGAGTGGTCAGGAATGAGAGTGCAATAGTACATGCTCTTTGAACAGACCGGGGTTCAAGCCCCTGACTGCTAAATACGGTCGATCTGCCAACCCGCACTGGACCAGCGTGACAGATTATGGTCCATTTCCCTCACCATGAATTGTTGAGGAGGCTTCCATCCTCCAGTGGGTTGATAATGGCTGCAGTTTACCTTTTTTTTTTATTCTTCCCCTCCAAAAAAAAAACTATCTATACTTCTAATGGTCTTCTATATTTATTTGTTATTGTCAATTTTTTTTAATTCTTGCAGTTGTTTTGATAACTGACGCCATTCAAAAAGCTTCGCTGAAAGCGACCGAATCCGCGTGTTATATGTGGGAAAGCCATAATTTAAGTAGCGTAAAAAAGTTCATATCCTTTCGTGTATCATCTGTGTAGGGAAAGATGGGAAGACAGGCCAGATGATTTCGCCTCGTCTGTTAGGAAAGCGCCATATATGGGCTACTAAATCCAATTACTGCGCTCAGTTATGGATCACAGATTCTTCACACAGAACTAGTGATGGGTGAATAGTTACGTGGCACGTAAGCAGTGAAAGTACTTGAACGAGTTCCTTACCCTTTAAAATATATATTCTAGTCCGTCTTCGTGCCAGTGTCCCGTGAATGAGGATGTAGAATAACAATAATTAGTAGGCAGACCACGTGCAACATAATTTACGAGGATACAATTAGAATTCATTAGGATGCTGATGACATTTGTCGTGAAACCACATGACTCATTCTGTGGCGAAAAGAGAAGTAACACAATGACAATGGGAATGGCAAATTGGCCATTATACAACAGTAAAATTTCGAGGAGGCGAGATATTTACTGACCAATTTCAGTGGCAGAGCAACAAGAATTTTCTTTAAAGAGACGTTGCCTGAGAAAGTTTCGCTTCAGCGAAAATCCATAAATCAAGCAAAAGGACCATATACTATGATTAGCAGTAACGTAAAATGGAACATTTATTTCACTTCAGACATCCGCTGGCATCTCACAACTTTGGTTTAATTTCTTTACTGGGTGGTCAAGTTCAGCACATGTAGGTGTCTACCCGCCCACTGAGGAGATGGAAATTATACGGCGCCGGCGTAACGTCATGCCTATGTAACGTTAATTCACGTAGCTGAAACATTTCGAAGATGCACCTGCTTGTAGTGGTCTACAACACCAAATATTGCACATCTAAATACATGACTTTGGATCACTTAGCTTTTTGCAAGACTAATAGCATCATTTACCTTTTTGCAAGACTAATAGCATTAATTTAATAAAACCAATTATAAGATGTTGTAACTGATATAATAATTTAGAAATTTACGGCTACACTGGCATTGAGAAATACTGAACACATTTTTTGACGATTTCTTCTTTCAGTAATTTAAATAATCCAAAAACAAAGAAGTAAAAACATACGCCTGGTTTCCAACAGTTAGTGATGCTCGCTTCCGATGAACTTTGAATCGTATTTACATAAAATTTTACATAAAATTATAATAAAATAAATCGAGGAAATGCTACTTATTTTTTTAAACTCGAAATATGAATACATTGAAATCCATTGTAATTTAAAATAAAAATGATAAAATCTTATTTCATACTGTTTAACTGTTAAGTAATCAGATCAATCAATGATCCTTCTCCTGCAAACAAATTTCGTTTGCTATCACAAATTGGTTCAGTAGAAGATTCAAAGGTTAAAGACGGCGCCTAGGGTGCTGAACATGTGTTTTTGTAAGGGGCGGCTCCTAGAACGTGACTTCATCTTAGCCTCGTATCTCTGTGAAGAATAGTACCACTATAAGAGGGCCAGAAATGCGAGTAGTGTAGGTTTGTGTGCCTTATGTGTGCGTTCTGTTGTTATGTTCTGGCCACTTGGCTACCCAGAAGCATCAATCACCTGGACAGATTATTCTGGGTACTCGTCCATACCACGGGAAGGTGGGCCAGTCCCAATGAAGAACGTACTGTCTCGATGATGAAGATTCTGATCCACCTGATGTTGCCAAACGGTGGGCCAGATTTCTCTAGGGCCTAAAGGGGATTTCTCAAGAGTGGGAAAAATTCCCGTGGTGCAAAAAAAAAAAAAAAAGTTCCAAATTCCAAGTGCTGGAACTCAGCGCGAGTAAAGTAAAAAAAAAATTAAATCCCGCACCCCGGGGGGAGAGGGAGAGAGAGAGAGGGAGAGAGAGAGAGAGAGAGAGAGAGGGAGAGAGAGAAAGAGAGAGCGCATAAGTACACGTAACTGGGGTTCAAGCCGTTACTGCTAAATACGGTGCTGTTTCTTGTATTCTGTCTATGTTGTGAACTCCTCTGTCCGTTTGGTCGTCCCGGAGTATAAACAGAAAATTTATTTATTTATTTAACAGTCAGTAGTAGTCACTTTCAGTTGGCAGGGGCATTGTTAATGATCGGAATTTCCACGTCGATGATTGGCGATCAGTGCCTCCTTCCAGGCAAAAACCTCAGCTGCGAAGGTTTGGAAGGCTCCGAGGTTGTTCTGTGTACATATCAGTTGATGCAGATCTGCTAGGGGGAAGTCCTGAATCCTGTTTTGGAGACGGTTTCTGATGTCGTGGTAATGAACACACTCCAAAAGCAAGTGTTCCCGAGTTTTACTTTGTCCGCAAAAGCAGTAGAGAGTGTCGATGAGTCCCAGCGTATGCAGTTTCTCATTTCGAGAACCGTGCGCGGTAATGAGAAAAGAAGATTCGAGGCTGAGGGAGAACCATTGGCTGTTCTTTTTAGTGGTCGCAAGGGTTACCTCCGGAAGAAAACTCGGGGTTACCACACTTACAGTAGAAGTGTCCCATCTGGTCTGCCATATATTGAAGGGTTCATTGAAACAACGAGATTTCTCTCACTTTACATCCGTAGTTAGTGAGAGTTCTATATCCAGGATCGTTGCAGGAATACCTTTTCTAAGTCGATAGCAGAGCCCCTTGGATTGCATAAAAGCTATAACTTGGAGAGCTGCCGTAGAAACTGTAAGGCAGATTCGATGGGTCTCCAGTAACATAGCTCTTTGTATAGAGTTTAGCTTTTCCTTCTTCTTAATAATGGGAACTCTGAAACCACACCTCAGCAGCATAGGTTACTTATTGGGAGAGAGACAGCTTTATAATAAAGGAGAAGGGTTCGTTGTGAGAGTCCCCACTCACTTCTTGAGATCCTTATAATTGAGGCAGAGAACTTTTTGGTCTTGAAACTCAGATGCTGTAGAAGGGGGAAGAATGACAGGCAGTGGTCTATTTACAACTTCCCAGGACTTTAGTCTGTTCTACGAAGGATAGTTGGGTTCCACTGGTTTTGACCGGGGAGCCTTCGCAAGTCGAGTTTGGTTTTAAACACCATCATCTTAGTTTTTGCAGGGTTAATTTGCAATTTGTTGGAGACGGTAGAGCTATGCTGTAGATTCGAGGGCTGCTCTGGAATGACCGGCGACCACGATGGTGAGGTCGTCGGCGAATGCTATGATTTTCGTTTTTTCAAAGCTGTTACTGAGCCAGCTCTGGAGTACCATATTCCACACTAGGGGGCACCAGGATAGAACCCTGTGGACACCTATCAAGTTTATGGACTTGGTAGTATTTAGTATTTTGACTTAACTATTATTGTGCGTTGGAAGAAGTAGCTTCTAAAGAGTCAGTAAAGATTGTTTGGGCATTCTGCTGTGCGAAGACGTTCCAGTGAACTTTCCCACCATACATTATCGAACCCCCCCCCCTGAAGTCAATAAACAGAGCGAGTTCATATTTGGATTGCGAAGATTCCACATGCAGGATCAAATCAGAGAGGGCGCCTTCACATGATCTGCCCTGGGTGAATCCATATTAGGCTGGTGAAATCATACCTTTGGAGAGAAAGAAATTCGTGATTCGAAGGGCCATTAGTCTTTCCAAGGTCTTGCCCAGGTGCAATGGACTGGGGTGTACCCATAACTCAAGCAAAGGAAGCAGTTGGTTACCACAGTGAACAGCCTGAAGTTGTGGGAACTATTCTGTTCACAGAAAGATTCTGTTGAGCGACATAACTATTTTGTAAAAGATAGAGGTGTAGTGTTATGACCCTGTGGGCAGTAGAGCTGCCTTTCGCTCTTGTGGAGAATCAGAATGTTACTCCTTCCTTTATTTCATCCAAGATGACTTCATAGTCGACTAGGTTTTTGTGACACATGTCATCTGCCAACTCGTCGTTGGTCGCCGAATTGGGGACATCATAGATGATCACTGATGGGTTACTCATCTTTGGGGGACCAACTGCGACCCCAACAGTTTGAAACGAACTCGCTGTAGAGATATTGTCCAGGTCCCGCCTAGTGTGCTGTAAACGCATTTTGCACTCATAAAATGTCTGTTACGATAGTTGGGTGATGATCGTATGTTGACTGGGCAAGAATTTCCAATATCGTCTTCAGTAACAATATAGTGTGTTCGCCAGTTGTTACTCGTTTGGAGAAACCAGAGTTCAAATACAGTCAGAAACTGGATAAAGGCCTCTTCAGTCGGGACTGCAGTTAGTCGATATCAGATGAATTATAAACGGAAAGTAGAGTTATAAAGCTTAAGTGTTATATATTTTCAGATGCTGGGAAAGATAACACTTAAATCTTTGAAAGCTGTTGACCTCTTGCAGAAGATCAATGCAAATATATCCTGGTGGAGGAATGGATCAGCTCTAGCTAGCACTCCTCAGAGATTAGTTGGAGTCGACTCTGATGGAAAAACTGAAACACAACGTCGTTATATCCACATATGATAAATTTGCAAAACACATTCCTTGATCGATATTTGCAATTCTTCCGCTTTCAGACAAGTTAGATGTCGTGCCGTACACGGGGAAAATTGATTCACTGTTCACTTCCAGGCTCATTTAAAGATTTCGCCATTCATTCATTCTTTTCCTCCGTGAAAATTTTCAAGACAAATATCAAAAAGTTTTATCTCAACCTTGGAGTCTTAACTTTCAATTAATCCACAGCACAAGAGAATTAAAGGCTTCAACAACCTGATGTGCTTGGGATCGTCATAATATATACACACACACTCTCCAAATTAGGTAACTATTTTAGGAGTTTTTTTTTTTTTTTTTTTAACGGGAGGGGAAGGTCAGAAAATGATAAAGCGGTACATATGAAACTGGAATTCGAGCAGTTCATTCAATGTACATCAACGACTGCTGAACAACTCTAGAACCTGTTAACAACAAACAATATCCAATGAACCTTGACCGATGACCTTATCTGTAAGCATTCTCTCCTGTCTTTTGTGGGTTGTTTTGTTGATTCACTTAAAGCCTTCAGCTAACTGACGGGCTTTTCTGTCAGCTGTACAGCAATCTAGAGTTCAGCATCATCCTCATCTGTGCAAATCCTATGAGAATGTGATGAGTAGTGTGTTTGCCCGTGATGTCAGATTGGACAGTCAATCCACCTTTTAATTCTTCATGACAGATATTTCACAAAAGGCCGTGCTAAGTGAAAGCATATACCGCCTTAAGGAAAGGGCATTTGTAGGGCAAGAGCTTAACAGAAAGTGAACGATAGGAATTGTGGGTAAGTTCAAAGACGACTACGTGCGCTATAAGAAAATATACCGTAGAGAGAGATCAAATAATAAAACACTTTCATATAAAACAATATCTACGATGTGAGTGAACGTCTAAGATGCGGGAAGGATTACAATTCCTCACTGAACACGCCCTACGCATGACGTGGCCAGTGAGGAATATATATATATATATATACAGTATATCTTGTACCGTATTGCCATAGTTATTTCGATACACGCACACACCAAATTGTAACAACAGTGGGCAACAGCATTTATTTCATAAAGAGCCTATAAATACTCAAATATTTGCAATTACTGGGTATAAAGTGCTAGCTAATTAACCATTTGAAACATCCCTTCATATCAAGATGAAGCAGAACTTTTAAGATCTGATCGAATGAAGCAGGTCTGATCAAACGTCAGTGAAATATGACTCCGTATTTCCTCTGAGGTAAGAGTAAAGAAGTAAATTCCTTCATTCCAAATATTTTTAACATCTCGACAGCTTTTACATTCTGTTAATTAATTGTCCTTTCCTTCTTCAGTGATAACAGTTGAAATAAAATTCAACGGTAGAAATTAGAAAACATTACAAGAGTTTCCTAAATGTACAGTCTATCAGAAACAAGCTACTAATATAAAAACAGAGGGAATTTTGGTGTGCATAGAAATGCCGTTTATTTAGACGGAGTGTGCAAATCAGTTTATTCACTTAGTGCATCAAATCGGAAAATGTATTCTAAGCCAGAACTGTAATTTATTGATCTACCTTAAACGTTTCCTGGCACTCCCATCCCTTTATTGCGTGTACCTCTCGAAATGAGGACAGAGTTGAAAAAGTTCGGGAAATTGTAGAAAGAGATCGTCGTTTAACCCTCAGAATAATGGATGATGAGTTGGATATGAATAAGGAGATGATTCGTCAACCTTCTGCATGAAGATTTACGGAAAAGGAAGATCTGTGAAAAATTTGTACCGCACAGACTATGATGAGCAGAAGCAAAGAAGATTGTCATCATGCGAAGACTTCATTCAGACTTGTCAAGATAATCCTAATTTCCTCGACTGTATTGTGACTGGAAACGAGTGTTGGGTGTTTCAGTAAGATACGTCAGAACATACAGTGGACTTAAAAAACATCACCAAGGCCCAAAAATTTTCGTTCATTCATTTCCGGAATCAAGACAAGGAATCCACATACAGGTGCTTCAACGAATATTGGAGAATTTCTCGGGAAATGCTCCAATAGTCGAGAGAAAGGCAGCTGGTTCTTGAAGACAATGACTCCGCCGATTCCGCACTTGTTGTGAAGACATTTCTAACGAAACATGTCATTGTACAGATCAACCATTCATCCTACTCACCCGCTAGCTCAAGCGGACTAGCGGGTGAGTAGGGTGGATAGTTGATCTGTACAATGCCACACGCTACACAAGCGGACTTCTTCCTCTTTCCCAAGGTGAACACTCCCCATCAAAGGAAAGAGATTTCAGGATGTTGAGGCCATAAATACAACAAAGTGCACAGTGAACCCTGATATGTTAACACTGTACAGTGTAAACGCAACAATGGATGTCCCACTTATTGTGAGCTTTCTGGAGTAATATGAAAATAACAAGCCGTTAGATATTTTGTTAGTTGCTTCTGCAAATTGGTCGGTTTTATTCAAACCACTCTACATTCTTTTATACATTATCAAAACCGTTTTTAATATATCCTTCTGTATTTTATTAGCTTGAGTTTTGTATCTACAAAGGTAAATAATTCGAAAAGTTTCAACCAGAAATCGAATTTATCATATTAACTAGAATTTAATGATTTCATTTTTAAATACGAAATTTATTAACTGATACGTCTGCGCAAATAGCTGAGATTGAAAATCTGGATATTATAAGCACAAGGATGAAAACTGAACTAATAATTGCACTATTAGTTCTGTTCCTTTTGGTGGCAAATATCACAGGCAAGTCGGGCATCGAAACCAGTATATCTAAAGGTAAAGTAAAATGACATACTTTGTATACTAGATGTGTAATCATAGTACTAACTCTTAACATTTATAAAACGCATTCTCAAATATCTATGAATACAGTAGAGTTTGTAAAAACATCTATTACAAAACCAAATCATCATAAGGCATGCTCAGACTTCGAGGAGAGTTGACATCGAAAATATTATCTATTAAAGGTTTTATAAAGTAATACATTCCAGGGAAGATGCTGTTAATAATAAGCTCAACTAAAATTCAAGCATTGTACACATAAAGTTATTGCTAATTTTTAAATAACTGTCGGTTTCCTTTTATTTATTAAATTATCCAATATCTTAAACCTTGATTAAAATCTTAGTCGGGGGGGGGGGATTCTTCGGATTAGATTAACTTGATCAAAATTCAATGACTGGTTTACCTCCTTTGAGATATGAAAACACTGAGTTTCAGGAATAAAAAGGCGTACAACTATCGTGGAGAGACCGACTGATTCAGCTACAGTATAAAAAAAGGGATATAAGTTCCTAATGATTCGAACCAGGCCTTTTCCATATGAAAGAAAAGCGTCATTCCTAACCACTGTGCTAGGAGTGACTTGTTAATCCGCTTCTCGGGATAATGGGGAGGAATGGAAAGGTTTCCTGAAAGTACATAACTTAGAAACCTATTTGCGTCTCCTCTCACATCTCACGTGGAACCAAAGTCCATAATTCTTTTTAAATTCAAGTCCAACCTACATAGTTCCAGTCTCTAATACTGTTTCCAATCTCAAGTGATGACAGTTCCTAAGCAATAAATGGTTTGTGGTTACTCACATCTTCAATTTTTAAGGACATTAACTCGATGTTTTAAAATGAGCAAAGTAAATAAAGGAAGGAAAGAACCCACCGAAACGGAAATTACTTAATTCAATTAACACACAGCGGAAGCAATTTAGTCAAGCGGAAATCTGACAAAAAAGAGAGTCAGTGTATCAGGAAGAGAAGAGTGTTTTTACGTAACGCTGCTTATTTATATATGCAAAGTCATACCTGTATTTACTCATATGTAAACAATTTGATGTTACAGCACAATTTAAACTACAAGCATGGTATCTTCTTGACAAAGGTTACCAGAAAAATATGAGCAAGTCAGTATATTGATGAAAAATCACTCCAGTTCATTAAATATTTCCATGTACTTCACTAATCGCAGTTGTGAACTCTTACCGTGATTCACTACCCGGGTGGGTTTTAAGAGCGTTCAAAAGGTTCAGCTGAACCTGATTGGGCACAGCGCGAGTTTTAGAAAATGAATCTTTACATTGTGGCACAATTATCGATTGAATTGATGACAAAATGACTAAAAGCCCTGGTTGGCGAAATTATCAAAAATACAAGTTTTATTTTTTTATATTCCATGGGTCAATAAAGTACAGGGCAATAAAGGACGGTATTTCAGACATTTTAATAAAGTAAAACGTGCATTTATACGTTTTGTGCACTATTTCAATTATTTAAAATTATGTAATGTTTGTAATGCCATTCTTTATTTTAACTTTTTAAATAAAAGTAGAAATAGTACAAACACATTTAAACGTTTTTTTTTTTAAGTTCTGCTGGAGCAATCTGTAAGTCTCGCGCCAGATCGAACAGACTTAAAATAATTACAATTATTTTATTTTGAGTGTTTATCTTGTTATAAGAAAAATGTCCATAAGTAATCATAATTAATTACTTTTCATTTTAAGAGTTACTGTACGATAATATAAATTATTTATATAAAGGATGGAATCTGCATACTACTGTTATATATATATACGATATTTGTGTTGCTACTGCAGCATCTATTGCCAAGAAAGACGGGCCGTGATTAGTTAATTGAACCGGGTCCCATTCCAGCTTAAGCCGCGCATAAGTCTAGTCAAGGATGGCGAACCAATGTCATTCGTGCCACGAGCAAGCACGCGCAGTCACCCATAAATAGTTTTTATATCGGGAGTGTCCAACGTTTTTCTGCTAGGGGCCCAAAAAGATAAAATTCTTAAGGTCGTGTATCGCATAGAGTCTCATGGTCAGCGGATTAAGTGCCACAAGAACACTGTCCTCACCAAAGAGAATTTAATTTACGTTCATCAATGCTTATATTTACAGTTTAATTTTTTATATTTAATAATTAAATACAAAAATCCAACATTATTATCACATTGCATAAATAGTCTTATTACATGCTTATATTGACTACTGTAATATTAAATACCGAGGAAGATAAATGTCTGTTTAGTCTCTGAATTGAGCAGCGAAGAAATGATTAATAAAAAAAGTCAATAAATGATACAAAAAAAAAAAAGAGTAACAAAACGAAATTACAAAAATGATTTAGACTATTTATCACCTGTTAAAAACAGATGGCGATAAACAATAACTTGAAAGGGGTAACAAAACTTGATTAATCTGCTAACCGTGACTGGTTTTTTTTTTTTGAAAACTTTGTTTAAAGGGTCTGCTTAGCCACCGAGATATCTTTAATGTGACTTCTTTTTCTGTTAATTTTATTTTCCTAAAACTATCAGCAGTTAGCTGATAGTTATAAGCGAATAAATGGGTGGCAATAAACACTTTCGCGTTACGATCACATAAACAACGTACGTAAAAAGGTGCAAGCAACACGCGATGCTTCACAATGGAAAACTTAACTCACGTATCAGCATTTGATCACTATGTGGGTCATCAAACGTGCTCGGCATGGCGACAAGTAAACAGTCTGGCACGCCTACTTCCTCCGTAACACAAACAATTTAAGGTCATGGTCAAGGAAAAAACTATTAGTCTGGCTCGAAGAAAGTGAGAAGACTTTTCAAACCGTTAGCCTCAATTCCTTTTTTTTTTTTTTTTCTCTCTCTCTCTCTCTCTCCCCCCCTTTATTATTATTATTTTTTTCAATTAACCGAGGTTGGGTACGTGTGCCAACTAGCGAAACGTATAAAGTACGACACCCCCTAAATGAAAAGAAATCCTTATGCCCTCCACAAGTTGCGCGTTTTTTTTTTTGTTTTTTTTTTGTTGTTGTTGTTTGAGACGCATCATTCTTAGAATATCACACAATTAGAAAAAAGAACTGTCCCAACATTGTCTGTGAAAAAAAAAAAAAAAAAGACCTACAAAGATGAAGGACGTTAGACGACATTACATCGTTATGCGAGTATCAATACGTTGGTCCCATAAAAGCTGCTCGTTATTAATGCCCATCCATATTCAGATAAGGTGATTCGTTGTTGGAAGAAACTTCACAGTTGTAATGACCCTACAGAAATGTCACGACCCATGAAACCACTTCATGGGGTGTTATTTCAAGTTAAACATATCGCCATAAACAGACTGACAATAATAATAATAACACGCAATGAAAATTAAATTAGAGTTAATTTTCGTTACGTGTTATTATCAAGAGAATATGTTTATTCACCGTCCACAGCATATATTATTAATTTAATATGCTGTGAACAGTTAAAAGTGAATAATCATTCGTTTTATAATCGTAAACTTATTCTCAGATCAATAATTCCTTATCACTAAGGTCAACAAAGCCAGTCACCATTATAAGCAAAAATGTACTATCTTGCAATATTCGAGCAGTACAGTAAACGCTTTGTCATGTGATAATCAAATCTTATTACATATTAAAGGAATTCCGACGAGCACATTTTACCAGCTTATTAACTAACTTGTAAACCCTGCACTTTGAATATAATTTTGCCATTGACAACAGCCTATAACTTAATGCCAGTATCTATAAACAGTTACTGATTTAATTCCCATTAATCATCTTGAATTTACTGATGATCTACTCTTTAACTGTCCTTCAGAGCTCGCATTAATCTAAACCAATAGTGATAGCAACAATGCCACTGGTTTTTGGTGGCGTTTGATGCCACCAAAGACATCCATGGAAGATAACGATATCCTCCTCCTCCTCCTCCCAACTTTATAGGTAGGATAACACACTTCGGTAGTAAGCGTTCTCCGCGCAGCTTCCATAGCCAAACCCACAAAACTGGAAAAGCATGCAGCGTGGCTTGCTAATTCACAGATCCGATTTCCATTGATCTACAGTCTGTTTGGTGTCTCTTGCACCGTGCTTATCGATAGTGTGCTTTGTATTTGTTATCAAAGTTGTGTGGATTGCAACTCTCTCTCCTGAAAATTCATGGCAGTCAGATCTCAAGGTGTCGGCGAAACACCATCTGAAACAAAGACAAAATGTTTGTGTCCAGATGACATCCGACCATCATTCTCCTTTGAAACTCTATTAAGCCTTTCCGTGTGCTCATTGTACGGAGGCGTGCACATCTGAAATTAATTCCGGACTAGCTGCCGATCGCCTTTATGGTCCGAAACTAAGGAACTACAGTAATCGGTAAAATTTTATGAACGTAAAAATACTAATAAAAATAAATAAATATTCGTAATTTATGGAACGAAATATGTCCCAACCTGTAAACAAGTCTCGCGCAATTTATTACAATGTGCAAATCGACTGATGAAAACAGGATGCTCACAGAACCAACCTGTGTAGTCTGGTTTTATCAGCCACACTGTCGATTTCAAGACAGGGCCGTAGCTAGTTACAAATTTCAGGGAAGGCTTTTAAAAGTCAAATTTCTACTTTCTTAAACATTATTAGAAAACTATAATAAGATTATTACTAAGGCAACAGCAAAACTTTATTTATTAGAAAAATAAAAAAGCTAGTATAATAATATTACTTCTCCGCTTTAATATATGTGCTTTGGCGTTGAACTAGGGGAGGTTAAAATTTTTCCACAAGAGACCGAGCCTCCCCTGGCTTCCCCCGATTAGGTACCTCTTTCAAGACAGCCATCACTGTGAAAATGCCGCAAAGCTGTTTGGATGATTCTTTGAGGTAGAAAGCAGTAGGAAGAATGGAGGCGGGAGAGTCAAGCCAAAGTGGCCAGGTGCTGAATGCGACTCGTGGCGTTGTAAACAGCGTGGAACCAGTTTATAAACACCAAACTGTCTCTCGAAGATCTGTCCGAGATAGCTCATGTGACCTCTATGCAAGATGACCGTTATTTGGCCTTAACTGCGAGGCGTCATAGAGACTTTACAGCACGGCAACTTGCTACAGAGCTCGCTAGATCTAAAAAAAGGTCAGGTATCCCAGGCGTACTTTCTAAAGGAGGCTTCATGAGAGGAGTCTTTATACATGACGAATAGCTGTCTGTGTACCCTTGACCCCTATACAAAAAAAGCCTGTTTGAATTAGTGCCCACAGGATGTCGACTGGACCCAGGAGCAATAAGGCCATGGTGCTCTTTGCTAATAAATCAAGGTACACTTCTTCAGCATGATTCTGAACCCATTTTTATCCGTAGAGAATGGGAAACCCGATTCTATTTACCTGACGGAAAGAGACACATTTGGAGAGGATGGTTTAATGGTGTGCGAGAGAGTCACTGACAATAACCGTACATAGTTCCACATGCCCCGACGAACAATTCTCAAGCTATAAGATACTAAGGAGATTCTTTTAAGGAATTTCTTTTAATGGACGTCAATACATGTCTTCAAAAATTCTCCTAGTGAAACGCTTCAAATTTCGCAAGCTGTAGTCTCAACTTTCAAAGGGGGAGGATGGTCAGCATGAAATGGCCCACCTGATCAGGATCCAACAGGGCAGGCCCGAATGCTCTCCGCAGGAGGGCAACTAGTTACAAGGGTTTCTCTTTCTGAACTTGCATCAGCCCTTAAACCACAAGTGGAAAATGATACCTCCAGCACTAATTAACTACTTCAATTAGAGTTATGCATTTGCATAACTCTAATTGAAGATCAAATGTGTCTTTTTGCATAAGACATTAAAACGAATGTCTCATCAACGTCATTAACGCCTTGTCAATAAAATAATAAAAGGGCTTTTATTTATGTTATTATTTGTTCCTCACGTTGTGAGAAGCAGTGTAATTTTGAATTATTCTGTATAATGAGAAGAAACTCAGAAGATTGATAACACCTAAGGTTAAAATGAGAAACATACTATCGTAGGGCTAATGATTTTCCAGATTATAATGCGCATGATCAATAATGAAAGTTCTATTTACTCTATATAAATCTTAAAAGCAGTATACAAAAAGGTTCAGGGTCATGTTATGACCCTGAACCTTTTTGTATAGTAACTTAAAATGCAACGCTGATAGCTTCGTAAAGAGTGGCGATCGTTTAGAACTTTAAAGTAAATGACGCTAAATGATTGTAATTTATTATATTAAAAAAGAATCCTGTGGTTTGCTTATTTTCTATTACCTGTACAAAATGAATTATTATGGCCTATGCGCTCCAGATTTCCAGATAAAGTTATCGGCGAAGTGTAATGTGTCACACTTCGCTGACAACTCTTTGTTTTAGAATTTTTGTTTTAAGAATGGGTAAGAAATCATAGACATTCTTAATTAAATTTGTGACAGTGTCATAAGATAATTTATAGTCGACTGAATAAAAATAATACTATGACACTTTATTGCAAACTTCAAAGAGAAGCCTTCGTTTAATTTGGATCACGGCAGAGAAAAGTACAGGGTGTCCCAAAAAGGTGTAACCAATTTTAAATGTTTGTAACAAAGGTAATTTTAAAGATAGAAACACAAACTCTGCGCTAAATGTGAGAACAACAGTTGAAGTTTTTACTGACATTCAACATGTGCACTACTAATCACACGAACAAAAAGGTGTAACCAATATTAAATGAGCAATACAAACGTTTTGGAGAAAATGGAACAAGATGAACGTGTAATGACACGGATTTGTTTCACGGACGAGTGCACATTTCATGTTTCGGGAAAGGTGAATAAGCAAAATGTCAGAATTTGGGGGACTGAAAACCCACACTGCACGCAGGAGTATCAGCGAGATAGCCGAAAGGTGAATGAAGGTGTGTGGTGTGGCATCATGGTTGGTCGTATTATTGGACCCTTTTTCTTTCAAGAAGCGACTGTGAGAGCGGATAAAGTGTGTTTAGGGTCAAACGGCACCAGGGGTTTCCCCCATCTCCGCGTAGTTTACATTGTGGTGTGATACAGTTCACTGTAAAGGCCAGAGATTTAAAAGTATATGGATCTTGAGGTGTGTGATGTTGTGTACCGTTGTTCTTCTGGCCATTTAGCCGACAGAGCCCAGCTGAGGCCCGACGTTGCCCACACTTCGCCCCGTGGAGGCAGACCAGGTACACTAGTATTACAGTTATTTATTCTGGCAGGCCCTGCCACCTAGTTTCCTGAGATTTCAGTCGCAAGGACCTTAAAAAAAAAACGTTTGCGTCTGTTGATCGCTAGATTGAAAGACCGAAATGTGAGCGAAATTAATTTTAACCTGTGGGATATACGCTGGCGAGCAGGTAGAGAGGGAGAGGAGACTGAAGACTGGGGGGAGAAAGACAGAAGAAATGGGGTCAACAGAGGAGGCGACCCCATTATAAGTCAGTGGGGCATGCCTATGCCCCACCAGGAGGAAATCTGGGTTGGCGAGTAGGGGAGGAGGCAGGAGGGGTAACCTCCTGTCTCCTCCCCTACCACCGAGGGAGGGGGAAAGAAAGATGGGTCCAGCGAGAGCGCCGGCACCGATTGCCACTATGGCTGGCATATGCAGAAAGCTCTGCGGTCTCATTGGGCTGGTTGGAATTCAGCTGAATAGAAAGTCACTCATCAGGCTGTGTCCCGTCTGGAGGAGGTCCACATATCTGGTGTGCACTTTTCGTGGGTTATGTCCGGTTCGTGTGATCATCTTATGTTTTTTTTTTCCCTTCTTCCTCCTTCTTTCTTCCTTTTCCTTTCTTTCCTGAGGCAGTTAGTTGTTGGTTTGTACTGTTTGCTCTCATAGGTTATTCATTTCATGGTTGTTGCTGTTGTGGTGGTGGATGCGGGAGAGTCCGCCTTCTTGTGAAGAGGTTTTGTGCATATTGAGTGAAGTCACTATAAGTATCTTTTTCAGTTAGTATCAGATATTCCTGGTCTCTTAGCATTATTTGGGTGGTGGTTATAAATCGGCAGCGGAGATCCTCGTACAGTGGGCAGTCGTACATCAAGTGCCCCCATGTCTCGGTAGACCGCAGTGGCATAGGGGGGTGTCACTCAATCCAAATCCATGGAGTTTTCCTCTTATGGCGCCATGACCGGTCAACAGGTAGGTGGCGAGAAGTCCAGGAGAAAGCCAAGGTGGATAGTTTGGGTACCCCAGTTGTAAATCAGGAAAAAATTTTTTAGTTATTTTTTTTCACCTTTGGTTGATGTCTGCCAGCGGGTTTGCCAGCTCTGGTTGAGATGTGCGAGGAGACGTTTGCGTTCCAATTTGTGGTCAGTTTCAGGGTCCAAAGTGAAGTTCAGATGGTTAGCCTCACGTCCCTTGGAGAGTTGATATATTAGGCCGCGAAAGACTATTTCAAGGTCTAGGGGAAGAGTCCCTGTCAGGGCCTGGAGGGCGTGTGTGCTTACAGTATTGCAGGCTCTTGTTATTATAAGTAATATATACCGTTGCGTGGTGTCCACTTTTCTTCTGTTGACGGCCGTGGTAGCCTTCCGGTACCACACGCCAGCAGCATACGTTATGGCAGGCAGGAATACGGCTTTATAGAATAGCTTGAGGGCTCTCCTCCGCAGGCCCCAATCCTTGCGGGAGACCCTCATGAACAGAGCAGAATATCTTCTGATCTTTTTCTGTATGTAGGTCAGATGAGGGGTGAATGAGAGGTTATTATCTAGGACAACCCCGAGGTGTTTTAGTTCCTTTGTCAGCTTAATTGTAGTTCCTTGGATGCGGATTTGTGGTAGTCTCCTGATGTCCAGGTTACCTTTTAACAGTACTGAGCTAGTCTTGGTTGAGGATATGCGGAGATTGTTTTCGTCGGTCCACTTCTGTAGGGTGTCAATGGCACGAGTAGCAGAAGTTTCTAGCCTGGCTCTGCTGTCCTCTCGCAGTACCAGGGTCAGGTCGTCCGCGTATGCCTGAGTTGCCACACGACCTAGATCTAGATTTAGAAAACCGTCGAGAACCATGTTCCAGAAGAGCGGACCCAAGACTGAGCCCTGTGGGCAGCCTCTGAAGATCTGTCTGGAAATAGAATGATATGGAGTTTCTACAACAACCATTCTGTTGTCAAAATATGTTTTGACGCATTGCTATATGTTGGCCGGGATGTTGGCCTTCCGGAGCCTGCCGAGGACGCTTGGCCACCACAGGGTGTCAAATGTCCGGGCAAAATCTATTGCGATTACAAGTAGATATTTATGGTTTGTTGTTTCAGCAGCTCTGGTAATGTTTTCCAGGGCATCCAGAGTGGAGCAGCCCCTCCTAAAGCCAAATTGATTCTGTGATTGTAGGTCTGCAGCCATGTAGCAAATTTCGATTCTATCTTTGAGGAGGTGTTCAAAGAGTTTACTTAGTACAGAGAGAAGAGCTATTGGTCGGTATGACTCCGGAAGGTCCTGTTGCTTGTTTGGACTTTTCAGGATTAAGCGCAATTTGGCAGTCCTCCAAGCTTGTGGAAAGCATCCCTCATTAAGGCAGTGATTAAAGAGGGTGAATATTACCTCTGGAATTGTCTCGATGGTCTTCTTGACGATTTCAAGCTCCAGTAAGTCGATACCCGGTGATTTCTTGTTGCGCAGTTTTGCTGCAGCAGTACGAAGTTCGGTGATGGTCAGTGGTTCTTCCTTATTGGTGGTAGTATAGGTATCATTGTCTTGACATAATTTTTGCTGTTCTGGTGTAGTGGGAGTAATATGTCCAGGAAACATGCTGTCCAGGATGTTGTTGATATTATCCTGCCAGGTCTTGGTATAAGTACCTAGCGGCGTCTTTGTTGCAGGGATGACTTCTCCCCTGGGGAGTTTGTTTGTCGTTATTCTGTAGACAACCCCCCAGGGGTGCTCGTTTCCGGTTGTAGAAACTAGTTGCTCCCATGAGCGCTGTTTCCTGAGTCGGATTAGAGCCGTGTACTCATTTCTTGCGGTGCGATAGTGGTCGCGGAGTTGGTCTATTTCTGCTGCTGGCCAGGAAAGTCGTGCTCTCTGGAATAGTCTTCTCCTTGTGTTCACCTAGCGTCTGAGCTGTTGTAGTTCCGGGGACCACCAGAGGACGCCCCTGGAGTTGGGTTTTTCCTTTTAATTGAGCAGTTTGCAGCGGCAGTGATGAGATCCACCACGGCGGTTTGGTGCTGGTCCGGGCTCAGCCCCTCTATTTGGAGGGTTTGTGCTGCTTCTCTTAAGGTAGTCTGGAAGAGAGACCAGTCTGCCTTCTGTATGGCGTATCTATGTTGGATTTGTCGGGTTGGTTGTTGTCTGTCTATGGTGCGTTGAAGCGTGAAGGTTATGACCCTGCGGTCCGATGTGGTCCAGCTTTCCCTGACCATTCATCCCGAGAGGTGACCAGCCAGAGACCTTGAGGCGAGTGTAATATCGATTGTAGCTTCCCACATTGTGCTGGAAAAGGTGGTGGGGTTATTTGGCTGATTGAGTATAGTGAAGGTACTGTTTGCCAGGAACTCCTCTAGGTGTTGTCCATTTGTGGCTCTGTGATGCCCTCGGGTTTGGCTGAACCACGCCGGGGATTGACAGTTCACATCCGCTCCCACGACGATCCTGGCATTCTGGAATTCTGTGAGTAAACTCTGCAGGTACCTGGTGGCTGGGAGGATATCTCCCCCTGGGCGGCAGTACAGTGAGACTGCATAGAATTCGCCGAGCGAGGTTATAATATGGGCACATGTGGCCCAGGATGTACAGTAGCTGGAAATCTTGGTTACAATGATACTAGGGTTCCTAACCAGGATGCAAGCCCAGGGGTTGTCTCTATTATTCAGAACTATTTTGTAGGATAGGGGATATCCTCTCACCCCCCGGCTGTGCACATATGGCTCTTGGATAAGTAGGATGTCGAGGTTCTGTTCATTCGCTTTCTTGGTGAGTTGTCCGGCCACGGCCTTAGATCGCTGTGCGTTTAGCTGCGCGAAGTTTACCCTGTCTAGGTTAAAAGGTCTAAGGCGTGCGTCCATAATCAATCCTCATTTCGTATGCACCCTTAGCTTTGATGTAGATGGGACACTGATTGTCCCTGAGTCAGTGGTCCGCTGGCATCTTCTGTGATTTACAGTTTACACAGGTGGGCGGATCATCTTTTTTAGGGCAGGTGCCAAATTCATGGCCTTTCTCTGCACAGTGGCCGCAAGTAGGCTCTGTCTGGGAACAGGTGTGCGTCGTATGTCCAAATCGACAGCAACGGAAGCATTTGGGAACAGACACATGCTCTTTGAAGCGATGGCTGCCCCAATGTATGAAAACCCTGGTTGTTTGTGCAATCGTTTTCCATGCCTCTGGTATAAGTTCAACCACCCAATTTGTGTGGTCTCCTGTCCTGGATTTTGTTTGGAATTTTGGGGTGATTAGTGTCGTTGGTTCCACGTTTGGGTACTCATGCTGAAGGTTCCTGGAATATAGGTCCTTCTGCAGAGCTTCTGGTGTTAGATCCTTGATGGTGTTAAAAATTACTATACTGGGGCCCTTTTTCTTGGGGGACGCTGCGTCTAAACCAAGTGTCTGGATCCTTGGGTTGTTAAGGATTTCATTTGCGTCTTCCTTCGTCTGGGTTTCAACGATGACACCTGTATTCCTTATTTTTCGGACAGATTTGATTTTTGTAGTCTTTAGATCCTGTGAGAGGTTCTTCATAATGATTTGTTTCACCTCTTCACTAGTCTGGTGTTGTGCTGTTGAGGTCGGTTTTAATATTACTAGGTGTGGAGTCGGCAAGAGCGTTTTGCGTTTTGTAGTAGTTGCCACACGTGGCAGTTGAAGAGAGGTATCTGGAGCAGTGGTCCTCAGCGCTTGTGCATATGTGGGTGCACGCTGTGGCATTTGTTTTGCCCCACATTCAGCGTAGGCTTGCAGTTTAGCCTTGGCCCTTTCGCTCTCGAGGTAGGCTTCGACAAGGAGTGCATCGAGTTTGTTCCACAGTGTTATTATTTGAGCCCTTAATGCAGTGGTGACTCTGTTTGTTTGCTCTTTAAAGAGAGATTCTAGAGCAGTTTTCAGGAACAGGGATTTTTCATGCATTGTACCCTCAGGTAAGGTAGGATCCAGGAAGGTTTCCTGTGTCTTGTCCTGTGGTCGCTAGTCTCCTTTGTCGTAATCGCTGAGATTTTCCTGCGTTTCCCTTATCTCCGTCTGGGAACGGGTTTCTATCTCAAATTTTGGTATCGAGCCTTTTTTTATTTTTCTTCTTACCCGTTTGGGGGGTCCCGGAACGGGAATCCATCCCTTCGTTCTGTTGGTTTGTGATGATTATGCATTCGTCGCCTTGGGTTTCCCTAAGAGGGTCTCTGCTTTTGTCCATATTCCTCTCCATATCACTATTTCCGGATGACGGAGACTCGTCGGTTTATCGGGATTTCCTTTCTACTATCAAGAAGCACTGTGCGCGTTATGAAAAATGAAATCAGCCACAAGTGCGTTGCACAAAAAGAATTTGAGTTGTGAGCCTTTAAGTCATTGGGCTATCCCCCTCAGTCACTTGTGGGGAGGGAAGGGAGGGGTGAGAGCGGATAATTACAAGGACATGCTTGAGCTTTATGTGTATCCTCAATTGGATGAACTGCCAAATGGGGTTATTTTCCAACAGGATGGCGCGCCGCCACATTGGGCTTGGAGTGTGAGGAGGTCTCTTGATGACAAGTTTCCTGGCCGTTGGATTGGGCGTAATGGTCCCATTGCGTGACCAATCACGTTCACCAGATTTATTCCCTTGTGATTTCTTCTTACGGGGATTCATCAAAGACACAGTCTACAAGACCCATGTTGCAGACATCGCAGACTTAAAGTGCAGGATTACAAATGCAATTACCATGATTAAGAGTAACATCCTTGAAAAAACATGGGATGAATTTTATTACAGATTAGCTATTGTTCGTGTGACAAGTAGTGCATTTGTTAAATGTCAATAAAAACTTCAATGTTTTTCTCACATTTAGCGCAGGTTTTGTGTTTCTATCATTAAAATTAGATTTGTTACAAACATTTAAAATTGGTTACACCTTTTTACCCTGTATTATAGAATTTGATTTTTTCCGTTATTCCATTAATAGCCGAAAGTTCTCAAAAGTGGACAACCTTTACTCAATAGTTAAGATGATCTTTTCATGACAAAGTACTCTTGGTCTTAGACTTAATTTAAGCTCCCTCTATGTATCAGCATTTTAGCTTTTCGAAACAGGACTGCACTAAAATATATGAAATAAAATTGCCCTACTATTCCAGTGAGTCCAACGAAGTAAAGAACTCTGGAAAGGTAAGATCCGCATGATTTCCTGGCTGGGGTTAGAGCACTTCACACTAATAAGCCACTTCAGCTGTGACTCAGTCACGGCTGAAGAACAAAGCCTACATAACGATAAGATATATTTTCTCTCTGCATAATAAATGCAAACATATGCACTGATGCAGAGACGACCTTGGAAATAAAAATGATTTAGATCACAAGTGGAATTATTTACATATATAAAAATCAATTACGTTCCCACTTAATGCATTAATCTCGTCTTTCCACAGTATAATCTGTTCTTCTCAGAGCGAAAGGCTGTAGTAAGGTAATTTAACTACGATGGTCATTGATCTGCGGGAAAATTGATTCCTTTTACACAACAAACTGATTATGATTACGACATACGTGCCTTAGACACAAAAGGTACAATTATGGCTTATTAAACTTTAAAGAGGAATAAATCTTTAGTCGCTCCAGATTTCCAGATGAGATTATCAGCGATGTGTAACATGTGTCACACTTCGCTGACAACCCTTTGTTTCAGAATTTATTTTGCTTCAAGAATGTGTAAGAAATCATACACATCCTTAAAACAGACATTGCTTCAACAGAGGATGGACGTGTTCTAAATAATTGTGCATTCCAATTATCGACGGAGATTCGCAATTACGGTGGGAAAAATACTCTGAAGAAGGAAAAATAAGGTGTAATATTTCAGATATACTTGTACGATGATCAAGACAGGAAACCGAACAAGTTTTCGTCTTACTACAGTATAAACTGCTCGAATAAAAAAAAAAAGGGGGGGGGGGATACCACTCAATACAAATAAAAAAAAAAAAAAAAACGCCCAGAGAATGATCATGTGGCTTTGATATAAAATCGATATGCCTAAGAAGCAAAATACTTAAAATAAACCTGTGCAATCGTAGAAGCTACTAAGATTTTTATACAAACTAAGAGATATTGTTCAAAGTCCTAGTTCCCACTTAGAATGAAAAATATTTTTAGTATTCTCATCCTAAATCCCGCAAAATCCTCTCCACAAGTTAAGAAATATTTAGGGATGCGGATACCATCAGTATACCTAATTGCGAGTTAAATGATTTTATGATAACTGAAAGGAAGCTGGAAGAGAAATTGTTGACTAAAAGTAAATAAGGCACTTAGAGCTGATGAAATATGTCCAATTATATTAAAAGGCCGCGCCAAAAGAGATAAGAAAACCTATAACCATAACTGTAATACCATCCTTGAATTCAGGGGAGGTTCCCATAAAGATTGATGTATAAATGTCTCTTCCCATTCACAGAGGAGGATCAAAAGGGCAGAGTGAGTAATTACAGACCTGTAACCTTGGTATCCGTTCCAGAGAAATAGTCAGTCGCAATGCAGTTATACGAAAATCACAGCATGGATTATTTGCAGAGACCGTGCCTGACTAATCTGATTAGCAACCAAAGCGCAGAATTGGATACAAAAAATAATTTTGACATCATATACTTAGATTTCAGGAAAGCTTTTTACACTGTTCCACACGAATGAATGAGTGGTGTAAAAATTCAGCAGTGTGGCAGTAGGGAAACGTTACTGCTATGAATTATCGGTTCGTTGTGGCAGGAGACAGAGTGGTAATTAACGGCCATTGCACTTCTTGTGGACTATTATCAGTGAAGTTCCTCTGGTTTCAGTGCCGGGCACCTTACAGTTGTCAATATTCATCAACGATATTGATTAAAGCACAAGTATAAGGTCTAAGTTTGTTAGATGCAAAGGTTGTCAGGAAAGTTAATGAGAGTAATCGGGGTATGCTACCCCAACAAGACCCATCTGCTAATCTGGTTCATATCTAATATATTATGAAACTTTTCTGGCATGCAGCAATAGTTCATTTCGAAATGTTTACAAATATTCTTCAATACAAAACACTTTTGCATGCGTTGTACATAAACTAGTATTTTCTGAGATATAATTACCACAAATTATTCCAATTTTATGAAGTATAAATATGAATACACATACGTATACAGTTTATACATAAAAACGAGGGACGGACAATGAATTAAGGTAAAAAATGAAGACTGATTTAGCTATCCGGCTTTTCTTTACCCTTTTTTTTTTTTTTTTTTTTTGTCCTATAAAGCTTGATAAAGTTTTGCCATAGCCTTCAAGAGTGATGAAACTACTCGTAACCTGTTAACTGGTATAACATAAACGATGAGAGAGGAATTAAGCCCCCTACCATAATCAAAGGATGACATCATGTGAATATGCATCAAAAGTGATGCTGTGTTAATACATGCCAAGGAAGAAACACGAAAATTGAGCTATTGTGAAGAAATACATTCTTCGCCCATTTGTCCTTGTTGGAAAATACACGTTGAAATGCAATACACTCTTCCCTGTTTTTAGGACGTTGTCCGTCACACCGTAATATGTAATCACTACTTTAAATATAGAATGGCTCTCATTATTATTATTGCATGAATAATGCTTAGTCACATTGTATGACGAATAATGGAAGCCATTAGTTTCATTATGCATATAAGTTTTGTTACTTAATATTCATTGGACGAAAACGTTTTACTGAACTCAAATAACCGGGCTTCCTTTGAATAGTTTTGAAATAATTTAATGCAAACAATTATTAAAAGTAATACCATAAATAATATTTATGCTCCATGCGATTTCTTATTTAAATTTAGTATTGATAACGAGCCGAAACGTTTATAACATTTACAAAATTGATCTCATTATGTTAACTTACTAACTCTCTTAGAGTATTTTTCATTATATATTCATTTCTTTTTAGTTGTTATTTATTAATTTCTTGCGCACTCATATACTATTAGAAATAATGGAGACATATTCTAGCACATATATATATATATATATATATATATCATTCACATATAAAATTTGGGGCTAAAATCCGATGAAAGCCAATACTATGAGCAGGTTATAAAACTTATGCAGCACTCTGGACCTCAAGAAAGTCGCTGGTGAGCATTAGGAACTCAGACCTCATTACAAAATACATTCTAAGGTGTGCCGTGCCGTGCCATGCCCACTCCACTCTGCGTGCCTGAGATTTGGTCATCTGCCCTGGAAGCTACTATCCAAGCCTTTCTAGGATTGAAGTACTCGCTTCTGAGATGGTTAAACAGAATCATTACAAAGTCGTTTACCATCGAGAGCTTGTTATAATGCTATCCCGGATGCTATTCCGTGAAAAAAAATAATCATAACACTCGCAAAGCAGATAATTGGGTTGCTGGACTCGACGGTGATCAATCGTTTACTGACTCGGTCCTGCAAAACGCAAAGGATGATTAATTAATAAACCATCACCACCCTCAGCGAAGTGCATTCACGCAGTTGGAAAGTTGACAACGATTTTTTACATTCAACAAAAATCAGGATCTACAAGCCTGTAAAAAGAAAAGTTATGCACATAAAAAAAAGAAAAAACTACAGGACAGAAGTTATTCAACGTTAAGTTTTTTTCAAAAACCACTGTCTCTAATTATGCAAATGACGTTCTCAAAGAAAGCAGTGACTGCCTGAAAATAGTAAATATTAACTGTGAAGTTTCCATTTTCTATTATATGGCATTATTGTCTATTCTGCAATTACGCTGTTTTAATCTTCTGTATTGCCTTGATGTAAATATTTTCGTTTGTGTAAATATGGTTAAAATTTTCTATTAATTTCTTGTCAAATCTTAGTTTACATTTTAAATGCAATATGAATAATATCCTTAAATAATTTTAATAAAGTATTATTCTAAGCTTTGAATTATTATTGTTGTTAGGCTCATCAGCGATTTAGGCCATACTACGCCATTGTGTGTTATGGGTGTAAGAAGGAATGTTCACGAGACGACCTGCAATGCTTTGTGGGCCGAAAAACCTGAAATAACTCATGGGAAAAAAGAAAACTCGTCTTTCTCCTTGAGATCGGCTAACTACAACTTCGAATGACAAGCAATGAAGAACTTTTCGAAATTGCACCAGTCGGACGGGAATCGAACCCACACACCTCTCAAAAAAGGAAGAGAAAAGTGGCAAAACCACTATACTGTCATGGAGGATGATGCATTAAATGAATAATTAGAGTTACATAACTACATATAGTGTTACATTCCAGCGTATAATTACATATACAGGAAATTAAAATGCGGCACTTTACAACCTTGCAAATTTACACACACAGAAATACGGGAATATTAAAAAAGTAAAAAATAAATTTTCTGTTTATACTCCAGGATGAACACACGGTCAGAGGAGTTTACAAGATAGAGAATGCAAGGAACCGCACTGTATTTAGCAGTCACGCAAATTTCAACCACTATCACTCAAAGTACATGACTAATTCACACTCGGCTACATTTTAGAAAAAAGGATATAAAAAAAAAAAAAGGTCATTATTTTTGCATTTCGGAAATATGAAGAAAGCAATCCAGCATTCGAATCAACGATTGCATTTGTCTTTTAAAATTCATGCAAAAAAGGATGAAATCTTTCTCTTTTAGTGCTATGGATTAAGTAAACTTCGTAACTTAGCATAATTGTTCTTCCAAATTACAATTACGTGGTGGGCGGTCAAACAACACTTGTGAACGTGACAGGTTTTATATCACTTTAAAGCAGCTGAGAACGGGGAGAGAGAGAGGGGGGGATCACTACCCTGACATTCCACCGACTGAAGAAACTGCAGCGCCTCTCTGCACACTAGCCTTATTGGCGATCTGACCTGGCGCCCTTGCCTGGTCCACTTTTCTTCCCCTTCCCTGGCCGGGGGGGAGGTGATGGTCCCTCTGTCTCCTTCCCTCCCACACATTCCCTTCTGGTGGGGCATGCCCCACCAAATCTTGGCGTCACCTCTATCGACTCCATTCTTCTGTCTGTCGCCCCCCCAGCCTTCAGTCTCCCTCCCACTCTACCTGCACGCAAGCGAATGCCCCACACATCCAAACTTAATTACAGCCAAATTAGATTCGCCCACAATTTTCGGCCTCACAATTCTAGCACAACTACCACGCGATAACCTCTCAATTTTTTTTTTTTACTTAGTTATTTTTATTTTATTTTATTTATTTATTTATTATTATTATTTTTTTATTTTATTTTATTTATTTATTTTTATTTATTTATTTTTTTTATTTATTTTTTTTAGGTCCTAGCCACTGAAATCTCAGGAAACTAGGTGGCAGGACCTGCCAGAGTGCTTATTTAAAATATTGGTGTACCTGGTCTGCCTCCACGGGGCGAAGTGTGGGCAACGTCTGGCCTCAGCAGAGGCCTGGCGGCTAAATGGCCAAAAGAACAACGGTACACAACACTAATCATGTACAATATCCATACACTTTTAAATCTCTGGCCTTTACAGTGTACTGTATCACACGACAATGTAAACTACGCGGAGATGGGGGAAACCCCTGGTGCCGTTCGACCCCAAACACACTTGACACTTTACTTACCTTTCACTTCTTCATTTCTCTTCCTTTTAGTGAAGATCATCCCCGATTTCGATGGATTAAATCCATCAAGACTGGCTGTAAGTAGCTGCTGATTTGCCTGATAGCATTTTGGAAGGCTGAGTGCTTCATCGGGTGGTCAAAAGTGACAAAATATTTTAAAGGTTTTCTGCATACGAGAGAATACTGCAGCTACTGGAAAGAAGCGGTTCCAATGTTTCCCCTTGGGGGATTCCTCTCCATTGGAATTGTTGATGAGTGACAATGAGGTGTCTCTCTCGTAAGGTCTTTCTCAGCACCGTGAGAAGAAAGTCTGTTATTCAGAAGTAATTCTCTAAGATTATTAGTAACAAATCAAGCACAGGGATTCTATCAAATGCAGACAAATGCCTTCCATCAAGGAAGATTACATACAGCTCTGCTTTATTGTTAGGGACTGCTTGCAAAGGAGATTTTCAAGAAGACTAGTCATAGTAGAGCACCCAGCCCCAGCGAAGTCAACGAGTGCAGATGTGGAACCATGTGCTCGAAGCGATGATTATCTGTACGATGAAATTGATGGTTAATCTCCTCTCTATGAACAACGACTTACTGACGCGCCCAAATAAACATTAATTCCAATAAACCAAGATTTTTACTGCCAATTATAAGTGGTCATCAGCTGCATGATTTAGTGACTATTTGCTTGTAGAGAGGTCATAATCCCACTGCATAAGGCAATTGTAAGGTCATACTTACAGTCGCCTAAAACTAACTAATTAAATAAATACAGAAAGAATAATTGGAACAGTTCTTGAAAGATAGACAACGCGACTGGTGAGTTATGGAAAAAAAAAAAAAAACGCACATAGGAGGAACTACTCAAATATGTAGGCTACAGAGCCTGATAACGGGACCTGAGAGTCAATTCGATTGAGGCCTATGAGGCTCTGAAAGGATATAGTAAAACGAACGAAGGCGAAATTTTCAATCAAGTGCATCCAAAAAATAAAAGGATGGGTGAATTGGATTGATTGATTTGGATTTTATTGGCTCATTAGCATCAGGGTGAATTGGAGAAAAAGAATCAAGTGGGCGCTTTTGCAATTTCTGAAGAGAAATGAAGATGTAAGTTTGGTGATAAAGATTAATGAAAATGTAAGGGCTGAAGAGTTGAAGGAGAATATGCATTCGTAAATTGATTAAAAGAGTCCTTCGCTAAAAGAGGAATGTTTGTTGAACGGTGACTTAGAAAAACTAAAATGGGATGATGCTGCTGCAGATATTCGGATCTTCTGAATGTAAACAAAGTGACGAGAAATGTTCCTTCAGTTTTGAATCCAGATGTACCAACGAGTAATTCACAGTGATCTAATATAATTTTATCAATTTTCTCTACAACAGAAATTTTAAAAATGGTGAGGAACAAACTAGAGGTGGGTGGCATATCTACGAACTGTGTTTCGCATATCGATCACACAACATGGATGTTGCGAACTGGAAACATAATGGGCACTGTTAGAAAGACATGACAATACGGCGTTCATATAGAAACCGTGTGAAAACAGCTTGATTTGTGGCACATACTATTGTGAAGAAAAACAATTGACCATAAGAGCCACTTATGCGTTCTGAGAGAGGAGAAGTTCAAGATTTAAGCAATCTTGCCATCACATAACTTTCAGATGCCACAGAAAAACATTATTCTTAGATGCAGTTTGAAATTCAGAAAATGTTACATATTTAGTGAAATCGGCTTCAAAATAGACTGCACGTTCAAGCACACCCACAGCAACAAGGAGCTGAAGCTACGAACTGTACTGAAACCAGTTCTAGGAAAAGTAGAAAAAAGTACTTTTATAGTGAGTAAAATTCATATCTCCCCGCCAAAGGTTTCGGATTCGCTATGCCCTCACTTAGCAACTTGCTTGCACTATAATTTCGCTCAAAGAAATATACGCATCCCACGCTTAACTGTAAGAAGCAAACTATTACATGAATATAATCATCATGATCCCATTCATATAAAACATTAATAAAGCAAAAAAAAAAAAAAAAAAAAGAGAAACTCATCCATGTCGGTTCTTAATATAATACCAATCGAAAATTTTAAATGAATTTAAAACTAAAAATATACGCAACAGATTAATATATTGGTTTAAAAGGACTTCAATTTATGAGGGCGTGGGGAACAACATATGCAGTACCAGTGAGAGAAATAGAGAGATTATTATTATTATCATTATCTACTAAACCTTAGAATGGATTTAGTAAGTGTATATAATAGAAAAAATATAACACGTTTATATGTTGTCTGTCATTTTAAGATATTTTTAATACTGTATATACTATATGAGCGGAAAAAAGTAAGAATTCTTTTATAAATTACATACATTTCTTAACACAAGGCGAAGCGCGTGGTCCTCTAAACAGCAGGGCTCTAGTAAACTGCCTCGGTTCTTCACGTCAAATCCAGCCCAAGGTCTTTGACAAAATGTACTGCATCCTATATTCTTCTGTAGCACTAGAATTACTTAAAATCATTAAGTCCTGTCTCCGAATACTTCCTGAAATAGAAAGAAAGGAAAATCGTATTATTTTAATACGCTTATATTTGAACTAATCCCGAGTGAGAAATAAAATTCAACAGTATTTCATTAATTACTTTTATTATTTTTTTTTGTACATTATTTTTGTATAAATAGTTTATACAAAATTTTAATTCAAAACATTCTTGAAATTGAGCTATGCACAGCTTGCAAACAATTTTCTTAATTTTACAACGACCTTAGCAACACCACTGACAAATTTTATGCCAACGAGTGTATTCGTTAAGAAACCGGTATGGGAGGCGCTTGTCCACAATGTCACCATTCAGCAAAGTAAAACGATATTCTCATCAAACCAGTATTCTTGAAATGCATGGAATACAACGTTAATTATTCTGTTCGGAAAATGTGGTCCTTCTTCACTAAGTTCTTTCATGGGTTTGTAGAATATTAGGAGATATGCCATGCTTATAGACGATGATCGTGAGTTTGTTCTAGATTACATCGAAGTCACGAGGTTTCAGTATTTTGCTCGAAAAGAAGCCAGTGTCCTATGGTCAGTTTTTCTGCTTATGGGGTAAAAACAAAGAAAAACAGAAGAATCACTCAGCGGCGACTTGCAAACTCTGCTTGAGGCTGGCTAACTCAGTCCCATCTGAAAAGCCATCGAGTTCCTCACATCGTCGGCAGAATTCGAACCCAAACCTTTCCGAAAAGATGGAAAATGATATAGCCACTATCTTTGCGCAGTTAGAGGGGGGAGAGCACATTGAGTATGCAAGAAGTGGTGTCCACGTTCTCTGATGCACAGAAATGTTCTTCACATAATGTCACGCATGTTCTTTTAACTGTTCATTTAGCACATCGCTATGGGTGAAGGTTTTGTAGCAACTCAATGTCAAGATAGTCCGTACAAGAGAAAAACTTTGTTTCTCTTGGTTTACAGTTATTTTCTGCTGATGCGGCATCAGCAACATTGTGTGACCAAGGAGGAAAACACCAGATGGCCAAGCAGTCAATATCAGAACCAAATAATAAAGAAAAAGAAAAAAAAAAGTATACTGTTACCGATGACAGCCATAAAAATAGGATAAAAGAAACCCTTAAGAAGGGCAGTATTAAGGATAATAATAGTATCTGAGACCATCTTACAGAAACCTCACGTGTCTGGCCCGAATATTTTTATTTATTTAATTATTTATTTCATTTATTATTATTATTATTTTTGTTTAAAATAAAAACATTTGAAAACTATAAAATTCGTTTTACAGTAATTTATAATTATTAAGTTAATAAAAAAATATTTTAGTAAGAGAATTATTTTATTAAGATTTTATTACTATCAATCAATTTTGTTATGAAAATTACAATCAAAACCACTGTTATTCCACGATAATTACATTCATAAAAAAACATCACCCTTGTTCACATGCGCAATTCCTCTAGGTGGTTAGCATGTCCGGGCAAGTAAGAGAAGGAAGAAGACGTCATAAGAGAGCGACTGACTCCCAATTGGTCAATCATCGAGACCAAGTAACCTATCCTATCCTTGAATGATCAGTTCTCTTGTAATTATGTGCATTGATTTTAAACTGCATCAAAAAAAAAAAAAAAAATATATATATATATATAAAAATATATATATATATATATATATATATATATAATAAAAGACAAAAGAAAAACCGAAAAACGAAACGAAGAAAAAAAAAAAAAAAACGAAGTAAATCTTCGAATCTATTTTATGTTTTCAAGTCAAGGAACTGACTTGAAAACATAAAATTATTCTTAAGTGGGAAAGAGATTTAGTTGATTGAATTTCGTGATAAAGTTACAACGCCCTCCACCCAGTAACACTCAATTACTAATTTTTTCAGGCGCACTGTGGGAATCCATCTTAGCGCCAAATAAGGGTCCTAAGACCGGTTTCTCTCTCTCTCTCGAACTCCCTCCCTCCTTCTTTCCTTTTTTTTTTTTTTTTTTTTTTTGTCCAAAGATTGTTTCTCACAGTGGACCTGAAACGTAGCCTAAAAAAGATTAGTAATTGAGTGAACTGGGTGGAGAGCATTGTAACTTTACCAGGAAATTCAATAAACTAAATTAGTTTGCCACGTAAGATTAGCGTTCCCATAACTTGAAACTTCCTAAACTCCCATGTAATCTCCTTTAATAGTTAAATTTTCCATTTTAACTCTAGTTTAATAACATATGCATATTATATAATTTTTTTGGTATGAGTTCGAATCCCGTTCAGATACAGGGGGAATTTCTAAAGGCCTTTTCAATCGGGCTGAGTTTGGTCAATCTCAAGGCGGAGGGAGTAGTAATTTTCAGCACAAACAATACGCAAATCGGCCAGTGAATTCATACTTGAACAAATAAAATGTACAAGAAATGGTGCACCATGGTCTGAGTAGTCGAGGAGTGCCAAAAGTTCCTAAAAATAAGACTTTATATTGCAGCCTACTGTAATATTCAGATTTTCAAATACTCTAATTTTTGTGATTCTCAAACCACTGTGAAAGTATTTTCAAAACTTCTAGTATTACTTCTTGGTTTTCTACTAATAAGTTTTTTTTATTGATATCTTTTGCTAGTACGAATATATGAGGCTAGTTTATGACAACCGTCCAAACTGCCAAAAACACTAACCAGAATTTTCGTTTTTGAAAGGTTCTGCAAGCAGAAACTTTTTTGCTTTATTGTGTGTGTGTGTGTGTGTGTGTGTGTGTGTGTGTGTGTGTGTGTGTGTGTGTGTGTGTGTGTGTGTGTTGAGAGAGATATTAACACTGTGGTAAGAATCTCTCTCTCGACGAGTAAATCATTCATTTTTACCTAGGAAAATTGATGCATACTGTAATTAAGTGGGCAGGTGCTCATTAAGCTCAAGAACGATATTTAGTTATTATAACAAGTACAGTTTTTTACCTTCTAATATCCTGCAAAACCTGCTTCTCTATTTTAAACAATCTAATTTTTAATGATACTTTTTTTTGTAGTCAATTACTCAGTAATTTAATTACGTTTTTGCCCGCAGAAAACTAAGATGCGATATTGAAAAGCATCATCACTGTGAAATGTTTACGTTTCCTTTCCTAGAATTTTAATTAAAGACCAATACTGCAATAAAGAAAAAAAAAATAAAAGAAATATTCCTTCCTGTAGCTTCGATGTGACATTCCTTCACTTTTGTCAAAAGAGTTGAGTACAATCTAAGAGATATAGAGTCGGTCTTTAAAGTATGGCTTGTGAGATGAAGAAAACAAATAAATAAAATTTCTATTTATACTCCGGGCGACTACACGGTCAGAGAGAATACAAGAAACAGCACCGTATTTAATAGTCACGCGAATGGAACCACGTCACTCAAAGTATGTGTATTTACGTACCCTCACGTCTGACCACTCGGCTACGGAAATAAATGCTATTTTATTTTCTTCCAACTTGACCACAGCATATATTAACTAACTAGCATAACAGAGAAATAACAGCATCAAATCTAAATTTTAAATTACCGTAATATGCAAGTTTCCTCCATTCCATCTCATCTCATCACAAATACCTAGTCAAACTAATGACGAACTACAAATTTATCCAAGATTCTAAAATTCAAAACTACCAAAGCAAGCGAAATTGAAAACCAAGTGCAAACACTTCTGAGACTAGTAGTGCGTAATTTTCATAATGAAATTATGAAATATTACCATTTTCCTCTTCATCAGTGGGTTGCAGAACAAAATAAACCTGGTAAATTTTCAAATACTGTAAAATCAAAACAACCTCACTAAAATAAAAACTTTTCTGACGATGGCACAAGTGGGAGTCATCGTTAGCAAAATGGTAGTTATCATTATCCAACAGCAAAATTCCTAACAGTCACACTACCATTTCCTGTAATGTTTTCAAGAGCTGCTATAGATTGACTGATGAGTTTTTCCCCATCTTTTTCATTTTAACTTGAATTTTTATCTCGAACATGGCGCCCTAGACGACAGCCCAGTTCGCCTAAATGGGCGGCCATGCATGTTTTAATGCTTGTAGTTCGTTAGAGGAAAACGCATTCTCAAAACTTTTCATACCGTTTTCTGGGAAAATTAAGTTCACGACAAGTAGATTTCTTGGACTATGAAAAGAGGAACTTCAAACACGCTTAATTTGTTACTGCACTACATAGTATATCCATTACGAGCATTTTTTTTCTGTAGATGCTTCCAACGTCAGTCGTCAAGTTTCAATAACACTCAAGAACAGGGTATCCACGTTGAGGATCTTTTATCACGCATTAAGGTTTTTGTGGAACCGTAACTCACAGATATTTCTATGTGACACTCAAATATATAACACGCTTCCCCAGTTCAGACGTTATTTTTAAGAGGTCTTATGGTGTCTACAAAAGAGGGAACGTTGCATCAAAATGCAGTATTACATGTGACTGCTATCATATAATAAAAGTTGATCCATTTCCAGATTTCTTCATTCTTTCTATGGTAAGTTAAAAACTTTTCAAATGACGCAGTGTCTTTTTATCGATTCTGTTTATACACTCGATTTCCTCTACATTTACACCAGCTGGGCCCAAAATATCCTCAACAAAATTCATAAAATTATGAAATGTATTCAGTTAGACTAACCTTATCTGTGTTTGACCTCACTTACCTTACTTTAAATAAGACGTCGCCTTAAACAGTTATCCCAAATTAAGATTAAATTGCCTTCTTGAGCGTCTCCTCACCCACACTGCACGTGTTAAATGGATTGCTATGCAAAATCGACAAAACGTTGACAACAGAGCAACTACAATCAACAATATTCAGATCATTGTTCATCCAACTCTATATACGCAGCTAAAATTTGGGTGTCGGCAGCTCCCACTATGCCGACTGGGCTAGCCGGGTGGGTAAAGTGCCTGCCTGGCCACCCAAAGGTAGCGGGTTCGAATCCCGCCTCGGGCTTGGATCAAAGTACTGCAAAAAACCTTGGGAGGTGCACTATGGCCACAGAAGCCGATGCGCCAACAACTACCAAAAAAAAAAAAAAAAAGCGCTCCCACTACAATAAAATCAATCTTTGCACCAGAATTATGGTTGCACATATGGACTATTTAAAAGAACAAACCTCGTCCCCAGTGAAGAACAACAGCAATGGCTCAAACCCTGCAGGTACAAAGGATATCAACGCTTATCAAAACGCGGAGGTTTGTCGCTACAGTTAACTTAATTATCGGAAAAATTTCCACACCGTCCTTCTGTGATATGCCTTGCATATCATAGAAGGACGGTGGTTTTGTGGGAGCATAGCTTCACAGCTATGCTCCCACAAAACTTGACCTCCACCTTTCAGATCGTCTTCTACCAGCTCAGATTCTTTTCCCATAACTGGATGTTGACTCCAACACGTTTCTGGAGAACAGAATTTATCGAAAACGCCTCCTCAATCAAATCTTCCTTAAACGGAGTCCTCCTTAATCGCTTACTGCCATCAACTGGGACAATTTCATCATTTCTGGACCTTCATCAAGATAAAAACTCCTCGACTAACTGTTCAGTCAGCTTAGTTTACTCTTCTTATGAAGTTATGCTGTATAATTATTACATTTTTATATGTTTCATTTATTCCTTAGGTATTGTAAACATTTTCGTTTATTTTTTATCAATTTTTTCCCTACTCGCGATGTAAACTTTACCATGATGTTGGGCTCCACCCTATTAATTCATCTGTGACATTTTCTGTAAAACCTTGTGGCCATGAAAAGCCAAATTTATAAATATATTGTACATATTTTAGCAATAAAATGCTCAATCTCTCTCTTTCTCTCTCTCTCAATACAAGTCGCTTTTTCAATATTTAACTAAGAATTCAAAAGAAGCCGGTGATCTTAGTCAAACCAGCCATGCTTGAACGGAGCCGTCTCACTTATCTTCTTTGAAAGTAATTTGTGTGCTTCCGGATTCCATTTTTCAAAAGATTAATTTTTTGCCCCAAATTTCATCCGTATACAATAGCCTGCCATCTATATCAGCTCGTAGATCTTAATCTGATTCCTCCGGAACCCTGATAACAAATGTTGATCTGGATTTCAGCACTTCAAATTATCCTGACTACTATAACATGGAAATAGTTAATTAGCAAACAATTGCTTCAGTTATTTTCTCTAAACCATTAATAACCGAAGTCGAATGATATGACTGCAGTGTAGATCAATCATTTTGCTTCTTCTCATTCCTGTGTAGAATTCAACGAGTATACAATAAATTCAGAGGAGACTCACTACTATCGAATATGCCATCTATAAAATGAAGTCAGAAACAAAGACCGTGTTTTAATATACTTCTATATACAATGGACTTAAAATAAAATTCGTAACTTATCTATTTCGTATGCTATATAAAACAATTAATAAAAGTAATTACAAAAATTCGAAAGCACATGAAATGCGTACATGATATATCGCGATTTTTTGCATTGAAGCTACATTTATATCTTAATAATATCAATATTTCAATTTAGAATGTCCTTTAAAATACGATCTCTTCATATTACTTTCATAAAGTAACTATTTTGGCTAATAGCAATATGTTCAATTAGCATAATTCATTAATTTTAGGATTTATTCCTTTTACTATAGCACTACTAAAATGATCATTATTGGAACAGAAGTAAATTCTTTTCTGGAGAACTGTGGATTGCTGAAAGTTATAAATTACACTGTTACTGTTTGGCGTGCAAAGTTTTCGCTCTGATGTATATATCAAACAAGTTCTCTGCAAATAACAGAACTTCAAAGGCCGACACTCTTAAACTAGGAACTAAATTCAAATATGACCTGGACTGGGGGGGCGGAGAAAAAGAGAGGTAATGCATTACATTCCACGCGCTGGCTGTTTTACGATGCATGTACTAAGAGATAAAAAAATAAAAGCAGGCTAGAATTTTAAAGATTTTTATAGTTGTAGCGATGGTGATAACTCTGCGATGGCAGCTGACCTTGGTGACATCTAAAGTTGTGGGTGGCAGCAGCTCGAAGGCCTCGAGAGATACAAACAACCATGGCGGTAGCTAGGAAAGAGGCAGGTGGCGAACAACAAGTTCTAACTCTAGAAAATTTCTTCATAAACACTATTTATTCTACCTTCTTTTGAATCTCGTTGCCCAGTTAAAGATGTTTGTGATTTTCTACCTCTGATGCCGTGTACAACTATCCGAAAATACTGGCTCCTATTATGGATGCTTTTTGTGGAACTGGAATTGCAAATATTTTACGTCATGCCTGGATTAAGTCATGTTTCGTTTGCTGTTGAACAACAACATGTATAATTGCACCAAATATGATGTCATGCTGTACTTCACATCAAGTCGTGTTATAAGTTGAGTTACGGTACTATATTAACTCGCAGTTGAGTCACGGTGGTAGGCAACTACTACTATAATCGACCTCTGCCTCTCTCTCAATTAAACAAAGTCAGATTTTAATACATCATTAAATATTCGTTCACGTTACAAGATGCTATGTTTAAGACCATCTTATTTAAAATAAGGCAAATACAGTCACGCTATGCAGACAGTTAAATGTCCAATGCGATCTTACATAAAACTGTAAAAATGACTTATTAATGTCACTTTCTGGGTCCGGAGTAGTTCTAAATATTAATCTTCAGAACGAAAAAAGAAAATCTAATCTTAAAAACATTTATCCGTAATAAGTTTCCCAGCTAGTACAGCGCCGTTCTCCATTACTTTAAGACGGCTTATAAGTTAGTATTTAACCGAATACACAAACATTTTCATGGGTGACGGTAACATCCCGTGTTTACATTTAAAATATCCTATTTTGAATAAATTCTAAAACACATGTACCCTACTGCAATTTTAATGGATAAAAAAAATTAGGTTTACTTCGTAATCGGAGGGAAAGTGTTCAAAATGATCTTGCAAAAAGCTTCATTTTGAAACATCTGAAAACTTACTGAAAGAAGTCAGTCAAATAAACTGTGTATTCACACAAAAACCATTCAAGAATTCCGTTAGATATACGTATAAAAGACACGTCTTTCCAAATGGCATCGATCTCGGGTCGATTGCTGATGAGTTGCCTCGGTGTCACACCATAAAAAAATAACCTCGTACTAGACACGTAATGCAATCTATTTGTGATGTGGCGCCATTTTCCCAGACAACCGTTGAGGTAATCGCTGTCGCCAATGTGGCGACAGCGATCAACCAAACTTAGCAAATTACTGTTTTATTTTCTTAAATTACCTTTAACTCAGTAAATTACCATTTTATTTTCCTGGTTTATTCTTTCTACTTTTGTTGTTTGGAACAATCTTCTTTAAGTACAGTATTTCCTCAAAATAAAATTTTCAGAAATTCAAGTCGAGCTCAACAGATAAGATCTGTCTCCACAACTTCTAATCCATATAACGGTACTGAGTACTCTGGGTACTAACAACTCTAGCATTTGAGATCGCCATAAAATTAATTGATAATATTATAAACAAAAAAAAGAGGATTATATGGTATAATCTCCTAAAATACAAAGAACGTCTTTGACAGCGATATAATATTAATAATTACGGTGGTTGAGACAACTGCAGAATTATGAGTACGCTCAAAGTGTGTGTGGGAGAATTGCTTTTAAGGGGGTAAAATTATATGTGAAGTAATAATTGCTTGTAGAGGGTAATAATCACTTTAGCATATTTAGGAAAGGGGAAAAAAACGAGATGCTAAATACTTGGCAGGCAATGGAGTTAACATGAAAATAATATTGAAGATTGGAGCTGAGAATAACTCACAGTTCCTTGATGAGATTTGTTTTCTCGATAATCTACCTATAAAATAAATATTGGAAATAATTACCATACTATAAGGAAAAAAAAGTGACAGAATTCACATTTGTCATTCTAATCTTAATGAACCGAAGAGAGTAAATCAAGATAACAGAGGAAGAACCAATGACTGTCAATCTTCAAGTCATCCGCAGCCAGTTGTTACTCGACTTTAGCAAAGTATAACAAGGAAGACAGAACACCATGATATAAGATAAACAGAAAAGAGCTTAAGTGAGGGGCGTCTGGAATTCCTTGTGATACAGATAAGATTAATCGCAATCACAAATCACCATGAAGGATTTAAAGCATTAAAATTGTTTAAGAATCTGCAGCATGCAAATTTCATAAGTGGGCTAGAAATGCATTTTAAAGAAAATATAAGAAGGCAAACTCAATTAAGTCCTGAGTTTAACTCTTATATGAAGCGAATCGTTTAAAGTTCAACTAATTCTCCCTGGATATTGTGAGAGGAATATTTTTCCTGAAGAATTTTAGTAAACATATATAAATAAGGAAATCTCTTGTAGTGAAGACTTTTTATAGGATAATTTAGGAAGGGATAGGAAAGAGAGGTTTTTATGACATAAATACCGTTATGATATCACTCCCATAGCAAAGATTACGTGTGAATGATCCAAAGTTATTTTAGAACTATAAAAGGTAGTTTAAGCTTCTTAATATATTGTTAATCACTGGCTTTTTATTCAGCTGTTGCCAATAGTTGATTTCAATATTTAACTGCAACCCCCCACAAAAAAAAAGAATATATACATATAAGAGAACACTCTTCATCCAAGTAACTAGTCTAATCATCAAAAGGAGGAGAAGGAAAAAATCAGCAGCGGATGCCCGAAGATTTTCACTTGATAAGTTTTTTTCTTTTTCCACTCTATTGTTCGAGACCAGGTGTCATCCTTATATCTTCATCATTTGAAACCAAATTACAGCGGCAATGAATATTAAAGAGATTGCAGCTTGGTCGAACTTTTCATTTTTGTACCCTCCAATTACTATTGAACAAGATGGCCATTTGTCTGACTGTGCCTGTGACCTGATTGGTTTACTTAAAGGACAAGAGAGAGAAGACGTCAGTGAATGACGACTTAATTTAACTCTAAAAAAAAAAAAGCACGCAAGAAAGGAGTGGTAGGAGGGGGAGGGTGTGAGGTAACCCGGAGCTATTTGTGGCAGAAAGCAGGCGTTACCGTAACGCTATCAAGAGCGAATACTACAAACATAAGTATATGTGTAGAAAGTTTATCATGAGCAGGAGAAATGCTACCAAATAAGCGGCAAGGGTCAGTAATCAGGGTTCAGTGAATGAAAAGGCGTCGTAAGATAGGGTTAGGATGGAATGAATTCAAACATCCAGAGAATACGGCCCAATTATAAAAGTTTATGATAAGATGTTATCGGTATGTAAAAGATATACAACCTTTTTGCTTCGTAACAAGGTGTGTGTGTGTGTGTGTGTGTGTGTGTGAGAGAGAGAGAGAGAGAGTCAAGTCTGTTGCATTATGAAAGCCTGTTGAATAAGTTCCTTATCTAACCTTCAATTTACCAACAGGAAAAGGAAAGGGGAGTCTCGTCTCTTTAAACGGGTTGGATACAGTCATTCGCCTGCTTCTCATATCTTGGGGGTACAAGTGTCAATGACCTTTGCACACAAGGATGTCGTACTGTTCGGGTGCTAGAACCTAGCTATATACACTGAAATGTCCATGACTTATGAAGAATAATTTGTTTCCTACTACAGCTATTATCACCTGGAACTTGCGACGATGATCATAAAAAGATTAGATTCGCAACGTCACGGATGCTAATGGACTATATTGATTAATGGGGAGGAACACATGTTGCTTCCATATAAGAGCGAAATCTTCTGTGAAGGTTATTAAGCAAGAAAGTTTCCGGATACGAGTACTAGCGTCTCAGTGCTCTTGAGATAATAAAGAAATGCAGGACTTGACCACACACTACTCATCAGCAGCTTTATCGCTCTGCATGCACGACAAAAAGAGGATTCGAGGGAAGTTCGTGCTCAGAATGATACTACAACGTTCCCGTTAGCTTTACATTGGCAATTTACAACGTATTAAAAAAGAGGGAGAGAAAACTGAGTGCACTTGTACACAAAAAATATCACATAATTAAGCTATATCGAGAGTTTTATGGGCTCTCTTGGTATTACTAAATCGTTCATCCAACTGGGGGTTGCATAAATGAGTAAAACAAACGAAGAGAATAACGACTCTTAAAGATAAAGGACCTAAAACATTAATAAATACAATTTCAAGAATTCTTCTCATTCTGCTATAACTGTAAGACAATTCTGTTCAACGGAGTTTTGACGTGTCGGATCGACTCTTATGGTTCTCAAATTTGAGAACCATACTCGTACTTAAATGGTCTTAACATAGCAAAATCCCAATATTTCTTGTAGAAGAAATTGAAAATAAAAAACGTTTTTTAAAAACTTTTGTCTTTTACAAACTATGGTCAATATAACCCGATTAGTTTTAATGGTTATATGGTCAATCAGGTTATATGGTCAATATAGCCTGATAAGTTTTGGGGAGAAGAAAGAAAAAAAGATATTTTTTCTTTTCTTCCGCTTTTTTCAAACTAAATAAAGTTTTATTGACAGTGGTTTGTAAAACAGATTTATTTTCTTAGCTGCTCACTTGCTGTGGTTATTTCCGTTAAACTTTGTGCGTTCACAGCAGCACAATTTCAGCTAGGCCAGTTGTAGTTATCAATGTTTAGTCAAGTAAGCCCAGCCCATTATGCGTGTGTTTCTCAACCTTGACAGCATTATTCACATTACGTTTACATAATGTTGCACTGGGGAAGAGCGTCGTTTAAAAATACAAGTGTAATCTCTTTCTTCCCCACCCCTCCACTGGCACATGGTTTATAGTGAGTAAAGGCCATGAGGCATCAGTACACTAACCTACCCATTTTTCGAAATCGGTAAAGAATGAATGCAGTTCTACTTTTGACTGGAAGAAACTGTAAAGCGCAGAATAAATTTCTAGAAATGCTCACAAGGGAATTATGAAAGTTAGGTCTAATTGTCAGCTGCATTAATTATATCGATAGAGGCATTTAAAAACAACAGAAAATGTAGATAATTCCATTGCTGCTTGCTTTCAGTTGCCTGTAGCATATTTCACAGAGGCTCGTGAAATAAAATAAAATCAATTTGTGTCAGGCTCTATCATTCATACCTTCCCCATCGCCTAAAAGTGCCTATCCGATTCCGCTTTAAAATTTAACCAAACTCCCTGCTTCGATCACTGTGACAGGCAATTTATTCCTATGATCTATAACACTTCCCGAAAATAAACTTCATTAGATCCAGCCTTCTATTCCTCCCAGAAAGTTTAATTTGTGTTCTCTCTCTCTCTCTCTTCTATGAGTGAAAATATACGTCCCACGTTCATTCTACTGACTCCTTTCAAAGAATTGCATACCTCTATGACGTCTCGTCTAGGATAACTAGTTTCCAAACTTTGCAGCCTCTCTAAGCCGTTCTTCATATGGGCATCGATTAGCATCCCCCATGCCAATGTGGGGGCCCTTGTTTTGTACCCTTTACAGAAACTCTCTGTATTTATTATTACAATTTATCTACACGATAAGGGTGAGCAAAAGCACTATCAGTTTAATACAAGCGTGTACGAAAAGCGAGACGCGTAAGTAAAATATTTTTGAATTTAAACGGTTCAGAATTTTAAATTTAAGGAAACAATTTTATGAATTTTACAAAGGATTACGTGCTGTTTTTGCGCAAAAGGATATACTTAACTAGTTCTGGCTGCGCCACTTTTAGCTTGCAGCGGCTTCGATAAGTCGAAGCACAAACTCCACGGGGAGTCCGGGTCTACAAGGTATGATAACTCATGCCGACAAAATTGCGTTCCACATATTCGACTGGCGCACTATGGTCATAGTTGCCGATGCGCCCAATAAATCCCCAAACAAACAAACATATTCGACGCGCTCAAGTACCATCGAATATGTTTGGATTCAAGCATCAAACATTCCGACTGCACGACATTGCTGACATGCTCAATTGGGATGGGATCGTACGACCACTGAACGAAGAAGAACTCACCCGAATGACATCTTTCTACAAGACAACATAGGGCGTTGTCGTGTAGTTCCTTGGTAGCTCGGGAAGACGGTCACCATATGTCCAGAATGATCAACCTGTACGAGTCTCTGGTGAGTCGCCGATCAGTAGGTACAAGTTCATCTGCATATCATTTCTGAAAATACTCTAATCTACATTTCATCACTTAGCTACATTCGACTGCCTGATAGACTTCGTCGGACATGTTACCGCCTCCTGGGCAGGGTCGATAACATGTATCACTACTATCTAGCAACATCCTATTAACATCAACATTGCAATCTTGTGCTACAACTCACTGAACTAGTAAACTTCCAAAGTACATTATCTAAAATACCTAATTAGAATAATTAAAATCTATAAATATAAAACTTTTGTAAACTATAAATCTAAATCCCAACTCACACTATAACGAATACACGGAATTCGCGAACTCGTTATACTTAATTAAATCTGAAAATAGTTCCTGATATTCATACGCGTTAGTACCAATTTTATTATGGAAAATATTCCTTAAATCAACATATCTTGTATAGTGCCTTAAAACAAGATCCATATCTTCAACCATACCACAAACACAAAGGTGATTATCCTCTAAGCCCAACTCATCCAGGCGACTCTTCATGCCATGAACTACAATAAGCATACTACTGAAAAGCCCCAAATTAGGCTAGCTTCGATTAATCCATAATACATACCCCCAAGCAAAAAGCGTGCGTGACCCGACCCATAGCAGAATTGTCTCAGCGTTCCTACCACATTATTCCAATTTCCCTCTAGAACCTCGTTTTTAATCTATATCCTATCATACTCTTCCATAAACATGCCCCTGTAAGCCGCCTGTACAACCTCTTTTGTGCAGTGGGATTCCAGAGCCGCATGCCGCACCCTGCGGCTCTGGAATCCCACTGTCGGCATAGAGCAGTTGAAAACGCGATTCAGCGTCCCTGACAACATGTTTCCAGTCATGTACAGTCCAATGGCCCGTTCCTGTGCCCACTGTAGGCATGCTAACAAGAAGACTCTCTGAAGACACTGAAGTGAATCCCTGAAGCACTCCCTTCAGACGACTACGTACGGATTATTACTATTGCCATAAGATCTGCATGTGATATCTCCATCCCGCGCAGAAGGCCCTACCGGTATGCAGTTCCTTGGCGGAATCCCCAACTAAAAAAAAAAAAAAAACCTGAAACTGTTATATTTAGGGCCACCCGTAATTTCTTACATATATCCATTTATTTATTATGTCAGTAAATTGCGTGTGTTCTCTGGTCGATTTGCCTGTTTTCTTGGACGAAAAAACCCCAGTTTCTGAGGAAGAACCTTGTTATCTACGCCTGACACCGACTAACTCAGCCACGGAGTGAAAAAGGCCCATTAAAATTCCTCGAGTATCGACGAGATTCGAACCCGGGCCTTTTCCACCCAGTGTGGACAGTGACGATACCACTGTGCTACTTGCGGAGACACGGAATGCACAACTACAGGATCTCAGAAGAAGAGTCCACCACGCAAGAAAAATGTTCCAGCAGGCTCGATCAAGGCTAACTCCATGATGTAGATACCGCCAGGAAGGCATATCGCATTGTCAGAAATGAATACACAAAAGTAGTATGTAAAAGTAAAAAGCAAATGTGGCAAACCTGGTATCCACTTTCGGGAATAAGGACCCCTGTGGTATTGTTTTCAGGATCGTAACAAACAGGCTGGTGCGAGGAGAGGTACTCTACATGACACTCAAGATGGATGGTTCTTCTACTTACACCTGGGAGGATAGCATTAATAATATTCTAGATACAATTTATCCCGTTGAAGCTGCAGCTATGACTCAACAACAAGAAATAGTAGATCAAAACGACGAATATCATCCTGCCTCTGTGGAATCCCCCTACACCAACATTGAGATGGACATGGCAATAAACAAAATGAAATAAGGAAAAACACCTGGTGCAGACCTGCTAGAAGTGGATGTCGTTAAAAAACTGCAGAGTACCCTGTTACTCTCCAAAGCCTTCCAAATAGGTGCCTGACAGAAGGCACTTTTCCAACATCCTGGAAAACGGCAACCCTGAAATTTATATTGAAAAATCCGGACAAGCCACCACAAGTTCCAATCTCCTACCGCCCAATTGCCTTGCTCTGTGTAATGGCCAAGTTACAAGAACGCCTTCTCCTATTTCGCTTAACCGTCAGATATAAAGAACAAAAACTTCCAAGTGACAAGCAATTTGGATTCAAACAGGTTGCAGCACAGAAGATGCCATCAACAGATTAATCACTCAAGCAACCCACACAGCCTTTAAGGACTCCCTTGCAATCATGGTAGACTTCGCTGGGGCCTTTAATCGACTATGGTGGCCCAGAGTCCTACGGTGGCTTGGGCAGTCAAATGTTTCCAACAACCTATACAACAGCTTAAGGTCATATCTAACTAGCAGAAAAGTCCAAGTTACCAACAGTGAATAGGTACACCGATCGAGGCTGTCCGCAGGGCTCTGTGCTTGGCCCGTTCCTCTGGTCTATTGTCCTGAACGAGTTCCTGGGCATGGACCTGGGGGGGGGGGTTGAGCCCTTGCCTTTCGCGGATAATCTTGTCCTTTTGGTATGTGCTGATACCAGGGCGACCCTGGAGACAACTGCAAATGGAGCACTGATGAAAAACTCCAGAACTCGGCGGCTCTGCACAACCTTACCATTTCAGGAGAGAAAAAAAAATCCATACTCCTTAAAGGCAGGCTAAATATCAGGAGACCGCCTACAATGAAATTAAACTTTAAATCCATACGACTGCACACTGAAGTCAAGCTCCTAGGTATCTTCTTAGACTCGGGGCTTACCTTCCACCACCACCTAAAGTATCTAGCCAACAAAATTCAGAAGATACACTGCTATGACAAGGCAGATCAGCAGGGCAGATTTTTTTGGCTAAAACACAAGGCCCATACTCTCATATACCAAGCGATATACGTACCAATTGTGTGTTATGGTGCTTCCATTTGGTACCGACAAGCCATCCTAGCAATAAACAAACGTAAGCTGGATTCAATCCAGAGGTTCATGCTCCTTTCAATTTGCAGGGCACGCTGCACTGTCAGCACCCCTGCTCTGCAGATAATAACTGGATGCCAGCCATTATACTTAGAAGTGGTTAAAAGAGGGCTTTTCTATCACTTATGGAAGGGAGTTCCAACTGCTTAATCTTCAACTTGATTTTACAAACGGCCCTAGGCAGGAAAGAAAACCGATAACCCAACATCTACAGGAGATATGGCAACATGACTGGGACACCACAACAAAGGGAGCCATCACAAAACGATTCCTTCCATCTATAAGTACAACTCACCCAGAACCACCACCCTGGTTTTCGCCTGGTTTCCATGTGATCTTTATCATCACCAGGCATGGATCCTTCCGACAAAAACTGACGGCCATGGGAATCGAGAATGATCCATTGCCACTGCGGCGAAGAGGAGTCCTGGAGGCACCTCATGTACGATACCCCAGATACAGCAACGTAAGGCTTAAATTCCTCGCCACAATACAGAGGAACCCTCGCAATCAAGAATTCATTCTGCTACTCGAGGAAGATACCTATAAGGCTTTCAGATATATATAAGGTTTTCAGTGGGGCATGCCCATGCCCCACTGAAAACTGGGGCTATCTACTCTTGGCCCCATATTTCTGTCTTTTCCCCCAATCTCCTGTCTCCCTCCCCTCTCTACCTTCATAGCGAAAGCCCCACACGTCAAAAACTTAATATGATAAAATTATCTTACGCCCAAAACTCGGCCTAGCAAACCAAAGCGATATTACCCCTACGATAGCGCAGATTTTTCACTTATTCATATTTTTTCTTTATTTTTTATTTTATTTATTTGTTTTTATTATTATTATTTATTATTATTATTATTTTTTTTAAGGTCCTAGCCGCCGAAATCCCAGGAAATTAAGCGGCAGGACCTGCCAGAGTGAATCTACAGCTACTGGGTTCCTGGTCTGCCTCCACGGGGCGTAAGTGGGACAACGTTGGGCCTCAATAGGGGTCCAACGGCTAAATGACCAGATGAACAACGGTACAGAACACAACACATGAACAATTCCCACACACTTCTAAATCTCTGGCATTTCCCAGTGAACTGGTTCACCCCAATGAAAGCAACGCAGAAATGGGGGAAACCCCTGGTACCGTAAGACAACACACACTTACAGAAGCAACAAGACTAGGCTAAACACCACAACCTCACCATATCTGCCACCAAAACAGACTAACTTCTCAAAGGAAGTCTCAATGAAGCCAAACCGCCACAGATAAAAATTGACAAACAAGACCATAAAATTCTCCACTCAATTTTAACATCTAGGAGTTATCCTTGACAGAAAAGTAAATTTCCAGCCACATCTTAAATACCTAAGAAGAAAGATACGCAATTATACCGCCCTTGTCGCCACTGTCTCCGAACGGGACTGGGGACTCAACAGGCACACTCTGTCCTTATTCTATAAAGCGGTTTTTACCCCGATTATAACGTACGCAGCAGGCATCTGGTACCCGAAAGCAATCACTGTTACTGGTAGAAGACTCCTCGACTCTCTGCAAAGAACATCCTGATCGCCACTACCTGCATCTGCTGCACTGTCAGTACCCATGCTCTGCAAATCCTGGCAGGCCATGCCACTGGACCTGGAGGTCGTCCGCTGTGGACTGCTCTTCCACATCTCCAGAGCAAATTCCAAGACCATCCTCGACTTCAACAACAGACCCCGCAAACGACAGAACAGCAGAGAAGCGTCTCCTCACGCTTCTGCAGCAGGCGTGGCAAGCGAGATGGACTACTTCCAACAAAGGTGAAATCACTAGAAAGTTCTTCCCTCACATTGATAGGATGTTCTCCAGGCTTCCTCCCTGGCTTTCACCTGGCCTTTATGCTACATACCTGTTAACTGACCATGGATCATTAAAAGGCAAACTGACAACCCTGGGAATCATCGATGATCCCACTTGTACCTAGGGTGGGACAGGTTTGGTCTCACCTTATGTACGACTGTTCCCTGTATGAGGATCTCCGCTGCACCTTCATCACTTCCTTGACCTACATACCCAAAGATCAAGAAACACACCTGTTTGATAGTAGGAAGGAATATACAGCTTTTGCGCGTTTCACAAAAGATCTCTTCAGCCGAGGAAATCCTTATCTACAGTTCCTGTACCAGCACCACAACAGTCCCAAGGAAGAAAACAGATGGTTTGATGGTTTGAGACCATAATGGACTAACATACAAGACTAGACAGTCATGAACTTGACCGTCACGCCATTAAACGGACAACTATCCGACGATTGGAGTTTGATAGCTACCATTGGATTAACTTAAATCCCTGGAATGGACACCACCCGGGCTTGACAGAAGTGCCAAATGGCTATCTTATCTGTGCTCCCTTGCACAGTCACTTTCGACCCCCATTCCTTTCCCTTTCTTCGCTCGCCTTATAGAACTTTGTCGATTGACTGCATCCCCTTACTCTTACTTCCATCCTCCCTCTTCTTCCGTACACCCTGTACTACCTCACTATCTAATCGTCTTTTTTTTTCCTTTTTTTTTTTTTTTTTTTTGACTTGATCTCCGCTCAGTAAGCTGAGGCGACCCTGACGGAGACTAGCCAGAGGATTATGGGCAGCCTGGCTACCTCCTAGTGGTGTGTGCAGGCAACGTGAGGTCCCACCAGGGGTCCCGGGGCCAAATGCCAGGGCATTCAACAGAACCCAACACAGAACACCTTTCTGGCATTTACAGTGTTCTGTATTTCTTCACTGTGTATACATGGCGCAGATGTGGGAAATCACAGGTGGCGCGTGACCCTAACACTATGCACACTGTGTACTATGTAGGCATATCTGCGGCGATGATCACTCATATATGCAGAGCAGACTGGGGCCTCAAATGGAGGATGCTGACAACCATCTCTTATGCTATTTTTCTCTCTGTCATATCATAGGACATCATTCCTCTCTGTGATAACATATGACTCATATGTTATCAGTGCTTGGTGCAACAGTTAGTGCGATCTTGTTGCACCAAGCACTTGGTGCTTGGTGCAACAAGATCGCACTAACCCGTAATAAGCAGAAGCTTGACTCTATACAGAAAATATTGCTTGTCACCATCACGCGAGCGTGCTGTACTATCAGTAAGCTCGCCTTCCGAGTCCATGTTGGCTTTCCCCTCTTCACCTTGAAGTCCTGCAGTGTGGCCTATTCCAACGTCTAGAGAAAAAGATACCAGATAAAATCTCTGGCTTGTCACTATACCTATCATATGATCACAAGCGACAGCGCAAAAGACTAAACCACCAAAGGAGCAACTACAAAAAGGTTTATATCAAGGGTAGTATAACAAGCCCAAAGCCTTCTCCCTGGTTTTTCCCACGCTTCTATGTCACTTTTGTACTAACTAGCCATGGCCCGTTAACAAATCTGGGAGTTGCGAATAACCCCTTATGCAACTGCCCCTGAAAACTGGGACCACGTCATGTACCACTACTATACCTATGAAGACCTCAAAATTGGCCTCATCACAAATCCCAGGAATCAAGCACATCTCTGTCTAATAGAAGAGCATTACTATCACACTTACCTCGTTCGCAGAAGCTGGTTTTGAACGTAGGAGAACTAGACTTCAAAATGACCTTCATGCCACTGCTGTTCCCTGACTATCTTCATGTTGGATGCTCTCAACTCAGTAACATTAACTGGCATCCTCGGATCAACCCTGCTGATACTGCAATCTTCTAGTATGGGAACTGCAAAGTCATTTGGACTACTGGGCCAATTGACTATCATGCAGGAATCCCTTCTCCCTGTAACCGTTCCCTTTTTGTCTCTTCGCCTAATGTCCAGGTGAACATTCTTCCCTCGTGCCATGGGCAGAACCTATAGATCAGTGGTGCGCCATGGGCCCTAGGCCAAAGAGGACAACAGAACCCAATATTGCATGACATAAACAACACACAACTCACACTTTCTGGCATTTACAGGGAAATGTATCTCAACACAAGGGATCTGGGAACGGAATTGTGGGAAACTATCGGTGCCCAAATGACCCGGAACACCCGCTTCATAAGCGTATTTGCTTGTGACCGGCCATCAAGTGGTACTCGAGTGGGCAGTCAACTGTGATAGCCCAAACGTACTAGTGTCCGGCGAAAAGTTATGACTAAAACCCTTCCATATCTAAAATAAATTCGGACCTAAGAAGTTATTTTTGTCGAATTTCACCTAACTCTCCCGTTAATAATTATAGTATTATTAGATATTTTGAAATAAGGAATACCTGTAATTTCTTCTGTGATATTTAGTTTAGTATAGTCCATTATAGGCTTTAAAATAAAAACGAATCCTACCTTAGTTTTTATTTTTGTTATTACTGATATTACAGAGAATTTCTCGAGTGATTGTAAGATTTTATCCAATGATAACTTGACAAACATCTATGAAGTTGACTTAAAATTAAAATGACCACACTTTTTTTGTAAAAAAAAGTGTGGTCATTTTAATGTAGGGAATTAATATCGCAATATCCAGAATCTGAAGTATCGCAGAATTTCAATTCTTATTTGAAAATAACAATTTAGAATGAGATGGTTAGAGTCTAAAGACAATATGAAAAACAGTACTGGTTTACAAAATTCTTAATCATAATTCGGATTTACGAGAGCGAGTCACATGAAAATGAGTTACTTTTGTTTAGTTTATTAATAACTGGTACTTTATTTTTAAAATAAATCTAACTTTTTAAACAAATCTCGTACTTCATCGTCCGCGTGGAATCGACAACCTGCCAGATCATTTTTCAGTCTTCCAAGCACATAAACAATCGAGGGCGACAAGTCCAAGTTGCAAGGATGATTGATGTTCAGTCTCTTCCACTGCAATTTTTAGATGTTTTTCATGGTGTAATTGGGTCGGGTACTTCGGTGAGAGTATTGTAGTGTCACGACAAAAAATAAAACTTCGTCTAAACTAAATTTTCTCTTCCACTTTCTCCGCTTTGCCTTTCTATTCTTTTAGGAATGTGGACGAATGAATGAAACTAACTAATTATAAAAGAAACTCTGTCCTCCCCCCCCACCAACTTTCAGCTGTACCCCTCGAACTCCTCTACTATCATCCTGTCTCCTTTTTTTTTTTTTTTTTTACGAAACTATCAAGGGCCTGCCTTCCAAACTAGTTTTTTTTCTTTGTTTTTCGGGCCGCCTTTTCGTGGCAGGGATGGGAACCAGCCAGTGACCATCCTGGTGATGATCGCTGGCTAATTTAATTTTGCAAGGACAGAGAGCTACAGTAAACAAATAATGCGGCTGTAGAAATCAGTGGTTTGTTTGTTTGTTTGGTTTTTAGGAGCATTAGCAACTAAAGCCATATTGCTCCGGGAAATGCGGTGGTCATTCCCTGACCTTTCCGCATCTTCCGTATTTGGTGGTGACGGGCTCGAACCCCGGTCTAATCAAGAAGCGTGTGCTACGCACTGCTGCTCCTTCCCACCTGGCTACGGAGGCAGAAATCAGTGGACAAAGGTCACTTGATCCTGGCAATGCCCAGGACTTGTGTCTTGCCCAAAGCACATCAGTTCTACTGTGGATTTAAGTCCGGTTCTATTCGCCACTAGATTGACATCGGGTAGTCCTAGTAAGCAGCTGCTTCACCGGGATCTATTCCGAGTCAGGTCCGCTACAAGCCTCCTACACCAGCTGTCAGCAAAAAGCCGACCCTGTTAATTGCCTGTGCTTCGCTTCGTTTGAATTCTGACTATAAATTATATAAAAAAAAAACAAACTGTATACTATAAATTAAAGGTCAATTAAAAAGTATTAGCTGCAATGTGTTAATTGTAAAGTTGCAAAACTGCTTGAAAATTTGTAATAATTTTTCTGTATATTATCTTCACACATCCTGTTTGTACACTTCGAACTGATTAAAAGAAAAATAAAAGAAAAGAACAATAATAATAAGCATCTAGGTGAACTCATAACAGTTGTTCAAAGTGGTCGCCGTCAGCACGAACACACACTACTGCAGGAGCGAATTACGAACACGCTCGTAAACAGCCGACAATGTCCGGACACTGTCCGCTGTATCCTGGATACGGCGCCACATGTCTTGTTCGGGTTATGGGGCTACTAGCCTAATAGACATGAACGCGTAACTCCTTACCGACAGTTTTCAGAGGTATGTTCGCCAACATTTTCTTCCCTTTTGACACCCTCTCATCGCTCTCGGAATTTCAGTTGTTTATTCAGAAATACTCCTCATCTTCATTCCCATCACAACGGAAGCTCATTTCACATGTCATCTCCAACCAAATTATTAAATCAGTTAATCGAGATGACCCCAGGCAAGGCGGAAAGTATGATGGGTACTCACGTTTTTCCTAACTCGAACAGAATATCTATTGAACCGTACCTGTTCGATAAAATACATTAGAATAAAGCATCCGATAGAAAAAAATAAAAAATGGAAAAAGAATTGCATTAAAAATTATTTTGTGCGTGTCTTATCATTCACTAATTTATTCTAAACTTGGTAATTTAAAGCAGGATTTCGATTTTAAAACTACATAAGAAATGTGCAGTTAAAAACAATTCGAAAAATTTTAGGATAGCTTATACAGGTCTGAAAATTCCTTAAAGATGTTTATGATGGCTGTAGAGGTCCCAAAATTCTTTAAAAATGCATAAAACAACTGGTGTGGACCAACTGGACTTCACCCTCTATTAAAAATATGCACTATATGCGTATTTTTAATAGAGGGTGTTTCAGAGTTTCAAGGACAAATGTAGGAACATATTCTACAACTAAAAATAAGAAAATAAAAGGTTCCTATAAACATATCTTAAAAACCTTTATTTCAAAGATATTAAACATTAATTAAAAATATAAAAAGAAACTGAAATAAACACCTAAAAGAAAAACATTCAAAGCGGCTGTTCAAAGTAACCCCTATTTTGTTCAATGCAGCATTGAATAAAATGAAGGATCACAGAATGACGATCATGATCACTGAATTTCACCTTTCTTAACAATAATTTCAGACTACTGGAAGTGTACGGGCAAGGTGAACCGAATTGAGGGAAACACGTTCCCACTGTGCATCAGAACTTTTTAACTTGGCATCGAGATTTCAAAGAAGAATCTCCATTGACGATAAAGTATGATAAGACGGAATACTTAAAATCGAAAGGAGAAGTTCTGGAGATAGAAGTATATAAACTTAAAAAAATTCTGTACCAGGTACATAATGTATCCTGCCGCTAGCACATTTAACGTGTTTTACATTTAAGAGTCATCGGCAGGCTTTAAAAACGTTTTAATTTTCCGATATTAATAAAATTCATGGATAATAATATAACAATGTTTTTATTTCATTAATAATAACCAGGGGGATTCGCCCCTGCTCGCTTTGCTCACCCACGCCCGCGCACGCTTTTCTACATAAAATGTAAAGGTATATGGAGTAAGTCAAATATTTTCTACGTAAAAGACACACCTGTCGAAATGCACTGGTCCATATCTAAATACGCGGCACTTAGATATCGTACCTATTTGAAGTGCGCGGCATTCTCAAGGTCAAATAAATATCACGGTAAAACTCCAGAACGGTGTACACCCTACAATGGCGGCAAGCAAAACAGTGGGAAAGCAGTGATTGACAAGTTGGATTCCCGTATTTCGACAAACGGATAAGAACAAAGTAGTGATTGGCAGATGCCACTGCTTTCCCCTCCCACTGTTGGTTGATATGCCTAAGGTGTTTTCCCCCACATTTGCCGCTGTTTTTAAATCGGAACTCGTTTTCTCATTTTAAAACAGCGGGATAGAGGGATAAATACCCTATCTAAGCTAAGCCCCCCTCCTCAACGACATAAAACAATGAAGAAAAGGGAGGTGCCTTCACCTGTCAATTATGGCAGTCTTCCTCGCTTTCATCGAAGTACCTGCCAGTGTATACTATACTAGACTTCAGCCAATATCACTATATATTTATTTACCTGCGTTTACATAAGTCACTTAGGAAAATGCCTTTTGCTTCGGTTTCCATAATACATGAGGAATATTGTTGAATCCGAAAGAGCAGGACTAAAATATTTAACTGAAATATTTACAAACTATATAAGAGTATTTTGCAAATATTTAAAATATTTACAAAATACTAAACTACAGTATTTACAAATATACAATATTCATTAATATACAAAAAACGTTACAATGGAACATCAATTGTCAGACAGTGAATCAGGTGCACGAGGTTGGTGAACGTTATGGAGGCAGTTGTCAATAATTAATTGAATTTGACGCAATTGCCTCGTCCTCTTCTCCCACTGGCTCGAATAAATATCACTAGGATGAAAACATCTTAATGTATAGATAGATTACATATCGGTCACCGATAGTATTGGTATGTGATGACTAAAGTAGGATATATAATTGTGAAGAGATATTTATTTATTATTATTATTTTTTTATTTGTGTATTTTTTTATCTGTTTATTTTTTAAACTTGGTCTTCGTTCAGGCGACCTGGACGGAGACTAGCCAGAGAATTATGGGCAGCCTGGCTACCTCCTAGTGGTGTGTGTGCGGGCAACTTGGGGTTCCACCAGGAGCCCTGCGGCCAAATGCCAGGACACGCAACAGAACACAACGCAATACTACACATCCAACACACAACACTTTTCTGGCATTTACAGTAGTACTGTATTTCTTCACAGTGTATATATGGTGCAGATGTAGGAAACCACAGGTGGCGCCTGACCCTAACACTATGCACACTATATCCCCCCGCCAGGAAGTATGGAAGGAAAGGCACCGCGCCCTAGCGAGGTATAGGTCGTCATAGGGCGCCTTTGCAGCGTCAATGCATTTGCCTAGTCCGGTGTAGTTGTCTGTTTCTTGATGGCTTCATTCTTGGAGTAGAGCTCAGTCAAGTGGGTGTGACAAGTCTTGTTAGGTGAAAGCAGTGTCTTTGCTGACTTGCTGGATCCGGCATACCACAAGAACACGCACAGGTCCAGGTCCCCTCCAAGTGTGGTTTGTCTGTTCTTCCTTCGTAACATGGTTTTATGGTGTGTCTGGTGTCCCTTTCTTTGGGGGGGGGGGCTTCTCCCATCTTTAGTCATTTTAGCCTGGGGTTTTTCAGTTTGGTCTATCTTGGTAGATGGCTACTAATGTCTTTCTTCTGGAGAAGAGTTCTTGTGCATAGCGGCTGAGAGCTGTGAGCTCCTCGGGCGTGTCTAGTAGGTAGTGTTCCTCAATGTTCGGTACGTATTGGATCCTTGTGATTAGGAGGCTTCTAAGGTCCTCATACAACTCACACTCATGCATAATATGCTGCCATGTTTACTGTTCTCCACAGGTACAGCCAGTCTTCTGTGATGCCCAGTGCATTCAGTTTGGCTTTGAATGGCCCATGGCTCGTGAGTAAGAAAGTTGTGTTTAATCCGGGTATAGCCACGGTGGGGTTTTTGGGTATAGTTTGGTGACGTGCGGGATGAATTTTCGTGTTAACGCTCCCTTGCTGGTTCCGCTCCACCTGTTTTGCCATATCTGTGTCAAGTGATCTACTGTTCTTTGTTTTTCTCTCTTCCGATTGTTGGTAATGTCGATGGTAAAGTCATTTATCGTGGTCGGCGTTCCCTTGGATAGATGATACATAAGCCCGCAGCGGATCACTTTCAGGTCCAGAGGTAGGACTCTGGACCTGGAAGGTCCAGAGTCTCTGCCAGGACCTGCAGTGCACTTGTGCTCACTGTACGACACGACCTTGTTACTGTGAGCAGAATGTTTCGTTGAATTGTCTCCATTAATCTTCTATTCACTGCAGTACCCGCTTTCACATACCATACGGGAGACCCGTAAGTGATAACCGAGATAAAGATTGCTTTATAGTACAGGGATAGGGTCCTTCTGTTTAGTCCCCAATCCCTGCGCGTAACTCTGGCCACCAATACCGCATATTTTCTGAGTTTATCTTTTAGGTACATAAGGTGTGGCTTGAAGGATAAATTTCGATCAAGGATGATTCCAAGGTATTTAATCTGATTTGACAGTTTTATTGTTTTCCCGGCTATCTTGATTTGCGGTGGCCTTCTCAAGTTTAAGTTGCCCTTGAGTAGTACTGAGTCTGTCTTCTCGGGTGAAATTTTGAGAGTATGGAGCATGGCCCAGTTCTGTAGGATTCGAACGGCTTGGTTTGCATGTGCCTCCAATCCGGATCGTGATATACCTATAGTAAAGCAAAAGAAGCGTCAGCTGCCGACTTTCTTTTCGCTCAACTTAAAGCAATGCTCAAGTCTTCAATATAACTAAATCCCACGCCACATGGTTAAGTTTCGCCTATGTAAACTTTGTACCTTCTCTGACGTGGTTACAACTTTACCAATACCTTTAAAATCGGTTGCTTACTTGAGGGAGGGGGGGGGAAGAATCAGTTTTTTTCTGGAAGTATCAGAATTATGAAGATTAACTGGAAATGATGTTCCAGTTAAATTTCAAAACACTTTCCAGTGGATGGACAGGACGAATAACTGATAAAAAAAGATTTGGATATTGGAACACAGCTTTGTCCTTAATGCTGTGCCCTGTGATTGTACCCGTACAAAAAAAGCAATCTGATGTATGGTTTCTGGGTGCATCCAACACTATTATACGTCAAATGCAAGGCATTTTCGTCCTCTATTAATAAGTAAGATTTAGTAAGGCTTTAGTAAGATTTCTCAATGGATAGCGATTCCGTAAAAGTGCAGATTGAATGGTAGGTGTTTAATGTTCACATAAAGAACAAAAAAAAAAAAGTAGGGGAGGGGGAGGTAATAAAAAAATTTTCTCTGCTTGAGCTGTGAAAAATGTAGTATCACGAGACCCCGATTACTGGACAAGGTACATCGTGAGTCAGATGCAGCATTACATAATTTAGTTTGTGTTTTTGATTGCTTTTATCTTCAGTAATGACTATCTTAAAATATGTTTTGTAAAATCAGTGCTACCAATCATATCAACGAAGTCAGAGTTTGTTTCAATTAACTGATCGTCTTGGATGAAATATATCGGAGGTCTCCACATCGAAGACACGCTAAACGCTTTATTAAAACTACAATTTACAACTCAACTAATTTAGCTATATTTTACACATGCGTTTCGGGCAGCAATCTACAGCTGAAGTTTGTATTAATAGAGAAGTTTACATTTTGGGAAATAAATCATTCCCTTAATTACACTGAAACAATTTATCATTTTATTAAATTGCCAGTCATTGATTCTATTCACACACATTACGAGATGAAAAAAACAAACGCGATTATCTTTATCAAGCGTGAAATTTCTACAGAAGGCTGATTAATATCTGCATTCCCCAGCTATCTCCCCCATCTCCACGAATATCTTAAGATTCGAGCTTCCTTCTCGACGTACACTGACATAGATGAGACAAGTAACCATTACCTACTTATCACCTCAGGGGTCAAGTGCAACATCACGAGCGTGTAGCCAGAGGACGAACTACTCAGCGTGACTGAAGACGCCCCCGCAGAAAGATGTGAAAGTAGCGAAAGTTTCTTGTTGGTGCCAGAAGATGGCCCATTCCAGTGGTGTATCAATGCTCACCCTCCCCACAGCTATAATTGGGCAAGTGATCAAGGCTCCATGATGTCACTACATCAAAGAAACAGACGGATGTGGGAATGGTTTAAAGCAACCGATTGTTAGACAAAGAACTTGCGTGTCTAACTGGTATTCTACCGCAATGACAGGGTTTTAATTATGTGACAGACTAGGTTTGTAAATAAAGGAAGGCGCCAATGAGGTACTATTAAAGGATAGCTCTAGGGCTTTAGTAAGATTTCAAACTATTCGTGGTTCTAAAATCACACAAACGGATATAAAGACCAGTATAAAATAGGAAACATAAGAGTAAGTGAAAATAAAGTGCATTATATGGTAAATTACACTGATTAAAGAAATACATAATGATATAAAAAGAATCCGAATAAAAAGAAAGAATTCCTAAGATCAGGTTTCCTATTTTTCCGAATGAAAAACTGAAAAAAATCATGAAGAATATTTTCCACTTGAAACCAGGTATTTCCCACCTGAAAAATACTTCCGGCCATTAAAAGTTCCACTCTAATGAGTGGAACGTGATGCAACCACGTTTCTACCAAGTTCATGATCAGACGACGCTGATATTGGTCTAGCCTTTCTCTTAATTTTCTTATGTCTTGACGATTAATGAAAAGAAAAACCAAACAGCAATTTCATTCAGATTAACAAATGCAATGATTGCTAATTTTAACTTGATATGTTAGTACATATATAAAGCCTATATAGGTTTTCTCCTTTTAATTTCCAAAATACAGATTAATTCCCCCTATGCCAAGGAAGCAGCTGCAATTACGAATATTAATATAAATGCAGCACAAACACTTGCTATTTTTAGGAGGATAATTTCGCTACAGTCTACTACCAATGAAACTGTCAAAAACAAATATTTAAGCCAAGCTTCCAGCCATCATCAAACACTAATATTTGATCGAGCAACTCAAACAAAAAGTGGTAGATATTTCTGGACTTTACAACCAAAACAAAATCATCTTTCTCAGGCCATTTCCCCCTTATCCCAGTGGTTTGCCTGTAGAGGTTGTTTGCCGAGTTGCTATCACGATAACAAAAAGTATCTTTCTCGCCAGGGCAATAAATGCAAAGTTAAGTAATTTCTTAACGTACCTGCTATCTGTTTAGAGTCATGTCATCACCCACGTACCATAAGACGTTTCGTGACTCGACTCGCGTTGACTTCTTCGTGATCGTAGAAACCATTAATGATCCTGAATATTCCGCTGCCAGCTATAACTAATGGATTTATATGAGGATATAACCGCTGAATGCAGAGTACCACGTAGGTGGTCTGAGGTTATAGTACCACTGAATCTCTTGAGTACTCCTAGTTAGGGTGGCTTTGTGAGAATAATGGGGTAGGGATGAAGTATTTCAAATTCATGGCGCCGAGTGTTTTAAGAATTGTGCGTGGAGTTCTATTATACTGGTGTTTGTTTGCAACTGTTGAATAAGCGTGTAAAGTCTGAGAATGACTACTCAATCCCACTTTTCAGACTACAAATAGCAGTAAGCAAACAACCAGCCAGGCAGCCAACTAAAAACGAAAAGTGGTCAATCTTGTTCCAAAGACGTCAACTTGAGCTTTCATATACGGAAATTGCAGCCATACAAAATATTTAAACTAATATGAACACTGATTTAACTGACAAAATCCACACAATTTATAACCATTATAACATTTACAGCTATCCGAATAAGTTTATTTTTTGATATGATTAAAAGCGTTTACTGTAAGGATACAGAACGGTAAAGGGATTCACAGCATGCACTGAACGTTTTAAATTTAGTCATGACTACGAAATGTAGGATGAGGAGATAACAGTCAACTAGTAAAAGATAAACCTTACATAAATCATTCGGATAAGATGAAAATATCTTCTAATACCAGAGGTTTCTGCTGACCCAAATGCCTAATATGCTACAACTACTGGACGCGAACATGAACCAGTTGACTTGTGATACATTAATGTGTCACAAGGTAATTCTGCAACACACCATGTGATGTGGTGTCGTTTTGTTATCAGCCCTAAACATTGTATAACACTTATGAAGTGGAATTTAAAAAGCAAAATCATGCTGATTGTTTCTTGGTGCACGTTTTTTGTAACAGTATCAATCTGTTACACCTGTGGAATCATTAATCAATCAGCGTCACCTTTATGATAACTTCTCTGTGACCATGAGACCTTAATCTAGATGTATAGTGGATTGATTCCCAGAACATTAAGCTGCTCTTTTATGCATTTCTTGAATGCTAAGTTTACGTTATTTGCTGTTTACAGATTCATATAACTCCTGGCAACACGTCATGGTGGGTAAATTGTATCGTATATTTTATTTGATGTCTGTTATTCGAAATTATTAGAAATTATTTCTGATCGTCGCTATTAAGGGAGATCAAAAATCATAACTACAGCTAATAGTTCTATGTGGTCGCTTCTTCTTACCTATTCGAAGGATTTTTGGATAATATGCAGTAACTATTCTTCTAATAGACGAATATGATACTCCTATAGCTTTACTTGCCTTGTTTAATGAAGCATCTCTCTCTCTCTCTTACCCCTCCACATTTGCTCGTCTTCAATTATTTATAAAGATTCGCAGTGATTGTCCTAGTCTGGCTATTTAACGATTTCCTATGGCTAAGTGAAGAGTTTATGACAGTTGACGATATTATACTATTCATCATGCGTCATTTTCCACCATCTTTCATGCCAGATACTGTAAAAATGTAACAAAATGTTAAACCATTCCCAGGTTGGAATGTTTAGAATAAGTGACAAGGCAGCAGAAGTACCAGCATATGTTTGTAAATTGCGTATATTTTATGTCTAGTATACCATTCAGCTTGTTTCCAGGACGAAAAACCATGCAATGCTTCTCGCACTGCCAATTAACACTGCTATAGGGCAGTGTTAAGTATAAGTGTCTGCTATAAAAGAATCTGCAATCTAAAGGAAATTGAATCATCGTGCAATCCATGTGTTGGATTACACCTAAAATCAATTAGATTACACCTAGAAAGGGCAGCAGCTCCAGCCACTATGCTAGCAGCGTGTGTTGAACCTTTCAGGAAATCTGTTGAATAAAAGTAACATATATAGTGCAACCTCGATGTAACGCCCCTCTTCAAACTGCAGTTTCCGATACATCGCTTGAATGACGACGATTGATATTTTTGTTTCATGGTTCGAAATTGAGTTTTTATCATCGGTGATACAAACTTTCCATCTAAAAAACTTGAATGTTACTGTTGGATCACTGCCCAGCTCATCTTTCGACTGATGTCCTAAAATCGAAAGATGGCAAGCTCAGAGTTGCGTTTCTGCCATACGTAGTGAGCTATTTGCTGGTGTTATGAACTCAGAAAGGCAAGTTCTAGAATTTCTGAAAACATTAACACTGAGAGACGTTGCATACAACATGGGATTAGCGTTGGGGAAAGTAAATTCAACAGCAACTGAAAACTACTGGAAAAATGTATTAGAAAATAAGAGATAACTAATAATAACCGTGAAGCAGCATTTTCAGAACTAAAACCAAAGGCTGCTTGTAAAGTACTTGGTGGCAGTCATGGAGCAAATGACCTGGCTACTTGGTTGAGGTAGATGCGGAAGCTCCAGTTGTGCGTTACATGAGCAAGGAAGAAATCGCAACCTCTGTGAACAGTGGGAAGACAATCGACAAACAGAAGGCTAGTGACAGAGTGACTCAGAAGATAATGTGCATGACTCGTGCAAGGAAAAAAGCACCAGAAATTAACAGAGTGCTCGAAAACATTAATGGGGTGATGGAGTGATTAGAACGTCAGAGTGAACATCTTCATTCATTGCATCTGACCACTATTAACAATTACATGCTGAAAAAATGCTGCCAACAGTCCCGTCAAACTAAATTACATGGGTATTTCAAAGCAGATACGTAAAACGTAATTCCACAACAGCATTGTGTATTAGTAGAATGTAAAGGGAATGATAAAACCTTTAATACTTTGTCCTTTAGTCTGTATACTCATAAAATCTTAATAAATCAAGTATTTATTTTATAAGTATAGTGCTTTTAGGTTTAAAAAGAAACAGAGAAAAAAAATTGGTAAATTTTTTTCGCTATAATGCGCTTTGCTTATAACACAATACATGTATTAAAGATGTCGCCTGAAACCCGCGTTATATCGTGCAATGTATTAAACTAATGTCTTCTTTAGATTAATTCCAAATCCTTTGTTCCATGTCAAATTTGCTACAAAACTCTAAACTTTTTTCTTATATGATTAGCGCTTCTAATTATACTAGTAGCCCATTGATGGTTTTCTTAGTTCAATGACTCTCTGCTTGAATGAAAGTATATTTATAGAAGCTTTCTAAGATTGCCTGTATTACGAAGTGAACAGGCAGACCACGATGGCCCCATTTCCACCTGACATACATGAAGTTTTATTTCTTTTTTAACAACAGTTGGAAGTTAACACTAAGCCATCAGGGGTAACTATTTACTGAATTGAGTATTTAATATGTTACTGCATTATGCTATAACGAAGTGGGACTCGGCCTTATTCCAAATGGTCGAAGGTCACAAGAAAAATATTCTTAAGTTTTTTAGCTAATGATGCAAAGAACTTTAATTACCATTCCATAACTGAACATGGATTATTTAACGCCAATATCAATGAACAATATCTCTAATATTCAAGATTATGTGACTTGCTGACTACAAAAAAGGAGCAATTACACAATTCCACATACTTGAACGTTTGATATTTATACAAAGGGGCTCGTGATTAAATATTTTTACTTAACCTATTGAAGTAGTAAATGTTGACGAAAAACTCAATCTGATGATAATTTGTTGTTAAATACGAAGCGTGTACAGGAAAGTAAAGACTCAGCCCTTCCATACACCGCACAAATAACTAGTAAACAAGATGTTATTTAAATATTATTTCCGTTACACATACTCAGTAATCACTGAATTGTGACCACCTACCTAATAAGGTGTTGGGCTACCGTTCGCACGGATAATAGCCACTATTTGTCTAGACATTGAATCCACTAGATGTCTGAAGACGTCGGAAGGGATCCGTACCATACTTCCTGCAAGGCTTTCCGCAGTATCGGAACAGATGATGGTTACGTGCCCATACACCTCACGGGTGTTCAATTGAATTGAGAGTCAGACAAATTTGGAGGCTAATCAAGATAGGTGATATCTTCACGGTGTTCCTCCAACTACTCTTGCGTAGTGCGGACCCGATGACACGGCACATTATCGTTTTGGAAGATCCCGTTTTGCCGGGATAAAATGCATATGTCAGGGTGCACATGGTCTCCTAAGAGCTGCCGGCAGACCACACGAGTGACCATAATTCCTAATTTAGACATCTACTTCCTGGATTGGACTTCTCATTTTGAATCTTCAGAGTGGACCTACAGGTGTCAATTGGATCCTCAGAGATCACCACAACCTAATGTCGAAACTTTATAGAGGTCAGATACCGTCATGGTATTGCACTATGATATGGATATTACATTGAGAGCGAATTGACCCTCTACGAGGGAATCTTGAGATAATTGTATATCAACATTGTTATTGCTACAGCACTGTAAATAGATTAAGGAGTTGCCGGCTAGAACCGCACAGTACAATAAATTTTAAAAAAAAATGGAAATCCTTCTAAAAAAAGACCCCATGAATGAAACATTGGTCCATATGCGCCAGGTCCCAGTTTTGCCAGCAAAACATACCCCATATTAAGCAACAACCGCCACCTGCCTGCGAGAAACGTGGCATTGTCCATTACTGTACACTCAGTGATCACTGAGTGTACAATATTTCACTTTTTTTTGTACATATTTGCGAAGGATATTTAAACATTTAGGGGGAAAGTTTTGTATCCCGTGGTAATAAGAAGTCTACCGCCTGATGTTTTAACAACGCGAATTTTTTTCACTTCCTTGGCATCGTTCAACTTTTTTCCCGCCATGTGCTTCTTCAAATGCAAAAATAGTGGTCTAGTCTATATGACAAAGTGGTCGAAGATTTCTCAGCGAAATTGCGTTGAAAGTTCTTGTATGCGAGCCCCAGAGTGAGATATTGCATTATCGTGCAATAAACAAATATCCTCGAGAGTAAACCACCCTTTTATTCTGAATAGCTCGTCATACTTTCCACAAAGTCTCCCATCATATGTCTGCATGTGTGGCTGTTCTTTGCCCATAAATTCAACCAACAAAACTGTAACCATTATTTTTCTAGCAGAAACTTGAATTTCTTCGTTCTCAGTGAGCTGTGGATGCTTCCACTGCAGTGACTGGTGTTTCTCTCTCTGGAATGTGATGGCTAACTCACGTCTCATTGCTGGTCACTATTCTCTCGAATAAAGAAATCACCCACTTTCTGTAACACTGTAGAAACATTAATGCGTTATTCGTTTCGCGTTGTGACAATCAGTTAATTTCGCTACCAGCGGCACACAATTTGAGGTAGTTCAGATGCTGTTTCATAATTCAATGAAATCGAGAAACAGGAAATGTTCAACCCAGTCGTCCATCTATTCAATGAGTCGGACTGACATTCACAAAAGGAAGTCTTCCATTCATTATTATGTTTTTTTTAAATTGTGGACACAAATTCTCCATTTATCGAATGCATGGCACCCACTTTGCTATGGTCCAGTGATTCATAGCATTTTATCCATAAGTCTCTAAGATGAATGTCAGCAGGTGGAACATATATTAACGTTTAAATATCTGACAACAGAACGAATATCACATTTGGCGGGATTTTCAATAGGCGCGCACAGTGTTAACTTGGATAGTGAGCAACACAAGGCATTCACAGTTACCAAACCGATATACTTACTCTCCTGGATTCTGTTTCATTTAAATTGGAGGGATTTCTTCCTTGTGTCTTTAATAAAAGTTAATGCTTGTGTATTACATTCTCGATATTTAGAATTAGCACTAAAAGTAAACCCAGAAACACCACAATTTTGGAAACATTCAAAGCTATGCAAGACCAGTGTAATCACAGTAAAATGAAATACGTATTTTAATATTACAAAAAGTTTTGTAAATATTAGATTGCGAGGTGCGTGCAGTGAAATAAAAATAATTACTTTTATAGATTATAAGTTAATTAACTAGTAATTAATTCGTAAAAGTTTTGCTTCTCACTTGTATTAATCAAAGAAAATGGAAACATGGACTCTCTTTAAAAATTACAACTGTGAATTACAGGCTCCGAAAAAGCGATAAGTGTTTGCCATTTTATTATTTATTAATTTTGTTATTTTATATTGAACTTTATAAGTAGTCATATAATTCTAGATAAGCTGGTTATTTTTAAAGTTTTTGTAGATTACTACTTAATATACGTAAAACCGTTGTTTCGTTGGAATCTTGCAGCCATTGTTTTTGTATAGAGTGGTAGGGAATTCAAATTTTTAATTGTGGTAACTAGGTAGCTCTACCGTAAAATTATATAGCGTAATTCGGATCTTGCATTTATTATTATATTAGATAGTGTAGTATTGACAATTAATTAATTAATTAATTAAATTTATTGATCCTATTAATTTAAAATATCATGCCCCAGACTAGAGCAGAAAAGCAACGGGCACAAAGTGGCAGGAGTGCTGTGACTCGGGGGAGAACTGAGGGGAGCGATTCTCCAACGCATCACAGCCTAAAAAAATGTGCAACTTGTGAAATGTTTGCCGAACTCTCTGGAATGGAACATGATCTAGCCAAGGAGGATGTCTTTGTGTGTGCCAGGTGCAGAGAGTGTCTAGAAATTAGGCGTCAGCTCAGCCTTCTCATTGGGCGTCTATGAGAGCTTTAGGTGTAGGGTAGATGCCCTCGAAGAAAGCAATGAGGGGTCGTAAAGCTCTCAGTTGCCCAACTCAAAGCCAGAGCTCACTCCTGGGCATCAGGCAACACAGTGGCAACCTCCAAGGCAGAATGCGCTGGTCCCACAGGAGTTAGTTATCGTCGGTGACTCTATTGTCAGAGAGACGGAGAATATATTGTGTAAAAAGGACAGATGGAATAGGACCAGGGGATGTCTGCCAGGGGCAAAAGTTGATGACGTTGTAAAGCATATATCATCTTTTAAGGGCATAAATGGTGATATTATTGTACACGTTGGCACCAATGACATTAAGAGTAGGAGATCTGCAGATTTACTTAACAAGTACAGGTCAATGTTGCAAAAAAGTCGTGAATTAAGGTTAAATTTAAAAGACACGACATGAGAGGGTACATGATGAGAGCCTTGTAAATCAATTCTGCCCTGGAGGAAATGTGCAAGGCTCAAGGGGTAAAATTTTTTCAGCCTGGTCTGTGCTTATTAACAGGAGAGACTACTTCTACAGGGATGGGATACACTTAAATAGAAAGGGTGCAAGAATATTTGCTGATGCTATCGAGGCAGTGTTAGGTGGGTCGGAAAACTGCTAGCTTGGGGGGATTCACAGACTAAAAGGTTAAAAGTAGCTGCAGGCACAGGTGAAGTTGAAGGTGATTCTTGAACTACTTCTATTAGAATAAGCAGCGGCGTGGAGCGAAGAGTATTGGGGGTTTCAGGGACATATGGCAGTCATCGTGAAACAGGTGGGTATATGGGATGTGTTCGGGTAACTAAAAATAAGAATAGGTACATGTATACTTGCATGTATACCAATGCTAGAAGTATAGTAAATAAATTTGATGACTTTGAAGTGCTGGTCAAGACATCAAAGGCGGATATTGTTGAGATAGCAGAGACGTGGTGTGACACAAATATAAGGAATGCGGATCTGGAATTTGGGAAGTACAATGTGTACAGAAAGGATAGACAGGGAGGAGAGTTTATGCTGTTATTTAAGAAAAACATAAAATCAAAAGAAGTGCATCCAGTTGATATAGATGAATAGTGCACTGTTGAGTCAGTTTGGTGTGACATAAGTACTGCGAAAGCAAAAATAAGAGTAGGAGTGTGTTATAGGCCTAATAACTCGAATGAGTACAATGAACAATTGTACAGATAAATAGAGTGGACCAGTAAATCAGAATGTCTTATAATGGGGGATTTTAACTTCCCAGATATTGAATGGAACTTGTGGGTTGGTCACTCGCACACTAGTAAGACTTTTGTGGATTTATTGGATGATTGTTTTCTCAGCAGCATGTTCGAGAGGCAACCAGAGATGGTAATACTCTTGATCTGGTTATCAGCAGTGATCATTCGTGTATTAAGAATTTGCAGATTAAGGAACCATTTAGGTGGCAGTGATCACAGTGTACTGATGTGGGATTTACTTAAAGATATAATTACCATCAGGGGTAAAGGAAGGGGTTTATGCTTCAGTAAAGGTGACTATAGTGGTCTCAGACAGTTTTTAAATTCTGTACACTGGGACCAACTGATGATGTTACCAACAGCAAATTCTAAGTGGGAAGAATTCAAAGAATTAATAGTGGAAGCTAATAAACGTTTCATACCTATTAAGAAATATTGTTCAGGGTTTAGGCCTAAATGGTTGTCAAATTAATTAATGAGACTCGTGGCAGAGAAGAAAATTGCATGGGATGCATATAAATTATCAGGCGACACAGAAGCCTATGGCAGATATAAGCTAGCCTGTAATCAAGTCACAAAGGACGTTAGGCAGGCAAAGGCAGATTACGAGAAATCTTTGACAAAGGATGCTAAGAAAAACAGCAAGGATTTCTTTACTTATATAGACTCTAAAATGAAGGGGATTAATCTGATTGGTCCACTTGATATCGATGGGTCAACTGTTGATGATCCTGCTGAGATATCAAACAAACTGAATGAATATTTTGCATCTACATTCACACATGGGGAGTTATTAAGGTTTGAAAATGCCACAAGGTTATCAAATTGCAACAGGGTGCTTAGTGATTTTGTAATAACTGAGAGCAAAGTGGAGGAGAAATTGTAGAAGTTAAACATAAGAAAGGCACCTGGGGTGGATGTGATCTATCCAGTTATATTAAAGGAGGCGGCAAAGCAACTAAGCAAACCCTTAGCCATAATTATGAGAGCATCCTTGGACTCAGGGGAGGTTCCCACGGACTGGAGATGTGCAAATGTGTCCCCAATTTACAACGGGGAATCGGAGGGTGATATGAGTAATTACAGACCAGTTAGTTTAACTTCTGTTCCGAGTAAAATAATTGAGTCATTGGTTAAAGATGCATTGCAAGATCATCTAGACAAGACTGCAGCAATAATTCAGACACAGCATGGGTTTGTTAAGGGAAAGTCTTGTCTGACAAATTTGATTGCTTATTATGATGTGGTTACAAAGGAACTGGATGAAAAAATAATTTTGACATCATATACTTGGATTTCAGGAAAGCTTTTGACACTGTTGCGCATGGAAGACTATTGTACAAATTGGAGCAGAATGGTATTAAGGGTAAGTTACTACAATGGATAAAAGGATGTTTGAGTGGGAGAAGATAGAGGGTGGTAATAAACGGGTGCTGCTCTTCGTGGACTAATGTATTAGTGGAGTCCCAAAGGGTTCGGTGTTGGGTCCACTGTTGTTTTGTATATTTATCAATGATATTGATGAAGGTCTATCAGTCTTAGTATCGAAGTTTGCAGATGATACAAAGGTTGGCAGAGTTGTTAATGACAGTAATAGCAGTGTGCTACTGCAACAGAATCTAGATAATTTGGGCAGATGGGCTGAGAAGTGGAAACTGAAGTTTAACATTGAAAAATGCAAAGTACTGCATATGGGTAGAAGTAACCCCAGAGAAACGTACCAACTGTGTGGTACTACACTTAAGGAGGCAGAAAATGAAAAATATCTGGGAGTAATTGTGCAGTCAGATATGAAGTTTTCTGAGCAATGCAGACAGGTTGCCAGGACAGGTCATGGTGTGTTGTCAATGATATACAGGAATTTTGCTAGCAGGGAAAAGGAAAGGGTCTGTATAAGGCAATGGTCAGGCCACGCCTTGAGTACTGCGTACAGGTCTGGAGACCTCATTTTAGGAAGGATGTAGATTTGCTTGAGCGTGTACAGAGAAGGGAAACAAGATTGGTGAGGGGATTGAAGGGATCCTCTTAACAGAGAGGCTTAAGTTCTGCAACCTGCAGCAGCTGGTTGTTAAGCAGCAGCAGAGACTAGGCACCTGCGAGGTGATCTGATTGAGGTGTACAAGGCCTTGAATGGGTTGAACACGCTGAATTCTGATGGGATTCTTACACTTGTTCAGATTACGAACCTAAGGGGGCTGTTGTTATTTTGGTTTTTAGGAGCATTAGCAACTAAGGCCATATTGCTCCGGGGATATGCGGTGATCATTTTCTGACCTTTCCGCATCCTCCGTATTTGGTGGTCACGGGCTCGAACCCCTGTCTAATCAAGAAGCGTGTGCTACGCACTGCTGCTCCTTCCCACCTGGCTACGGAGGCGCCACCTAAAGTAGCATAAATTGAAATTGAAGAAGGACAGATGTAGAATAGATGTGGGGAAATTTGCCTTTAGCCAGCGGGTGGTTAATTGCTGCAACAAACTTCCATCTGTCGTTGTGGAAGTTGATAGGTTAAATAAATTTAAGGAGGAAATGGACAAATATTTAGAGGGGATTGTTTTGTAATTTTTTTTATGCAGCATCAGCTCATACGCTTGCTTTCTTGCATCACATGCCACTACTACTACTATATTCAATTAACCAAAAAATCAAACGCGCTTGAAATAGTAATAGAGGCATGTGATGCAAGACAGCAAGCGTATGAGCTTATGTAGCATCAGCCAAAAAAAAAAAAAAAAAAAATTCACACAACCATTCCCTCTAAATATTTGTCCAGTTCCTCCTTGAATTTATTTAAGCTATCAACTTCCACAACGACAGATGGAAGTTTGTTCCAGCAATTAACCACCCGCTGGCTAAAGCCAAATTTTCACACATCTATTCTACACCTCAATTTGAATTTATGCCCCCTTAGGTTCGTAATCTGAGCAAGTGGAAGAATCCCATCAGAATTCAGCGTGCTCAACCCATTCAAGGCCTTATACACCTCAATCAGATCGTCTCGCAGGTGACGTGCTCCATGACTTGCTCTTCCAGCCTGTCTGCATTGCTCAGAAAACTTCATATCTGACTACATAATTAATACCATAACAAAATATGACGTGTATGTGAAAAAATCTTTCGAAAAAACACTGCACTCATATTTAATTTAATAGTGATTGCCTGTACTGTATGAGTGTTTATTCCAAGATTAAAAAATTTTGTCCGCTACCGACGAAATAACACCATTTAAAAATATTGAAAATTTTGTTAAAACAAAAAAAAAAAAAGAAAAAACAGTGAGCAGTATCTACTTGGTAGCAAGATTACGTCGATACGATCTCGGACAGAGTAGTAGTTAAAACTTCTGTTTTTCCACACTTTGGAAAAGACCTAGATTCAAATCCCGTCAAGATGGAGATAATTTATGTACTTTTCTCACGATGAAAAAAAAAAAGTCCATAAAAATTCCTTCCATCTTGACGGGACTCTATTGGTTAGCTGATCGTCTCGAGTGCGGGTTGCACGCCCTCACCTCCTCCAAAAATTCGGTTTCGTCCGGCAAAACAAACAAACCGATCTGAGGATAAATGCAATTCATAGGCAAAATGCGCCGATGCCGCATAATTTAGTCGCTTTGGCGCAAAAACATTCCATTAACATTTTTCTGCGGGCCTTTAACCCCCCCCCCCTCCACTGAAGCATCGTCATCTTATTTTCATAAATCATCAATAAAGAGTGTTTTACAGAAAAAATGTTCCAAAAAGGCCGTTGGGACATTAAATCATAAGATATATTTTATACCACAAAGTAATTTTTAATTTCTTACAGATATAAAATTATCAATTGTAATTAAATTTCATAAAAAGTGTGTTGTGTCTTATGTAAGGCGGTCCCCTAAACGTTAGTTCATCACATCAACAAATACATTTATACATTTTGCCAGAAAAACTTACGACCATGAATCATGGAAATCGGTCTCGTTTATCGCCATATTAAGATAACTCTGACAATGTAAATTTGAGAAAAAATAAGAGCAAGTAGAAAAGGCACGGCATTACCCCCTACCTCAAGTTACAGGTTAATTAAGAATATGGTAGTCTGTTGTAAACATGTACCCTTGGTATCACTTCATCGATCTGCGTCGTTTGTGTCCTTGACTTCCAGCCCACCAGGTGATGTTCAGGTCGTGTTCTTTGACATGAGAGGTCTGTCATAGCTGTAAAGGGAAATCCTACATAAGTTTAACAACAAACGTACAAGCCATTTTCCCTTGTTGAATTTTGACGGCCTTGTAATAGTAATATTTTTACCGCTGAAAGCATACAGATTATAAAGAAGTAAATATCCTCAAACTGAAGTGATGATCTCAAACTTTTAACGGTGTTTTCGAACTAAAATCTGAAAATACACCATTCAATCGAAGATGCGCGTAATTAAATAAATAACAAACATTACTGGAGGGAGGGTATTCAAAACGCAGTGTCAACGAGACTGTTACAGAAAAGCAAGCTTTGTCTTATACGTAAAAGATCAAGCCATGAGAGGGTTGTGTATTCAAAATCCACGTAACAACACTGACTTCTGAACTGTATTAGAATACTAAGAAATCTAAGGAAAAAGCTGGTGCCACGCCCGACATGAAAGCGATTTTTGGTTAATTTTACAATTTAATATAAAAGAAATGGCTCTTAGCTATTAGTTACAATCATTATCAGGTGCATTTTTAAGGTGAAATTCGCGACCAAAAGTCGCAAACGTTTGCATATTCTACGCTGTCTTAGAACAGTATACGATCAGTGGGCGGTATAAATAACGGAAATGAATGCTCATATTTTATATCAGAATACACAAAAATCAGGCATTTCAAGTACTGCCTATTATCATCTGTTTATTGAGCTATCCTTAAACAGAAATAAGTAGTGATATTTGTATTCTAAAGTTTACCCGTCTCTAATACAGAAGGGGAAGGAGGGGAGTGAGTGAGAGTGAGAGAGAGAGAGAGATTCTCAAAACTGAAATTAATAAAAAAATATTTAAAGATAATTATGGCTGAAAAGACACCTCAAACCCTGCAATGCATGCTGTAGAGTCCAATATAGCTGAAAATTTAGATGTAGATAAGATAAAATAAATTATCGTTTTGTTCCATCAAAATTCTCTAAACTTACATATTAAAATGGAAATTATATATACCCACTAGATAGTAAATAACAGAGCTATGATGCCAATACGTTCTACGTTGGTATCAATATTTGTAGAAGAATAAGAGGAGTTTACCTCAATATAATACGTAGCAAATTTTCCTGTGATACTCTCCAGAAATTAAAACGAATAAAGAATTAACGCAAAATAATTACAGTAAAAAAATCAATTGAAAACAATTAAAAATTCATAAAAAAATTAAGGTAAAAATTTATAAAATATAATTAAAAAACAATTAAAATTAATTAAAATTTCAAAAAACAATTTAAAAATTTATTTAAAAAGTTTAACGTAAATTTATAAAAAACGATTTTCCTTCTTTTATGGTTGGAAAAACTTATCCTTCTAGGAAGGATAATCGTTTTTTCGAAATTTACGTTACTTTTTAAATTATTTTTTTGTTTTTTGAATTTTTTAAATTAATTTTCAAATTGTTTTCAATTGATGTTTTTTTTTTTACTGTAATCATTTTGCGTTAATATTTTCTTCGTTTTAATTATTTCTGGAGAGTATCATATGGAGGTGTTCTAGGTATCATATTGAGGTAAATTTCTCTCGTTCTTCAACAAATATACACACTATAAAAACGTTAAAAAATCGCTTTTATGAAACCTTTGTGCGCATTTCAGCAGAAAAAATTTCAACCATAAAGAAATTGAATTTATAGCAAGAAATTTTTTTTTTTTTAAAATTAAATCTATAATTATAATTATCAAAATTTGCAAATGTCTTTTACGTTAGAGACAAGGTTTTTATTGGTGGCTAATTTATCTTGATCGGATATCCGGTTCAACGGTTACAGCGTCTTCGAACCCACGATTCCAAGTAAGCAAATAATATTAACCGAGGGATGCAAAGAAGCCCTGGACTTTTTTGCCGCAATGGGGAGTATTACCTCTTTGACACTCCCTCCTCGCGTAGGTTTTGGATTTCCCCAAACCGTTAACCTCAACCTCCCATGGAGGCAACTTATCCAATAATTAACAACTCGCTGGCTAAAAAAAACTGCCTGCAAAAGTCTGGAAACTTCCTGAAAGAAACTTCCAGGTCTAAGAAACAATCTTCTTCGGTAATTTGAATTTATGGTTCCTGGTTCTGGATTCATTCATAATAGCGAAAATTACAACTTCATTTTTATTTCACCTCTCAGAGCCGGATACACTTGAATCAAATCTCCTCTAAGGTGTCCAGTTAGTTTCCAAGCTCACATGTTGGAAGTATTTCCTCGTGTGGGTGCCCACTTGCAGATCTTACCAGGCACGTTGTCTGTCTTTCGACCTTTCCAGAGGCTTGATATATTTTTTTAGGTGCAGTTTCCATACCTCGTTATAGCATTCCAAGTGTAGTCTCACAATTGCCTTGTACATTGGTATTATGACCTCCCTATCTCTACAAGCAAAAGTTCGACAAATCAACGATTGGACACCAAGGGTCTTCTTTGTCGCCTGTCTATACTGCTCGAAGAACTTCATGTCTGACCATATCGTAACTTCCAAATAGATCTTACATTTTGCTACATTAAAAGATAGTATCCAATTTTCTCTGCAGTCTTAAGTCTCCCTAAAGAAACTATACTTGGCACTGTTCATTAACTACTCTACCGATCTTTATATCATCTGCAAATTTTTACATAAAGCGCTCTATCTATTCGTTCGATATCATTTAAGAAAATCAAAAACAAGAGTGGTCCCAATATCGATCCTTGGCGAACCCCACTTCTAACGTTAGCTGAATCTGAAGAATAACCATTAATCACATTCCTCTGCCTTCTGCCTTGGATCCATCGTGTAATCCATCTAAGGATTTTCCCTGGGATTCCAATGTGTACCAACTTATACAGTAACCTCTCATGAGGGACTGAGTCAAATTCATTGCTGAAATCTAAGCAGATAATATCGAAATTATTTTCTAAATCCAGCTCGTGAGTGATGTTGTCAAAATAGCAAATAAAGGTAGGTTAAACATGGTTTTCCCTTTACAACACCATGCTATGTGTCCTTCAGAATTCCATATCTATCAAAATTACCTTTCGACGCACTCTTTTTCATTTCCTCTATGATTTTCCCTATCACCAAAAGTCAGACTGACCGGTCGGTTGTTACCCATCGACCGGTCAGTCTGATCTGTGACAATACTCCACAGAAAAGTTAAGTTGGCAAATGCAGATTATGAGAATTCGCTGGCTAAGACCTTTATGTAATGGAGACACATCCAATGAATAACTCCTGAGTCTTGTTTCGATCTCATAATTAACCTCAATGGTTCAATGACTCTCTTCCCGCTTCCCTCAAATTACTGGGTATATGCCATCATTTCAGAGAATACGGCTCGAGGTTTTTCTAATAAATAATCTTCTGAAATTAACAAATCGCTAAATTCATGTTTCCACCTTCACTCGCACAGTTTCTCCTCATGAAGTGTCTTTGTGGCATATTATGCATGTATCCGATCGGATTCATTCTCTTCTTCTTAGTGTTCACGTACGGGAAAATCTCTTTATCCCTGTTCTTTGCTCTCTTAGCCAGCGATTTCTCATAATCTGCATTTGGCAACTTAACTTTTCTGTGGAGTATTGTCACCGATCATTTTAAACCTGTTATAGATTTCCGAAGTGCCTTTCGTATAGGCACACGACTACCAAATTCAAGATTCTTCAACTCCCCCTGTATGGTTTAGCTGGAAATAGGTCTTTCTTTCTGAAATTGAATTTTTTACTCATTTGTTGCACAGTGGACCTTCTATTCCGACGCGCAATTCGCTTTAAATTCCTGCGGTCTCGTTCTTGGAGTGCTAACTTTTTGCCAATTACGTACTACTTTCAGAGTATTAAAATGATGCAGTAGCACTAACTTATACGTCAGTAAACTTGCTCTCAACATGAAAACCTAACTGGAAGCCAACTTAAAACCTTTTAGTTTAACTGATTAAACTGAATTTGAAACTTGATTAAACTGAAAACTTAAAAGATTTTCAGTTTAATCAAATTAAACTGATTAAAGTTTAATCAGTTTAATTAAACAAATTAAGCAAAGGGTAGCAGAAGGTTTTTTTATAAGATAGTTTCAAGGTTTTTTGGAAGAGCATCCTCGTAGATTTCACAATCGTACATAAGATGGTCCATTTTCGCAATAGCACAGTGATACCAATGATACTTATTTTCCAAGCTTGCAATTTTCCCTTGTGCATGAGCGTGTGGTAGTATATTTATTTATGCGCATATGCATGTGCATTTATTACACAAAAAATTAAGGCACCCATTGGATGCATTTTTATTTTTTATTTAATTTTTTATTGTACTTTATTTTTTATTTAATTTTTTATTTTACTTTATTTTTTATTTACTTATTTATTTTTTTGTTTTAAAATTGTCTCTGTCCAGGAAGTTCAGGCGATCCTGGCAGGCCAGAGAATAATGGGCTACCTCCTATCGGTCCCACCAGGACAAATGCCAGGCCATAACAACAAAACCCAACATAATACTACACATTCAACACACAACACTTTCATGGCATTTTTTCACAGCGCACATACGGCGCAGATGTGGGAAACTACAGGTGGCGCCTGACCCTAATACTATGCATCCTATATGCAACCCCCCCACATTTGCACGGCCCTGGCTGAAGCGTATGTAATGTTAAAAGAGGCTTATGGTAAATCTATGCTTCCATGTAGCACTAATCACAGCTCGCAAGGTGGTTTAGAATGTTGGAAGATGAACGTGATTCAATCACAAAAATCGGCGGTCCTAGAACTCCAGTCACTGCTTTCACCAGAGAAACCATAAACACTGCTTCTGTAATTATGTGAGAAGATCGTCGTATAACAATAAAGAAACTGACAGAGATATTGAGAATATCAGTACGAAGCACGCACGGTATTCTCTATGATATTTGCATATGACATTAGTCAGTGTACACTGGGTTCCAAGACTACTCGCACCTGAGCAACAGCAAGTCGCATGGAGGTTTGTCAGGAGCTGAAACTGATGATTACTGTTAAGACAAAAGTTAAATCCTGCTTAGTTCTCCTTTAGTTTTTACCATATGCAGGCAAGGTAATTAATCACGATAATAGATATCATGTCAAATACAAAATTAGCCACTTCTCAACTTCTGTGACATACTACCACATCAAAGGCGCCATCCTTGCTTTCTTAACATCTAACAAAACGTTGTCTCAGAGTTGGAAGAAATTAATTTAACCTAAAAAAAACCCAGGTTAAGTGGTGTATCAAATTAAGATCGTAATCCATTTCGAAATACAGTATATAAAACATTACTGTACAAGTACTGTACAGCATAGCCTCATTACATAAGTGGCGACAAGCAAACTAGGTTTTAGTGCATCGGTCTCATATTGTGAAAGCTATTCGCCAAGAGTTGCCTTGGTACGCGCTACTCTAAATAAAAGGAGCATTGCTCCAATGGAGAGGTACACCGCTATTTCTTTAAAGTGTATGCCGCCACCCAGACCACGGTTTCGTTCTTGCTTAGATTCTCCTGGGCTGAAGGTTGTCACTAAAGACCTGAAACAACCCAAAGCTGAAATATTGCATCTCACATATTGTGAATATTTCGTCCCTGGGTGTTTAGATTGTTCAACATGTTCGTTTCATTCTCCCTCAACAGCTACCGTTCTCCTCATTCTCATTAAGTGCTCCCTAAACAGTCACCGCAAATTCTATCATCACCTACCGAATCCTGAACACTTTTGAAGATAACGCAGAGCGTCCAGTGGTTTATTGGACATCTAGGTAGATTCTGATACAGTCAATATATCTACATTTCTCAGCCACTGTGGCACACTTACAAATCAAATCGTAGGCGCAATTTTTGCTTAAATATCTTCTATCTAGCAGAATGTCTCACAGTTGGAACAAATTATACCTGTCAAACACTTAAACGAGTCCCTTAGGGAGAAATACTACTAACGAGAGCAAAAAAAAAAAAAAAATGGATTATTTCTTTGAAGAATAAACGGGGGAACACATTCATTCATTCAGGTACAACTACACCTAGTTCCATGCAACTACGAGTTGTATATTTAAATATACAGTATAATCAGCAGACCAAAAGAGGTGTTACAACAATTGCCAAGACTATCCCTTCTGAGTTTCTAGAATTAGAAGGAAAATTGTAAATTCTGTAGCCCCATATGCTGAATTCCTTAAGCTATTTCAAAATTTACGTATCAAAATACGACTGCTATTTGTCATAGAGACAAAAAAAAATCTCCTGTGGAAAATTTGAACCCGAGTGAAATAAGAAACTGAAAGATGAATACAGTGTAGAGATTTTAGAGGCTATAATCACTTCCAGAAGGACGGAATAATATAGTCGTGTCTTAGCCTCCCGAAATCTTTATATCATTTTCCGATCTATTCCATTACATCCCAAAAATATTTTTAATTCAATTCAGTAAAGGGTTATACTGTATTACACTGATGCTCGCTCGCTGTTTCTCAATCAACAAATGACAGTGTTTCGCTCTACTTCCTGGTCTAATTCTAAACGTATTACGTATAAAAACTTCTGCATTTAGAATGCGTGACTTTTGCCAATATATCAAGCGTAAATATGTTAAGATGCTTTTCTTTTTCTAATTTTAAATCCGCTTATTTAAATAATGCGAATGGGACTTGATAAGAAAATAAAACACTTCGCAATAACATTTTTCCACTTCCAGAAAGTACAATTTTATTAAAATGAAGCACAGTTCATCGAGTTGCTTCGAGATTCCAAACTGCGAACTGTCGAATTAACTGCTGCCATTCGAAGGATTTTTTTTTTTTCTGTGGAAAATATCTGCACTGGGAGAGACTAAAAAATTCTGCTGAGCCCACAAATTTACAGGATATAGACAACTTTTTTCTATTTCCGCTGTAATTCATACCGAGTCCATGCAACTCCCCTGAGTTACACCATGCTGGGTCGAGGGCAATGTTTGCAGGCGCCAAGTTGAACTATGGAGGATGGTCCATGGGAATGAATTTATAGACCTTCAGTGTCTCCAAACTATAGCTGAGCGGCGAGATAAAGCATTGTTTTCGTGCAGGAGAAATGTTTCGTGCGCATACCAGACTCGCCGCTCCTTGTGGGAGTCACATAGGATGGGGTATAATTCAGCGTGGTCTGTCCAGCTAATTGCCCTTTTAGATAGCAAAGGATGTTCTAATATAAGGCTTCTGCTGTCGAAAAGCAGAGTGTTCACGACCTTTCCTGATTAAGTAAAATTCGTGAGGCACCTGGAAAGGTATTTTTACTTAAGGAGGGACTGTGTAAGGAGAAGCCCACTTTACAATACACAAGTGACTATTTGATTAACCAAGGAATAGGTTTCTCACAGTTTACGTGATTTGCAAGTTTTTCATGTTATCACTTTGACCCCCGGATCAAACAGTTCAGCGGGCAAACGAAATACACATCACGAGGTATGATCATATACACGGCGTAACAAAAGTTATTTGCCATAGCATAACTGGCTTATTCAGAAAAATACACCCGAAGAAGGAGAATGACTTCTTAAATCAGCTTCTATCTAACATTAATTTGTTATGCATTCTTTGGTAATAATTCGTAACCACACACCCATCTAGTGCTGTTTCATGAAAGTGATTTCCTTGTTTGAGATAGTATGCATATAAAAACCCTTATAAACGAGAAATACTTTGTGAATTAATACGAATAAATGTAATATCACATGTTGACATTAAATATTTCATTAACTTTTTAATTGTTAATTGGTGATAATTGTTATTTCAAGCTCCCATAATGTAATGCTTAAAAACATAAGGCAATGCTTTACGATTCTAAATGTCATCAGACGTGAAGAACAAAGGGTCTGTTTCAACTGAAGTCACACTGTTTTATATCTATCCATAAAAAAGTTAGTAAAATGCAACGCATTCATTCTGCTGAGGAGTTCACTACTAGAATAAAAGAAATAAAATGTTCCACTTATAGCGCAGGTTTAAATGATCATAACCGAATAATAAAAGAAATTACAGTATCGTGAGCAGCATATAAGGTAGTTATAAAGTCCTTCCCAATTTTTAACAATAAAAATAATAAAAAAATTGATCTCTAGTCCAGCAGTTCCCAAACTGCGCTGCAGCGAACTCACAGGGGCGACGCGGGATATTTTAAATTTTCAGGAAAACAGCGATACTCGACATCTGTCGAGTATCGCTGTTTTCCTGAAAATAATACAAAGGTAAATTTTTTTACCAATCTTTGACGATGAAAACCTCCAAGGGTCCATCATTATTTATTCCATTATTCTAATAAGCAATCAAGATGGACTTAGGAACTAGGTAGCTTCTTCGAAACGCCTTGCAATATTTAACAATGTTCTTCTCGAACAAGGAGGCATTGAGATATTTCTGTCTCTGATGCGATCTAAGGACTTCAATAACGCTATTACCATTCTTATATTAAAACTTAATTAAAAGTGCTTTATCTTTAGGCAGCGTTTTAAAACTAACTTGACCGGATTTGGTTACTTAAGTTAGGGCTGCAGCTTCAAACTTTATCTAGACGACCAAGAATAAGCCTATAACGAACAAACAAGCTAATCCTCCGATTCCACATCCATTCCTTTTTATAGAATGCAAAATTTTATTTGTTCACTGCAATGAATAAATCGCTTAGTTACTCGGTCATCAGATTTCAAACTATACAAAAAAAAAACCTCTCACATAACTGAATGCAATTTTAAAAAACTGTTTTATTATTAATTAATTAGTCTGAGTTATTAATTTTTTAAATTTTAAAACGCAAATAAAATTTTACTAAACTGGTTATAAAAATGCAAATATTGGTATTAAACGGCCCAGAAGCTTGTGCTCATAACCTTAAAAGAGTATCATGTCTGCAGAAGTATACGTTTGCGAGCCGAAAAACCAAAAAATAACTGACGGGGAAACCATATCGCCCAATATCGACTAACTACGCATTGAACGTAGGCTTTAGAAATTCCTCCAATCATCAGCGAGAATCGAAACCGGGCCTCTCCAAAACAGTGGCAGACTGTGGTGCACTTTGCCGACTGGACTACTACAGAGGGCTATTAAACTAGTTAAAACCTTCACTACAAATTTGCCATGCCACCCTGCTCAAGCGGAAACTGGAAACTAAAAACGTCCTTAAAGCGTTAATCACTTCATTTAATTACATAATTTTATAGTTAAGAATTCATTAATTTTCGTCAACCATATGGTTAATATCATAAACTCCATGCCTCATTAAGACTTCTCGTATGATATATGATACGTCTTCGTAGATGTGTAAAACTCGAGGGCCAGGTCGTGAACAAACATTTCACGCACAGTTTTGATAATACATAATAGATTGTCGGCCTATTACCATAATAAACACTTTGAAGAAAATATTCGATATATTAATTTTAAAAAACAGAGAAGTACCCTACCCCATTATTATCTACCCAGTTATTTAGATTCAGACAGACTACATCTGTCACAGGAAACTTATTTACATGCTGGAAACAGTGGCAGAGTAAACTGGACAAAGGCGTGTGATTTATTGTGGCCTGTCTTGTGCTGTATTCGGAGATATACGATAGACTTATGTAACAATCACTAGCAAGTTTTATCAAATGGTTACTAATAAGCTTTTATTAAAATGGAATTATAAGTGTCATAAACATTTCGGTGTTTATGAACGGCTCTTCACTGAAATTGTTGCCCTCCATGTCGACTTCAACTTGCATTTTAATAATTTCTCAACAACATGCTTATTCCATGTAAGCGATCAAAAATTTTTTCCTAACAGCAACGAAAAAAAAATAATCATACAATTTTCTCAAGTCTTAAATGAGTTTGACTGATTCTACAGAATTTCAAACTAAATGCGCAAATCAATAAATGCGTTAACAATCAATCAACGTAAATCAAAAGGTTCCCAATTATTAATCTTTCCCTCGGTATATTTCACCACATAGAGGAGCATAATCAAACACTTCAGGGTTTTTTTTTTTTTCTTTGACAAAGACAATTTTCGTATTACGAAATTATCCAAAATCTCTTATGTGACTTTGGTACTCCCGTTTTTGCTGGGCCAAATAGATCTCTTAATCAAATAATTAAAATTAGCCAATCTCGAACATAAAAGTACTATCACAGATTTCATTCCATCTTCCTCTCCAAAACATACTTTTCTTTAAGAAACGTGTAATATAAATTCATATTTCGTAGAATATGGCAGGCGTATTCTGTTGAATCAATATTATACAAAGTCAATAATAACCATTCATATTTATTGACATTTTACTTTTCATTTATCTTTCTGGTAATCACGGATATTTCTAACAAGTTATATTCAATGCATTATTTATTTTGATGAAAACCAACACGATATTTTTTAAATTCAGGATACTTAAAATTTCAAACCGTATTAAATTTAAATTCTAAGATGCTAGTGTTTCTAATAAATTCTAGAAACCTTTGCAGTAAGTGTAAAAGGATCAGTGTATCCAGTATTATAGTTAAATAAATAAGTCATCTAATGACTTAGGCGTAACTGTTGAAATTCTCTACACATATCTGATTCATTTCCGTTCCGCAAATAGTGCATCATCATTCTAACTTCTGGCGTTCTTCCATGTTCTCATTCTATTCGCGAGGTACTCATTGCCTTTTTGGATAAATAGAATTAGTTTAAATTACCAAGGAAGAGGTCAAGCCGTGATAAATCCGGATTTCTAAAAGCCATTCCACGATATCACTGTGTCCAATCCATAAATGTTGTTGGTATTGGGGTTAACGACACAAGGGATCCAGAAATATCTTGGTATAACCATAGATAATAACCTGTCACTCAAACCGCATCTTCTATCTAAAAGACAACCTACGGAAATATGGACTGGGGACTCAATAGGAAAACCATGTCGCTGTACTACAGGGACATATTCATCCCAGCAATCACATACGGATCACCAATTTGGCGTGCAAAAGCAGAAACAGTGGTCAACAAAAAAATTCTAGAAACAATACAGCGAAACATCCTGCTCACCATCACGCATGCCAGTCGCACGGTGAGCACGCATGCGCTCCAGGTCTTGGAGGGAGTCCTCCCGTTGGATCTTGAGCAGAGGTTGTAATAACAGAAAACTGTTATTACAACCTCTGTTCTGTGTCTGCACAGAGGAATCTACCCTGACGAATGGAAAATTGCAAATTATAAACTTATAATAAAAAAACCTGACCAAATCTCCTGAGCTCCCGGACTCACACAGACCCATTGCTCTCCTCTCTGTCTGTAGTAAACTGATGGAGCGACTCCTGCACAGCAGAATACAGAACCATTATACAGCTGCAAATTTGGCCTCGCCAAACCAATATGGATTCCAATTGGGACGCTCCACCGTGGATGCCTTCGTGAATCCCATCAGCAGCGTCCAGCAAACGGATAACAAATACTTCTTGATGATCTCAATCAACTTTGCAGGGGCGTTCGACACCAGCCCCTGCGAAGATGACCTCATTCTGACGGTAACTGCAAACTCCAGAGTGCAGCTTGAGACTCTGGCAAACAATGCACTACAGCAACTTCAAGACTGAGCCACAAAGCACCTTCTTAGCGTTTCACCAACAAAAACCAACTCCATCCTCCTTAAGGGAACATTAAATATTGCCACACCGCCCCAGATCAAGACTGGGAATAAAACTGTCAAACTCTCTGAAAAATTAAAGTATCTTGGCGTGATGCTTGACAAGAATCTATCCTTCCAGCCAGATTTAAAATATATTATTAGAACCAAGATTAGGAACTACACTGCCCTAGTTGCCAGGGTCTCCTGTCGGGACTGGGGCCTGAACAAGCGAACCCTTTTGCTTTACTATAAAACAATCTTCATACTGGCCGTCGCATATGCGGCTGGAGTCTGGTATGCAAGGGCAACAACAGCTGTTAATAGACGACATCTGGACACCTTTCAACGATCTATATTACTCTCCATTTCTCGAGCACGTAGCATAAAGTGTAAAGTGAAGTGTTTTTGGGGCAAATGGAACCAGGGGTTTCCCCCATCTCCGAGTAGTATACATTGTCGAGTGATACAGTACACTGTAAAGGCCAGAGATTTAAAGTGTGTGGATCTTGTATATGTGTAATGTTTTGTACCGTTGTTTCATCTGGCCTTTTAGCTGTTGGGCCCCTAATGCGACCCACCGTTGCCCACACTTGGCCTCGTTGAGGCAGACCAGGTACACCCAGTATAGTTATATTTACTATGGCAGGCCCTGCCACCTAATTTCCTGATATTTCAGCAGCCAGGACCTAAAAAAAAAAAAAAGAAAAAAAGTTACTATATTTTATACTGAAAGGGGGTAGGCCGAATGGTAATAGGGTTGTTACATGGTTGACTTTAGTTTTTGAGTGTAGGTTTGGAAAACTTGGGTTTCATTAGACGCTGTCGCAAAGTTAGAGAGAGGGTGGGGAGACTGAAGACTGGGGGGTTAGACAGAAGTTGGGCAATAGAGAAGGCGACCCCAGATGGTCAGTGAGGCATGCCCATGCCCCACCAGATGGAGGAAAATGGGGTGGCGAGGAGGGGTGGAGACAATTGACTTTTTCCCCCCACCCAGGAAGTAGAAAGTACCGTGCAAGAGTGCACCGGTATGGGGAGGCCAATGGCCTTAGCAGCAAGCTCAGCAATAGTCATGTCCGGTGAGTTTGTTTCAGAGGTCACAGCCGCTGGTGTCAGGTTCAGGAGATGTGAAGAGTCAAGTCTGACTTGGTGATCACTGGTGTCTTCCGCTGCAGAAGAACCTCGAGACAGGTGAGCAGTGGACTGCATCAGTTCGTGTCCGGTCCTGTTGCAAAAGGTCTTTAGTGTGGTTAGCTCAATCTTTCCGTTTGAATGTTTCTGTTCAATTAGGTTGAGTTGTTTCATCCAGTTACTGGCTTTAGTTGTGATGAATAGCAATAAGTGTCCTCCGCCTAGAAAACACCTCTTGCGCAAACTTCGTGAAGGCCAGGAACTCCTCCCTCGAGTCTAGAAGGTGCACGATATTATGCACGATGCTCCAGTCCTGCTGGTAGATATGTGAGTTCCGTCATAAGTCGACAGCCGAGGTCCTCGTAATGGTCGCAGCTGTACATAATGTGGGACCGTGTTTCTGTCTCTCCACATGTGCAGAGGTGGTCTTCCGTTATTCGAAAATAAGTTAACTTGGCGTTGAAGGCACCATGGCCCGTCAGGAGAAACGTTGTAAATAGACCAGGGTGGACCCAACAGGGGGCTCTAGGATACACGCGTCCAACTGTAGGCAGGAACTTCCTGGTAATTTCCCCTTTTGTTGAAGCAGACCACCTTTCCTGCCATGCCTGCTGCACATGATTCTCAAGTCTGGTCCTTTCTTCTCTTCTATTCCCTGCTACGTTGATGGTGTATTCCTCCAGAGTGTAAGGTTATCCTTTGGTCAGGTGGTACGTCATTCCGCAGCGTATAACTTCTAGGTCGAGGAGCAAAACCCCTGCCAGGACTTGGAGGGCATGAGTACCAACAGTACGGCAGGCACGGGTGATGATCAGGAGGATTGAACGTTGTATGGTGTCCAAGATCTTTTTGTTAACCACCTTTGTGGCTCTATAGAACCACACGGGGGAAGCGTACATAATCGCCGGGGTGAAGAAGGCTTTACAGTACAGCGTTAGCGTGAGTGTTTTTAGTCTCCAGTCCTTTCTTGTTATTCTGGCTATTAATCCAGTATATCTTCTTATTTTGTCTCTCAAGTATTTGTGATGATGGTGAAAGGACAGGTTGGTATCTAGAATGATACCTAGATGATTCAGTTCAGCGTCTAGTTTGATTGTCTGCCTATGGATTTTAATTTTTGGTGGTCTTCTTAAGTTTAGGCTGCCTTTCAACAGTATAGATTTCGTTTTTGAAGTTGATATTTTTAAGAAGTGGACAGTGGCCCAGTCTTGAAGGAGTTTAAGTGTTTGGTTTGCTTGGACTTCCATTTGTGCTCGGCTTTCAGCAGCGACTGTCAGTATTAGATCGTCTGGGAAGGCCTGGGAGTTTACTTCCCCCAGCTCCAGGGCAAGGAATTCGTCTAGGATTATATTCCAGAGCAGTAGCCCTAGAACTAAACCCTGGGGGCAGCCCCTGTAGAGCGATCTGGTCAACTTATTATATGGTACTATTACCTGGATTTCCCTGTTGGTTAAGTAGAATTCCATAACTTTTTACAAATTCATAGGTGTGCTTGCCCTTCTCAGTCTAGCTAGGACGCTTGACCACCAAATGGCGTCGAACGGACCAGCGAAATCGACTGAGAGGGCAAGGAAATATTTTTTGTCACACCCCGCTGCCGCCTTCAAAACGCCACTGAGGGCTTCGATGGTCGAAGTTCCTTGCTTGAATCCGTATTGTGTTGGCATGCTTAGTCCAGCTGTTTCGTAGTGGTGAGCTATTCTTTTACCTATCAGCCTTTCGAATAGTTTACTTGCCACTGGGAGCAGTGAGCACCCATGCCCTTCAGGTCCTGGATGGGACACTCCCCCGGACCTGATGCGACGGGGTTACTCTATCACCTTTCGAAGGTTGCAACAAAGGAATGTCTCGATTTCACACTAGATCCAACAAACAACATAAAAATAGAAAAGAAAAGACTTCACTCTCATCTGCTGCTGCAGGTGTGGCAGAGGCGCTGGAACGATTGAACCAAAGGTGAATCACAAGAAAATTCATCCCGGACATCTGTAAAGTTTACCCCAAACCTCCCCCATGGTATGTGCCTGGATTATACGCCTCCTACCTCTTAATGACATGGAGCGATCAAGGCCAAGCTCTGTTCTTTAGGCATTGAAGATTCTATGTGCTCCTGTGGCAGTCTAGAGAGCTGGCAGCATATTATGCATGATTGTCTACTCTATGATGACTTGCATTTACAACTCATTACCAAAATTACCTTCCTTCCGAGAGATCAACAGCCGCATCTTTTGGATAATGCAGAGGAACACCAGGCCTTCTCTGACTTTGTGCAGAACCTCTTCACTAGAAGAAGATCCCTCACTGTTAGAGGTAACAATACTTCGGGTGCTGATCACAGAAAAACGCCAAAACACGACTATGACGTGCAAACTTAGTAAACTTGAGAAAGAAATGAAATTACCAGGATAACAACAAAATTGGCTGATATCTCATACTTCGTGGGATATAAACTCATACAAAGATTTTTCTATGTCAATTCACCTAGCAAATAAGAAATCAAATCCCGATGCTTCTGTTAAAGACACAACAAAGCCATGATGACTTGCCCGCCTGGAGAAGATTCAGAAGACAAAATACAGTTGATGGACCTGACATTACTGGATGGACCTGTTGATGGACCTGAGTAGTAGTAGTGGCATGTGATGCAAGAAAGCAAGTGTATGAGCTTATGGAGCATCAGACAAAAAAAAAAAAAAAATCACACCATTCCCTCCAAATGCCTGTCGAGTTCCTCCTTTATTCAACCTATCAACTTCCACATCGCCAGATGGAAGTTTGTACCAGCAATTAACCACCCGCTGGCTAAAGGCAAATTTCCGCACATCTATTCTACATCTGTCCTTTCTTAATTTGAATTTATGCCCCCTTAGGTTCGCAATCTGAACAAGTGGAAGGATCCCATCAGAATTCAGCGTGCTCAACCCATTCAAGGCCTTATACACCTCAATCAGATCACCTCGCAGGTGCCTAGTCTCCAGCCACTGCAATTTGCAGAACTTAAGCCTCTCTTGGTAAGAGGATCCCTTCATTCCCCTCACCAATCTTGTTGTCCTTCTCTGTACACGCTGAAGTAAATCTACATCCTTCCTAAAATGAGGCCTCCAGACCTGTACGCAGTACTCAAGGCGTGGCCTGACCATTGCCTTATACAGAGGGATAATCACCTCCTTTTCCCTGCTAGCAAAATTCCTATATATCATTGACAAAACCCCATGACCTGCCCTGGCAGCCCGTCTGCATTGCTCAGAAAACTTCATATCTGCCTGCATAATTACTTCCAGGTCTTTTTCATTTTCTACCACCTTAAGTGTAGTACCACACAGTTGGTACGTTTCTCTGGGGGTTACTTCTACCCATATCCAGTACTTTCGATTTGTCAAGGTTAAACTTCAGTTGCCACTTCTTAGCCCATCTGCCCAAATTATCTAGATCCTGTTGCAGTAGCACACTGCCATTACTGTCATTAACAACCCTACCAACCTTTGTATTATATGCAAACTTCGACACTAAGCCTGATATACCTTCATCAATATCACTGATAAATATACAAAACAACAGTGGACCCAACACCGAACCCTGTGGGACTCCACTAATAACATTAGTCCAAGAAGAGCAGCACCCATTGATTACCACCCTCTGTCTTCTCCCACTTAACCATCCTTTTATCCACTGTAGCAACTTACCCTTAATACCATTCTGCTCCAATTTGTACAATAGTCTTTCATGCGCAACAGTGTCAAAAGCTTTCCTGAAATCCAAATATATGATATCAAAATTATTTTTTGCATCCAGTTCCTTTGTAACCACATCATAATATCCTATCAAATTTGTTTTTTTTTTTTTTTTTTTTTTTTGGTAGTTGTTGGCGCATCGGCTTCTGTGGTCATAATGCACCTCCCAAGGTTTTTTTTGCAGTACTGTGATCCAAGCCCGAGGCGGGATTCGAACCCGCGACTTTTGGGTTGCCAGGCAGGCACTTTACCCACCCGGCTAGCCCGGTCGGCAACCAAATTTGTCAGACAAGACTTTCCCTTAACAAACCCTTGCTGAGTACACGGCCCTCAGCCGATACGCCCAAGACCTGTTTTCTAAGAGAAGAGTTGAGATGGCCAGCCATCAAACTGACCAAACTGACGCCAATTAAACACACCCATCCAGCGGAATTAACATAATCTGATAGCCAAGGGCCATTTTTAGCACCTGGAATGGACATTCCATTCAAAACTCCATGAGCCTACCATTACCTGTGCCAAAGCACATCCATGGCTAGGTTCTTAATCTTATCTGGTACAAATCTTTATGGGGACTATATTAAACCTGGAATGGACAGAAGAAATTGACAAGTCACCGGAAAAGAATCCAACAAACAAGGTCAAGAACAGTGACACCTACCGACTATGACATACTGCTATCTGCCAATTTGAACCAGGTTCCCTTACTCAGTCCATTTTCAATCTCCTTCCCGTGGCAGGGGGATGAAACAGCCCTGTCTCCTCCACTGCCACCTCACTTCTACCCTTTCCTGTGCAGATGATCTCGTTCTCCTCATCGATTGTCCATCACGTTCAGCAATGGAAACCTAGGCCAAAATTGTTTTGTCTGGTCTGGCTGCCTGGACAACAATTCACAAATCTTACCATCTCCATCAAAAAGTGCAGTACCCTCATGCTGAAGGGAACCTTGGATCTGTCGTCCTCCAACTAAGGATTAGCGAGCAGTCGCTCACCAACCGCAGTTCTGTGAAATTTCTTTGTGTGGCCCTTTATGACCGCTGGTCCTTTATCCCTCACCTGAAGGCAATCAGAGATAAGACAAAGGCAGTTTACCGCCATGCTAGCACATGTTACTAGGAGACTGGGGGTTGAAAGGTAGGTCCCTTTAGCTCACGTATTCCACCATCTTCATTCCAACTGTCCTCTGTGGTGCAGAAGTTTTGTAGCACCAGACCAACAAACGATTCATCCAAGCCCATAGACACAGGGAACCATCCTAATCCTTATGACCCGTACTTGCAGAACAACCTCTACTGTAGCTCTCCAAGTACTCACTGGTAATCTTCCCTTAAATCTTCACGCCATTTATCAGGGTTTAATGTACTGCGTTTACAAAAATCACGTCGCCTCTTTTCTTGGTATTAAAACACAGGTTGACACCGATATCAAAGCAGAGAAAGAGAACGTATTTGGGCTGAACTCATCTCCATCTAGCAGACTCGTTGGTCAACTGGGGACAAAGATCACATTACCAGGGACTTACTTCCATTAGTCTCTTCGATTGATAAGAAGCGCCTTCAACGGTTTACACCAAACCTAGAGACATCATATCTCTTAATTGGACATGGCACCATCAAGAAAAAGCAGCATGATTTGGGCCTTTCTGAAAATGATCAATGTTTCTGTGGAAAAACGGAAGACTTGGAACAGTTAATCTCTTCTTCCAACGTCTATCTTGACTTCGGGCATCGACTACTCACAGATCTTAACTTGACAACCATGCAACCTCTTACTGCACTAATCAATTCCAAACATGCTTTCACAGCTTTTTCCACATTTGCTACTTCTCTCTTTAAGCAAAGACGCCTTATCTTGGCATCAACTCCTCCACAAACCATCCAACAACCAGCTCCCAGTCACATATGTTCCAGACTGCTTCTCTGAGTCATCACTTGATATGTTCCTATTCTCTTCTCTTCTTGCTGAACTGGATACTTCCTTCTCATCCAGAAGACTTCTGTATGACAGTTCAAGGTGCTGAAATAAACTGTGTAATTGTGTGCGATTGATTATTTCAGTCTTTTTTGAATCACCCGTATATGTATTGTTTCTTAAAGCTTAGCTGAAATGGGATAAATCCTGGGGGTTTCCAGTTGTGGATTATTTACACATTGGATGCTTGGAGCTTGGGTTACATTATAGCTTGTTCTTGAATTTGATAATTAGTCTTGATGGGATGGTTTTTATCTGCACAATCTCAACTATATAGTCTTGAGATTTTATTTTTCTGCCTCCAGATCACATCTTTTATTTTTATAGAGTAGGCAGGATTAGGGGTATTGTTCTGAAGTATTGGCGGGATGCTTTCCACAACTTGTGCAATATAGGATAATTTTTGGATTCTTGTGACTTCCTCAACTGATGTCTGACTGCTTATTTCCTTTTTAAGGGATTAATGAAGAGGACTGTGGTATATATTGCGATTAGTTATGATACTTTTATTGAAACAATATTAGCTCATTGTAGCAACCAATTTGGACGACAAGTCGTCAATCTTCTGCAATTTTAGGAGAAATCTTAGATCAGTGACTGTGTCAGGTTTATTTTTCGTGTTATATGGCTCATTGAGCCATATGCTTTGTCTAGTGGTTCCTTGCGGCAGAGATAATGATTATATTTTTGACTTTACAGTGGCGGACAAAAAAAAACTGCATCACTTGTGAATTTTGCAAATAATGCATTTTGGGCTGTATTGCGGGTTGCAGAAATGTTCGAAATGAATTTGTTTGATGAGATAAATAAATTTTTCTATTTATACTGCGGGACGACCAAACGGTCAGAGAAGTAGTAGTAGTAGTAGTAGTGCATGTGATGCAAGAAAGCAAATGTATGAGCTTATGCAGCATCAGCCAAAAAAAAAAAAAAAAAAAATCACACCATTCCCTCCAAATGCCTGTCCAGTTCCTCCTTAAATTTATTCAACCTATCAACTTCCACAACGACAGATGGAAGTTTGTTCCAGCAATTAACCACCCGCTGGCTAAAGGAAAATTTCCGCACATCTATTCTACATCTGACTTTTCTTAATTTGAATTTATGCCCCCTTAGATTCGTAATCTGAACAAGTGGAAGGATCCCATCACAATTCAGCGTGCTCAACCCATTCAAGGCCTTATATACCTCAATCAGATCACCGCGCAGGTGCCTAGTCTCCAGCCACTGCAATTTGCAGAACTTAAGCCTCTCTTGGTAAGAGGATCCCTTCATTCCCCTCACCAATCTTGTTGCCCTTCTCTGTACACGCTCAAGTAAATCTACATCCTTCCTAAAATGAGGCCTCCAGACCTATACGCAGTACTCAAGCCGTGGCCTGACCATTGCCTTATACAGAGGGATAATCGCCTCCTTTTCCCTGCTAGCAAAATTCCTATATATCATTGACAAAACCCCATGACCTGCCCTGGCAGCCTGTCTGCATTGCTCAGAAAACTTCATATCTGCCTGCACAATTACTCCCAGGTCTTTTTCATTTTCTACCACCTTAAGTGTAGTACCACACAGTTCGTACGTTTCTCTGGGGTTACTTCTACCCATATGTAGTACTTTGCATTTGTCAAGGTTAAACTTCAGTTGCCACTTCTTAGCCCATCTGCCCAAATTATCTAGATCCTGTTGCAGTAGCACACTGCCATTACTGTCATTAACAACCCTGCCAACTTTTGTATCATCTGCAAACTTCGACATTAAGCCTGATATACCTTCATCAATATCATTGATAAATATACAAAACAACAGTGGACCTAACACCGAACCCTGTGGGACTCCACTAATAACATTAGTCCAAGAAGAGCAGCACCCATTGATTACCACCCTCTGTCTTCTAGCACTTAACCATCCTTTTATCCATTGTAGCAACTTACCCTTAATACCATTCTGCTCCAATTTGTACAATAGTCTTCCATGCGCAACAGTGTCAAAAGCTTTCCTGAAATCCAAATATATGATATCAAAATTATTTTTCGCATCCAGTTCCTTTGTAACCACATCATAATATCCTATCAGATTTGTCAGACAAGACTTTCCCTTAACAAACCCATGTTGTGTCTGAATTATTGCTGCAGTCTTGTCTAGATGATCCTGCAATGCATCCTTAACCAGCGACTCCATTACTTTACCCGGAACAGAAGTTAAACTAACTGGTCTGTAATTACTCTTGTCACCCTTCGATCCCCCTTTGTGAATTGGGGATACATTTGCACTTCTCCAGTCCGTGGGAAACTCCCCTGAGTCCAAGGATGCTCTCATAATTATGGCTAAGGGTTTGCTTAGTTGCTTTGCCGTCTCCTTTAATATAACTGGATAGATCTCATCCACCCCAGGTGCTTTTCTTACGTTTAACTTCAACAATTTCTCTTCCACTTTGCTCTCGGTTATCACAAAATCATTAAGTATCTTGCTACAATTTGATAACCTTCTGCAATTTTCAAACCTTAATAATTCCTCACGTGTGAATGTAGATGCAAAATACCCATTCAGTTTGTTTGCTATCTGAGCAGGATCATCAACAGTCGAACCATCGATGTCAAGTGGACCGATCAGATTCATCCCCTTCCTTTTAGAGTTTATATAAGTAAAGAAATCCTTGCTGTTTTTCTTAGCATCTTTTGCCAAGGATTTCTCGTAATCTGCCTTCGCCTGCCGAACCTTCTTTGTGACCTGATTACAGATTAACTTATATCTGCCATATGCTTCTGAGTCGCTTGATAATTTATATGCATCCCATGCATTTTTCTTCTCCGTTACGAGTCTCATTAGTTCATTCGACAACCATTTAGGCCTAAACCTTGAACAATATTTCTTAATAGGTATGAACCTTTTAGTAGCTTCCACGATTAATTCCCTGAAATACTTCCCACTTAGAATTTACTGTTGGTAACATCGTCAGTTGATCCCACTGTACAGAAACTAAAAACTGTCGGAGACCACTGTACTCGCCTTTACGGAAGCAAAAACCCTTTCCTTTACCCCTGATAGTAGTTAAATCTTTAAGTAAATCCCACGTCAGTACACTGTGATCACTGCCACCTAGTGGTTCTTTTATCTGCAAATTCCTAATACATGAATGATCACTGCTGATAACCAGATCAAGAGTATTACTTTCTCTGGTTGCCTCTCGAACATGCTGCTGCAGAAAACAATCATCCAATAAATCCACAAAAGTCTGACTAGTGTGTGAGTGCCCAACCCACAAGTTCCAGTCAATATCTGGGAAGTTAAAATCCCCCATTATAAGACATTCCGATTTACTAGCCCACTCTATTTCTCTGTACAATTGTTCATTGTACTCATTCAAGTCATTAGGCCTATAGCACACTCCTACTCTTATTTTTGCTTTCGCAGTGCTTATGTCACACCAAACTGACTCAACAGTGCACTGTTCATCTATATCAACTGGATGCACTTCTTTTGATTTTATGTTTTTCTTTATTAACAGCATAACACCTCCTCCCTTCCTATCCTGTCTATCCTTTCTGTACACATTGTACTCCCCAAATTCCAGTTCGGCATTCCTTATATCTGTGTGACACCACGTCTCTGATATCCCAACAATATCCGCCTTTGATGTCTTGACCAACACTTCAAATTCATCAAATTTATTTCCTATACTTCTAGCATTGGTATACATGCAAGTATACATGCACCTATTCTTATTCTTAATTACTCTAACACATCCCATATACCCACCTGTTTCACGATGACTGCCATCCGTCCCTGAAACCCCCAACACCCCTCGCTCCAGGTCGCTACTTATTCTAATAGAAGTTGTGCAAGAATCACCTTCACCTCTGCCTACGGCTACTGTTAAACTATTAGTCCTTGTATCCCCCCAAGCTATCAGTTTTCCGACCCACCTAACACTGCCTCGATAGCATCAGCAAATATTCTTGCACCCTTTCTATTTAAGTGTATCCCATCCCTGTAGAAGCAGTCTCTCCTGTTAACAAGTACAGTCCAGGCTGAAAAAAATTCTATCCCTTGAGCCTTGCACAATCTTTCCAGGGCCGAATTGATCGACAAGGCTCTCATCATATACTCCCTCCTATCGTGTCTGGGCAGAATTGCAGACACTTTCAAATTCAACCCTATTTCACGGCTTTTTTTCAACAGTGACCTGTACTTGTTAAGTAATTCTGCCGGTCTCCTACTCTTAATATCATTAGTGCCAACGTGTACAACTATATCACCTTTTGTGCCCCTAAAAGATGATATCTGCTCTACAACGTCATCAACCTTTGCCCCTGGCAGACATACCCTAGTCCTGTTCCACCTATCCTTTTTACAAAGGATGTTCCCCGTTTCCCTGACAATAGAGTCACCAACAACTACTAGTTCCTTTGGGACCAGCGCAATCTGCCTTGGGGGTTGCCGCTGTGTTGCGTGATGACCAAGTGCAAGCTCTGGCGTTGATGTGGACAGCTGAGAGCCTGATGGGCCCCTCAATTTATTTAGATCTTTCGAGGGCATCCACCCTGTCCTTCAAACTCTCATATAGGCCCATAACAACGCTGAGTTGTCACCTGATTTCCTTACACTCCTTACATCGCGCACACACAAAGACATCCCCCATGGCAATATCATGTTCCGTTCCAGAAAGTTCGGCAAACATTTCACAAGTTGCACATTTTTTTAGGCTGTGATGCGTTGGAGAGTCGCCCCCCTCAGTTCTCCTGCCACTTTGTGCCCGTTGCTTTGCTGCTCTAGTTTGGGGCATGATATTTTAAATTAATAAGATCAATAAATTAAATTAAATTAAATGTCAATACTACGCTATCTAATAGAAACAGTGAAGCGTATTACTGTTTCCATAATTATACGTTAGAGCTACCTAGCTACCTCAATTAAAAATTTGGATTCCCTAGATAGATTGAATACAAGAAAGTTCGCAAGATAGATTGAATACAAGAAACAGCACCGTATTCAGCAGTCACGGGTTTGAACCCCGGTCACTCAAGGCACGTGCTTATGCAACCGCGCGCCTGACCACTAGGCTATATATCTCTGTGAATGAAATTCAATAAAAAGACTCCACCTGAATAAATATCTTCCCAAAGGGTAAAATGCATAATTAATGGAAATATGAGAAATCATGCAAATGGTTAGTTATTTGGTTTTTAGGAGCATTAGCAACTAAGGCCATATTGCTCCGGGATATGCGGTGGTCATTCCCTGACCTTTCCACATCCTCCGTATTTGGTGGTGACGGGCTCGAACCCCATGCAAATGGCAATCATCACAACCAAACATATATTTTATTGCAATTACGTGTACAAACTGAAATGACAAGTTAACGCAATAGTATTATGTAATATAAATCAGCAAAATAAGTCCTCAATATTTTGTTGTTCCTCGTGCTGCAATTACAGCCTTCCAGCGATCTGGCATAGAGTTGATCAACTTCTGGATATACGGTTGCCCAATTTCGTGGTACCACACCTTTACAATGCTCTCCTGCAGCTGAATCTTACTTGGCTTCTTCTGAGCAATTTTAGACTACATTATATACCAAAAATTTTCAATAGGGTTCAAATCAAGACTGTTGCTGGGCCATTCCAACTCTGTAATGCCAGCATTTCTTAGGTATGACTGCACCTTAAGGAAGAAAAACGAAGGAAAACATTGGTGTAACTATGTTTTAAGCCTTGTGAGACAAGAAGACAAATTCATCATTAAATTTAAATAGCATAAAACTTACCAATTTTGCTGTGGCAAGGTGCTCAGTCCTGTTGAAAAATGCAGTTTTGGACGTCTGTCTGATGTTCCCTAATAACGGGTTTCAGGCACTCCTCCAAGATAGTAGTGTAGGTTTCTGCATTTACCGTTCCGTTAATAAACGTAATTCGTCCCACCCCTTTGCTTGTTATGCATCCCCAGACCATCTGACCGGTAGGGAACTTTACAATCGGTATTATGCAGTCAGGATGGTATGCCTCCGATTTTCGTCTTCTCATTGCTTCCCATTCAGGTTGAATTTCGATTCGTCAGAAAAGATGACGGTATTACATTGATGTTTTGTCCACGTAGCCCAAGCAAGTCGCTTCTTCCTTATTTGTTGGGTCAGCAAAGGCTTCTTCTTGGGCCGATAAGCATGCAGACCACATTCCGAAAGCCGTGTTGGATAGTTCGTGCACTTGTTTCAACAGCAGAGACCATCTCAAAGTCCAGTTTTAGATCAGGAGCACTAGCATGGCGATTATGAAGGCATAGCCGTTTCAAATATCGATCTTGGGAAGGCATAGTCATTACGGCCTGATCCAGGTCTTCTCTTCACATCACTGGTTTCACGCTTTAGTTTCAGCACCCAGGATATTGTTGACTGGTGGCAGCCTGTGTTATCAGCGATAGCACGCGTAGAAAGTCCTTCCTGGGACAGAGCAGCAGCTGCACTTTTTTCTTGGTGTCAACTGAACATATGGAACCAACCTCCGCAAAATGAGCGTGTATACCCTTTCCAATGCCGTATTTATAGAAACGGATGATGCAATACCTTGCAATTACTGTGTTATGAAATAGAAGCGTTATCTTATGCAATACCTTTGCTTTGCGACAAAAAAAAAAAGAGTAATCAAACAATATCTTATACGTCTCACTACAAATGTTACTTTTTTTAAGGTGATGCAGTTTTTTTTGTCTGCCACTGTATTTCTAATGTGTCACGTGATTTTTTATCTAGACATGTGATATGTTGATTGAGAATGAATACTTGAATTCTCTCGGTTGTAATTTATGCTCATTTGTATATAATATATGTGCAGTATGTATGTAATATGCATGCACTATGTATGACAGAGTTTACAGCGGAGTTGTCAGTTTCTGGCTAGGGGCCGCTTTTTAATTAAAAAAAAAATTTTAATTGTTTAATTCACCTATAACATAAGTTATTATTTAATAGCATTCGAGTTAACATAATGGAGAAATGGTCTGGCTAAAGCCAATGCGCTACTTTTGGATCAAATTCATTTCATGTAACTCAAATAAGATATGTTTATGAGTGAATTCAAGTACCCATATGCATTATCTTAATATTTTTGGGGGAGGGGGATATCAAATAGACAAACGTTAGGAACTACAACTTACTGTAATTTTTAGAGTCAAATAGCATATATATCTTCAGCAAAGTGGTTTGTCATCGTCTCAGCAACCAACATAACACCTAATTGAGCCCTGCATTATTTATTTATATTACTGCAAGCAAAGCTCGAACGGAATGAAATACAGCAAGTCCGAGACTTATGTAAATTCGGACTTACGGAATTTTTTTTCCCACTCAATTATTATTATTTTTTTTAAGATTATAAAATTTAAAACAGTAAAAAATAAATAAATAAACAATCAATAACGACGAACACGACAGGCATAAATTGCACAAGTGAGATACGGAGTAACAAGTTTACGCAGCTTAAAAAATAGGAATGAACAAAAGATTCTGAATTTTTTTTTTTTTTTTTTTATCAGTGAAGATTTTAGTGAAGGGTACACACCTTTCACCATAATAACGTAAAAACCCACAAAATTGCGGCTATCGGTATTATCGCAAATGCAATAAGATCGAGTTTACTAGCCGTTTATAATAGATTGCACTAAATTATAATAAACTGCAATTATTTTTATTGTTTTATGGTAGTGACCTCCATAATTGTGCTTTAGTAAAATGTGAGCTCGCGTGAGGTGATTATAGTGTGGTTCCGCCTTAACCCTGTGAAGTTCTTTACAGAAAATTTAATTTTGACCGTTATCATGGAGTCGCCTAAGGGAATAAGAGACAGCGGTACTAATCAATCTACCAAGAAAAGGAAAGCGATCATGGATCAGAAAATTAAAATATTAAGGATGTATGAAAATGGTCAAGCATTAGTAGAGGCATGTGATGCAAGAAAGCAAGCTTATACAGCATCAGCCAAAATAAAAAATAAAAAAAGAAAAACCTTCCCATTTCACCCTTGAATTTATTTAAGCTATCAACTTCCACAACAACAGATGGAAGTTTGTTCCAGAAATCAACTAACCGCTGGCCAAAGGCAAATTCGACAACTGTCTTTCCTCAATTTCAGTTTATGTCCTCTCAGGTTTGTAATATGAGCAAGAGGAAAGAAACCCATCGGCTTTGAGCCTGCTCAATCCATTCAAGGCCTTATACACCTCAATCATATCACCTCACAGGTGCCTACCCCCCCCCCCCCCCGGGCGTTGCAATTTACAGAACTTAGCCTTTCTTGGTAAAACCACCCCTTTGTTCTCCCTCACTAGCCTTGTTGCTCTTCTCTGTACTCGTTCCAGCAACTCTAAATCCTTCCTAAAATTAGGTTTCCAGACCTGTAGGCAGTGCTCAAGGGGTGGCCTGACCATTGCCTTATATAATGGGATACTCACTTTCTTATCCCTGTATATATCATTGACAAGACCCCATGACCTACTCTGCCATTCTGTCTGTACTGCTCGAAAAACTTCATATCTGACTGCATAATTACCACCAGGTCTTTTTCATTCACCAACTACCCTGAGTGTAACACCACACAGTTGGTACATTTCTCTGGGGTTACTGCTACTCATATGCAGTACTTTGCATTTGTCAATGCTGTTCTTCAGTTGCCACTTCTCAGCCCATCTGCCCAACTTTTCCAGATCCTGTTGCAGCAGCATACTGTCATTAACAACCCTGCAAACCTTTGTATCATCTGCAAACTTTGACAATAAGTTTAATATCATTGATAAATAAAAAAACAATGGGCCCAACACCGAACCCTGGGGGACACCACTAATAACATTAGTCCACGAAGAGTAGTGTCCATTGATTACCATTCGCTATCTTCTCCCACTCAACCATCCTTTTATACATTGTAGCAACGTGCCCTTAATGCCATACTGCTCCAATTTGCACAGCAGTCTTCCATGTGCAACAGTATCAAAAGCTTTCCTGAAATCCAAGTAAATTTTATCAAAATTATGTTTTGCATCCAGTTCCTTTGTGACCACATCATAGTAACCAATAAAATTGGTCAGACAAGTCTTCCCCTTAACAAACCCATGCTGTGTCTGAATTATTACTGCTGTCTTGTCTAGATGATCCTGTAATGCTTCTTTAACAAGTGTTGCCATTATTTTCCCTGGAACAGAAGTTAAACTAATAGGTCTGCAATTATTTGTGTCACCATTTGATCTCCCCTTTGTGAATTGGAGATACATTTGCACATCTCTTGTCCGTGGGGACTTCCCCTGAGTCCAAGGATGCTCTCATAATTATGGCTAAGGGTTTGCTTAGTTCCTTTGCTACCTCCTTTAATATAATTGGATAGATCCCATCCACACCGGATATTTCTTGTGTTTAACTTGAACAATTTCTCCTCCACTTTGCTCTCATTTATTACAAAATCATTTAACTCCCTGTTAGAGCTTGATAAACATCTATTAACAAGAATCGCGAGGAATTCTGATTTATCAGTGTCAATAGTGAACACAATAATAAAGGACAAAGACAGAATACGAGAAGCGGTGAAGGGATCGGCACCAATGAAATCAACTATAATAACCAAGTGTACGAAATACATATCAGTTTTTGCAGTACAATAATAAGCGTTCTTCCTTCCTTTTATGTTTTCTTTTCTTATGTGCCAATCCGACTACTTCACCGCTGTCCCCAGATAAAGTTTTTTAACGGAACTAATTAAACGTAAATATAACTAGTATATAAAAAATGTATAACTATTTTCCTTCATTCCTCTGAGTATATCATGTACTTTTTGTAATTTTGGCATATCACGGATACAGGAGCAATATTTTATTATTCATTACCGAGTTAAGTAAAACTGGACTTACGCAAGAAGTCCTGACACGTATCGCTTACTATGCCGGGGCCATGCTGTACTGGATCAGAACTTTTCTGACGCCGACACACAATGTACGCAGCAAAAAATAATTTGGCATCTCCATCCCAGAATTTTCTAATTATTCCACACTTTTGTTCTTTTTTTTTTTTTTTTTAAATGGTAAATGCAACTTTCTATTTTTCAAGAGAGGAAAAAAAAAAAAAAAAAAAAAAAAGAACATGTATTAAGAGAGAGGGGATACGTGCAGTACTAAATATAAGCTTAACCAAGATCATCTAATAGAAATAAATGTCTTAAATTTATAATATATTACTTAATAATGGTATTTTAATCAGTTGGTTATGTATGTCAATATTGCAGTGAAAGGCACTACACGTCTCTTGAACAGTAGACAATGTCTGCAGTTGCTGAGATGCTGGTCCCCGCCTTCCTAGCGCCGCAAATCATTCTCCGTCCAAACTCCATTAACTCCTTCCCTTTCTCCATTACGTGGGCTTCGTACTGACAAGCACCACCCATTTTGTCACTATATATGCTGTGCTGACATTGACCGGTGACATCATTTCCAGTGTGATGCCACAACTGGGGGTAGCGATGATGTGGGATGCGTCCACTCGTAGACAGAGATAGCCATAATATTTTGGCTCATAAGTGTATACTGTACTGCTGGCCACTTTATTGGGACTTTGTATTGAAACGTATTTATGCAAATCTAGAGAAATGAACGTATTCACGCTGTGTTACGTTTGAAAGAGACATCGATAAAAAATATAGAGAGAGTAACACTGTCGCATTCTGCTTATTGGGGAAAGCAAAAGGATCTCGCCAGCTTCAAATGAGGTGTAATCGTTGTGCGCATTTAACAGGTGCTACGGTACAAAATACAATTACGCTTATTGGGTGTTTTTTCAAGATGGACGTCATTTGAGTATTCTAAAAATGGATACCAAAAGAAGCAGTTGCAGCTTCAAGTGCAAACTGATGAAAAGAGGTATAACGTATTTAGAGTAATTTTATAAGACCATGAAATATAGGCACTCCGCAACCCCTTAGCCTCCTGCAATGCGGAAATTTTCAGAGAATAGATATAAACGTCAGAGACCAATCCGCATACGTTTATTTCCGAAATGAATCGAAATAAAAAAAAATGCAATGCGTCGAGAGCGAAAAGCATGGATTCAAAACAGGCAGGGAAGCTCACATGATCTGATAAATCTCGCTTAAATTATTTCAGAACGACGGAAGAAACTACCAGAAGTAATGGATCCTCCCTACTGCGTACCAACGATGCAGGCTGCTGCTGCTGGAAAAGCAATGGTGCCAGACAGTGTATTCATTGTGTATTCATGACATACATTATGCTCCGAATCCAATCAGCCAGCCTCGAGGACAGGATAACATGATATAGGCAACATCAAAGATAAAGTGCGTCTAAAAATATTAGATCTCTCTCTCTCTCTCTCTCTCACTCACTCAGTAAAAACTTATATTAACTTGCCTTTTAAATTTAGAATAAAAAAGCGTTTTTAATGGCCGCAAAAAAATGTATACAGTTAATCCCATCACAGCATGGTGATATCGGATATTGATTCTTGAAGAACGGTCTGGAGCCAGAACCTAGGGACATACTGGACAAGCACTCTGGATTCTGGTGGTGATAGGCCTGGGCCTTAAGTGCAAGGGGCAGCTCAAGGGAAGATCTGTACTGGCACGGGCGCCACTATTAGGCAGGGAGGGATGTAGTTGTACGGACATAGCGTTCTAATTTTTTTAGTTTAGCGAGAAATTTCCTGTCTGTATTTCTTGTTGTCTACCACTTCTTGGAGATCTATATCGCTCTCTTGGAGTGACAGCATGTGCTTAGGCAGGAATCTGTCGGTGAGTGCTAACCGATCCTGCTGATGATCGGATATGAGGCCGAGGAATTGGCCAAGAGCACCGATCCTAGAAATTTATTGGCTAAGAGCACTTATCCCAGAAATATAAGCAGATGCCCTTATATTTAAGGCCATATGCTCTTGGAGCTGAGTGGAAAGTGGAACTTTGTGTTGGCCCATTTTAACATCCAGAATTTCGCCGCAAAGATCCTTTTAAGGTTGGATTTGGCAATCGAGGCGTATTTCTGGGGCGTATAAGACAACCGGGTAGAGATTAGATACTTCTCTTTAGCAGGTGTGGTCAACGGTGTAGGGCAGCTGTTGCTTGGTGACCCACCATAGAGAAGTTAGCTTCGAACGTATCAGGTTAATTTTCTTGCTGAATTATGTATTAGAGTCGAACACGACTCCGAGATCCTTGTGAGACTGGACACTTGAGACTTGAGGCTGTTGAGCGCAGGCGGTAGCGCTTTTGGCTGGCCTTTACAGAGAAGATAATCTGTGTCGCTTTTGATGTACTGATTTGGAGGTTGAAGGCGTCGAGATTCTGTAGTAGTCCGTTGATTTATTGTATGGTTTCCGCTGTTCAACAGGCACAATTTGGCCTTAGTTGCCCTTGTGCCAATAAACCAACCGCTGTTGAATCGGATGGCGATATTGGTACTTGACGTATGATCCTATTGTTTGTTGGCCAATTACCAATTACGTAATATAATTGGTAAAATAAAGGTAGGAGGTATATTTTCAACGGCAGAGGAGAGAATAAAACATGGAGCATAAATACAAAATTTTGGGGAGTAACAAAAGGCTGGCACTCATAAAGTTTACTTTCGGGCGGCGTGCTGTAGATCATTGGAATGAATTTCGTGCAAGGGAGGTCGAGGGTGATAATGTGCAAAGTTCAAAGCGGAATTGGATAGGATTTTTTTTTGGCAAGAGAAGGTAGTATGAATAATAGTAATTTTTTTTTTTTTTCATATGCAGAAAAGCCCACTTCTTTGGATCATTCAGCCATTATAAGAGTAATAAGAACCCCCAAAAAACAGTTTTTTTTTTCCCTTCCCAAATTGAGTAAAAATACAGTTTATCAAATAAAGAGAGGCACATAAAGTGGTCAAGTATTTGGAGCCACTATGTGTTAAACTCCTGCTCGCATAAACTTCTGAACAAAATTTCCTATGAGCCGTTTCCGATACCGTTTCTAGTAGTATCAGGCAAACTTGTGCGCACATACGGAAAAGTCGCATTTATCTCAACAGCATGAACTCACAAACTAGCGTGAAAGTAGCCTAAGATCTGAATACAGTATAAATGGGAATCTGTCAGAATTTATATAGAACGATAATTGAGTGAGCAGAACTTCCGCGTACATCGCTTGAGGTAACAAAGTGTCTTGAAAACTGCATTAACTAGACAATTTGTGTTAGTGGAATTAGCAGTGGGTGTAAAAAAAGAACATCAAGGTCCTTAAAACTGGTTATCTGTGGAAGTAGGTAGTTATCTAGGTGACAGTTAAGAACTTCAACGCTCTTCTTATGCATGTCATGGAAGGTCATCGGATAGCATTAGTGGAAATTTGGTGAAAGATTCAAGTACTCCTTCATCGCTGAAGTTTATCCACAATTTGTTGAATTAGAAAGCGGGTCTACACCACATAAAATAGTCCATTTTATGTGGTGTAGATATTCTAATTTAGATATTCTAAATATTCTAATTTTATGTAGTGTAAATATTCTACACCACATAAAATGGTCCATTTTATGTGGTGTATGTAGACCACATACCTTAATTTCTTTCTGAATATTTACGTAAATATTCAGAAAGAAATGAAGGTATGTTCGCCAAGGTGGGAAATTAGAAACGATTAGAACAACATTGTGAGGATGTAAGGCTGCAGTACAGTATCCCTTAACAATAACAAACTGAAGCCAGGTAAAAGATGCTAATGAAAAGAGTCACATCAGTACAGATTCACTCAACGGAGTCGACGACCTTAAGCTGGTATAAATAATAACATAAACCTACAAAAAAATCTATCCAATGTGAGAGAAAAGTTCCCACAATACTTCGAAATTAATCGTGGTTGATGGACATCAAACAAAACCATATTGATTATGACAGATGAAAAGTTTAATAACACTACACAGTTATATGTCAATGAACGTGCATGTTTATTCTTTTTATATTCCGGAACGACCACATAGGTCAGGAAATTTACACGTAGTCACTTTACATGCTTATCATCATTAACCGAATTTAGTGGTCACATGAAATCTAATCGTGTTCAACTACATGCAGATAGGTTTCTAAAATGAAGTATCTATATGAATATTTCTGAAAATATACATTTAATACGAGAAATACCGAAAATGTAGCCATGGTGAAGAAAGCCACATTAGTAAACCATAAGAAGGAATATCGTTAATATCAGAAAAATTGGTCAAATTTCAATTTTATCATTTCATATTCCACGTTAGAATGGCTACAGCCATTTTTATGTGGACACGTGGCTGACAAAAGAGAATGCATTCGACTGAACCTGGGAATTTAAAGACTGACATTCATATATTTCAATTTGGTAGTTATTCCATTTAACATTTTTCTTTACATATTTAGTGGCTGAGCAAGTGCCACAAATATTAAACTTAGCTGTCCCGCAGTGGACGGCTAAATTTAATGAGAGAGAGAGAGAGAGAGACAATAAAGCAACTGTGGGGAACTATTGGTAATCTTAGAAACTGGTACACAAAAGTGTAATATTCAAAACTAATAATAATTATTTTTTTCTGTTCATTTATTTATCCATGTGCACTACTGCATGCGGGCGACTATGTATCAGAATGGCCAGTTATTTACAATCTGATGTGTGGTTCGCAAATCTGTGGTTCACCAGAGGTGCAGCAGGTTACATATGGTGCATAAAAGCTCCAACCGAGAAATAAAAATAAAAAAGTTCCATTATATACAAAATCTGAAATTACACAAAGTAATTGTAGACACATAGTAGCTAACAAGCAATCTGCTTTTCAGAGATTTGTCTTTTCAAAGAACTGCTTTCTGCAAAGCTTATCATTGCAGAATTTGCCTAATTGGTTGAAGATTTCTATGAAATTGGCTGGAAACAAATTCTCTCTCTCTCGGAATTTGTTCCCAGCCAATACCATACAAATTCAGATTTGTAGGGATTAGCAGAAGCGGAAGGCAAGAGTCAGGATTATCTCTTCTTGCCTTCTTCGGTCTACCGATTAAAGCTCATTGAGCTGGAGCACTTACCCGTCCCTTTATGAGCCGTGGCGCTCATACAAAATAAATGTTCTTGTTTATACTCCGGCACGATCACCGGGTCAGTGGAGTTTACAATAAATCAATCAATACAAATGTTAATCGTATTTAGCAGTAACGGGCTTGAACCCCGGTCCATTGAAAGAGCAGGCGCCTCCGTAGCCAGGTGGGAAGGAGCAGCAGTGCGTAGCACACGCTTCTTGATTAGATCGGGGTTCGAGCCCGTCACCACCAAATACGGAGGATGCGGAAAGGTCAGGGAATGACCACCGCATATCCCGGAGCAATATGGCCTTAGTTGCTAATGCTCCTAAAACAAACTAAATAACAATAACATTCAAAGAGCGTGTACTACTGCACTTCCGCCCCTGACCACTCGGCTACGTCAATCCTACTGTAAGAATGTTCAAATTTCTGGTAGTACTGAAACTCACTGGTACATATTGCATACAATACAGTTTATTTTATTTTTTTATTATTGTGAAATGAATCCCTGCATGGAATAGCATTTTTGTTTTGCCTTTGATCAGCTATAACAGGAAGTAAGGGTTAAAAAACGTCTCTTAGGAGTGAAAACATCATTGAAGAACCCTTTGATGGAGGGAATTGGATACACAAGACTCCTTGTAAATACCGACAAATTTTAAAAAAAAATTATTATAAAATAAAAATGTACAAAGTAACTATGGTTAAAAATTAATAGTGTATTTGTACTCTTACTCTACTGCATGCAATAGCCGAAAGATTCTACGCATTTTTGTTTTATATACTTTTATTCTGAATATTTTAATCGATTTTATGTGTTTTAACTATAGTTATTTTGTGAATTTTTATTTTATAATTTCTTTTGAATTGGTCAGTATTTAGCAGACACGAATGAAAAGCTCCATAGTAATATAACAGAAAGCAGAATTTAGACGGTAGTAAGGGGATTGTATAATTCTAGAGCAGCGTTTCCGAATATATATGCATATGTTATATATAGGGATCCGCAAACTTTTTTTGATTTTTGAAAGGGTCCGTAGATCTCAGTAGTTTCTGAACCACTGTTCTAGCAGATCGTTTATCAATCGATCTGCCAAAAACAGTATTTACATTTATGTTCAAAGATAAATGCGAATACAAGTTCCACTGTTTGGAGACAGAAATATGTAGAGAGAAAAAATGTGCAATACTAAACATCATCTTAACCGCGGCCATCTGAAATCGAATACGTCAGTTATTAGTGTTCAAAGAGTTCAGCTGCCCTGAGGCTAAACTGTAAAATCAAAAATTGAATAAATAATAATAATAAAACGGATACTGTTACAAATGAGCACCATTGCCAAATGCATGTTGCTCATAGCCGTGACCTTTCGTTACGAGGTGCACTTACTGGTCTTTACAAAGTGTCGAGGCCTAACATTTATCACGCGGTGGATCGTTATGAAATTTTAAGATGTTCGCTGCCTTCACATGCTTTAGGAAAGATGCACTTCTTGACTTACGTCTACTACTCCGTACGCAAACTGAGGTTCAGGTCTGTCCACGCTCGACTATTTAGTAGTCGCCTGATGTAGCGTCCGCTGCGACCTTTGATTCCTTTCCACAATAGACTAGAAGGAGATGAATAAGGAAACTTTAAAATAGGAAATGACGAAAGGTTTCGGCGTGCGGAAGGTGCTTTAGCGGACGACCGGGTCATCGCAGAAACAAGCGAAGGTGACCAATCTATCCAATGGATTCCACAGTTTGCAGGCGGAGAGGTTAAAGGTGAAACAGTTTCCCATTTTATTGTAGTGACAGAAACTTTTAAGGGCGAAAATTTTAAGGGAATTACGCGATTCTGCGAAATCACGTCAGCGACAAGAGCGTTTGTGTGTCAGCGGTTACTGTTAAGAAATGCGTATTTCTAAAACTTCCAACATAAAATGAGGTGGTGGCAATAAGTCGAGGAAAATATCTGAAGGACTAGATCAGAAAAACGGGAACACAATCAATAATTGGAGAAACCAAAAAGGAATAAAAAAGAAGAGCTAGAAGATAACTTAAAGTAGGTAGAGTAATGACTAGAATGCTTAAACTTATCACGACAGCAAATGAAAAATGACTGAATGTGCAAAACGTTGTTTGCCTTGAAATCTAAAACCACTGCGGATTTTCGCAGTACCAATTTAAGCCAAACAAATGCCCATCACGATATTTTGCAACAGATTTTCCCTATTTAGGCGCCATGAGTCTGTACACCCAAAGCAACCAAATACAAATTTGTTATGCTGGAAACAATATTTAACGAAATATGAGTGTAGCTTACTTTAAAATAAACACCTTTATATAAATATATTATTCTGTTACCCTCTATTATTACCAACACCGCTTTTTTTCCGAGTTACAGCCCTTTTTGTATTCCAGATGTTATCCGTCTTAAAAAGCTTGTGTCTCTGACGAGGCAATAGTTTTAAAAGAGATAGGTATAAAAAGCTGATTCCTGTGTGCACAGCCTGAATTCATTTTTAAGCGGCACTTTACTGTTGGTAATCATCACTTCTTATCGTGAAATCAGTTCTAAGTGCAGGTCTGAGAGAGAGAGAGAGAGAGAGAGAGAGAGAGAGAGAGAGAGAGAGAGAGAGAGAGAGAGAGAGAGAGAGAGAAACCTCACTATTAAGTGATAGTAGCCATTTGAAGTGAAAACAGCTTATTCAAGGCGAGAAATGCATCTCATTTTTCGAGTCACTAAACCGAAAAAACTGAAGTTTGAATGCGAAAAGGTTTCCGAATCGTCTCTTGCCAGATAAAGACGACAGACGAGTGTCTTGAGGATACAGAATCATTCAACAAGCGAGTTTCGGACGGTGGTAGATCTTCACTAGAACTTTTAGGTTGGAGCAGCGGATTTGAATCGCGTGGAGGAAAATTCTGACAAATAAGTCGCGTGTCCTATGTCTCCTGTTGCTAGGCAAAGGATAGGAAAAAGAGCAGCCAAGGACACGCGACTGTGTGGAGTACTGTATTTTACAGAAACAACGGTTTTATCCGTAACACGCAAAGATTGCAAAGCCTTATTGAAACTGACTTTTTGCTACCAGAAGATTTTTGTACTTGGTTCCTAAAAGAGTGCGCTCACGATCCTAGTTTTCCACCTTCCGTATTGTTTTCTGATGAGGCTGGCTTTACATGAAATGGCGTGATCAATTTTTGCAACATTTATGATTGGGATGAACAGAATCCGTATGCCATCATCCATTCAAGACACCAGCAACCACCCCTGATTTTCGTCGAGTAGTCAGACTATCGGGATCATTTTCCCTTTATAAATATAGACCATGGAGGTCTCGTTGTGTGGCCTGCTCGCTCCCCGGGCCAATCTACTCGATTTTAACCTGTTAGGTCATCTGGAGTCCATCCTTAAGTGGCACCCACTGACAACACTGAAATGCTTCGGCAATGTGTGCAACGAGAATTCTAACAAATCCAAACAATATCTGTCTGAACGCGTCCAGTATTCAAACACAAGGTGGTTATTTTGAAAATTAACGTTTTCCAAAGATAAGGTGGACAATTAGTGGAGCAAAAAGTAGGCTGTAACTCGGAAATAAAGCGATTTCGGGCATATATTCATGTAAACTTTTTATATTGTTTCCAGGTCCTGAAAGTATGGCTCACATGTTATGAAAGAACCTGTATATATCGGCTGTCATAAAAACAGTTATAACGAAATTGTAAATTCTACCTGCTGCTGGATGGCAGTATCATTATTATTGGTATTAATGGCCCAGAAGCGTACAATCATAACGATAAGAGTAAGTTGTGTGTTCACGGACTGATTTGTATCAGAGTCACCCAACGGAAATTGGAAAATTTCTTTAAATACTGCTATTAAATTCACCATTACATTTAATGTGTTTCTTTTTTTTTCTTTAATCAACCGTAAGAGGTAATTAAAAGTGCCCGAAATGGAAAATATTAAAAACTTTGAGTCGCGTGGAGGAAAATTCTGACAAATAAGATTAAAAGCACACATTATAAGATTAAAGGCACACATTTATTGCCAAAAGTTCAACCAAAGCATGTAAATGTTCCGACTTATAATAGGCAATGGCTATCTTAACACTTTGAAAAAAAAAAAAAAGTTTCGGGGAAAAGATTTTTACCTATATAGGTATAGAGGTAAAAAAAATGTTTTCAAAAAAAAAAAAAATATGATAATTTCCAAATAGCCCACGTACTTTACCAAAAGTCTTTTATAGACTTCAATTAAAGTTTTTTTTTAAAGTATGGAATGAGGATAAATGTGAAGAAAACAAAGGCAATGATGATTGGCAGAAGAACAGCTTCCTTCCGAATTGAGATCGATGGAAAAATAATATCACTTTAGGTATCTGGGGCAGTTATCTTCACAGGACATTTCCTGTGAAACAGAGATTCAAACCAGAATTGCAATGGCAAAACAACCTTTCAAGAATAAACTGTCGTTGATTACACAGAAGATAATAATGATATATATATCTGGAGGGTGGCGCTGTATGCAGCAGAGACGTGGATTCTTATAAAGAGAGACAAAAAGACTTGAGGCCTTCACAATGTAGTGCTGGCACAAGATGGAAAAAATTAAATGGACTGAAAAAGTGTCAAATGATGAAGTATTAAGACGTGTCCAAGAACAAGGAAAAATTCTAGACAAAATAAGATCAACCAGAGTCCAATGGGTGGGTCGCGTGACTTGACTTTGGTTTGCTTCTGGATGCCATGGAGGGGAAACGCTCTACGAGAAGATTAAAAAATACCTTCATCTGGAGGTTACTGGATGAAGAAGGATTTCAAAATTTTGAGGAACTAAAACAAACGGCACAGGAGAGACAAAGGTGGAGAGAGCTCATCAGAGGAACTGAACAGTCAAAAAACTGAATTACTGGATGACGATGATGATGGAATTGAATTTTTTACTAAACTTAACTAGTATGCATCATATGCAATAAAAAATAAAAAACTTTCCAAATGAATTACCCATTTAAAGAAAGACATTCCTTGAAATAGTGGAAAGATTATTCCATTCTAAATTAGGATGAGTTAAATTTTGTAAAAGAAAAAAAAAATAATAATAATAAAACAGGCGCCTACCATGTTGTTTTTCATTAGGCAAACAGACTCCTTTATAAGTCAATGTTTTGCTATTCAGATGTGATAATTTAAATAATCAAAATCATTATTACTCGTGTGTTTACCGATGCATCTTAACTACCAGACGAGCAACGAAACAGCGATGGTGGCCACGAACTCGTTCACTCCCATATTCGAATTAGTCTCATTCATAACTACCCTTCACAGTTTATGTTAATTCACTTTAATATTAAAAATTATCCCATCACAAATACGATGCTAATGCAGGCTTGGTCAATCCCTCCGGCATTGCACATTATCTGACCAGCAAAAATATTCCTAAAGGTTTAACTGATGGGACCACGGCAAGCTAATCATTAACGACTTGCTTTGCCTTTGTTTAACTCTTCCGACACTGATTTTTTCTGGGAAAGTTATTACTTATTATCCTTAAATAATATTTAAGATCATGTTCTGATTGGTAGTCCGAAGCTACAATGTCCATGTGACATCTACCCGCCCCTGGAAGCGTTATTTATTTATTTTTTTAAGTGGGTACAAGTAAAGGAAATACATATAAGTAGAAGTGATTAGGAAAGGAGAGTCGGCAGTGAAAAACAACTTTTCCAAGGAATTTATGGGGGGGGGGGGGTTATAACCCTTACTTATCACTGATTCAAAATATAGCCATTAAATTGTTACTCTAAAGATTTGTGAATTGAGATTATATCTGTCTGTGTGTTTTTAGGGCGTGTCATTGGTGTGTCTCCCCCATAATTATTTCCGAAATGTCCATGTGGGGACTTGAGTTAAAGTTAAGGCTTCCTGGTTGAATTATATTCTCTCTATCCATATATCTCTCTCCCAAGTCGACTTATTTTTTTATCCGTAGTTGCAGACATGCAATAGTCACGAACCCTTCGTGTCTATTGCACAGTTAGATCAGCAATTTTTGGGAATCAAAATACCACGAACTTCGGAAAAGCATTAAAACAGTGTTTGATTGCTTAAAAAAAAACTGATTAACAATTTGGTTACGGAGCAAAAATAAAATCATAGTTGTAGGTGTTCATTCAACCCCATCCTGTCAACCGCAAAAAAAGTAAATAAATAAATAAAATACTTTGCTTGGAAAACACTTTTGATAAAAATTTTAATTTCCATATTTTTTGTCAGTTTTATAAATTGCTTCAGTTTAATCTAAATTGCTTTATTATCCGTGCTCTAATATAATTTCATATTCATAACTGTTCTTTAATGAAAGCTATCACGTTAACTTAAACCAAATTTAACAGATAATGCACTTACCCATAAATACCGTGGTAGAGTAAAATTCTACAGGCGATTCAAAGTCATTCACTAGCGTCCTCCTCTCTCTGTCACTCTATATACCTTTCATCCATATGAATTCGTCGTGCCGACTTCTGGAAGAAAGCAGAGTCGTTCTTAAACCAATAGTTTGTTACTGCCATAGATTGTAACCTCCCTCCACACCTCATATTATAAATATGCTTAAACTGCTGCATTAATTTCGGTTAATTTAGTTGGAAACAAATATTATAACCCTTTATTAAATTCCAATATTGAAATAAATACAAAAATTAAAATATTAGATTACGGAATAACATCGATAGTGACATATTCGTAAAGAATGTGAAACAATTCTATTTCACCATTCGAAAAATCATTGAAATATCATCTTATAAACGGATAGTAATTCGTTCGCTTGTATTCCCTCTTTTAGGTAGTGTTTTTCCGTAAGGTCCTCTGCATGGCAAACCTATTTTTTCTTGTCTTCGATTGTTATAGGTTGCGGAAAATTCTCCAATAAATATCTAAAACCGATTATCAAAAGTATTCCCCACCCGTGCAACTTCTCTCTTCACTTGAATCCAAGATCACTTCTTTGGACTGTACTAACAATAGTACGAAGGAAGCTGTACCACCTGATGCTCCATTTCTGTTGCAATTTCATAAACTTTGTCAACATTGTCATGTATAAAATGCAAAACCTTTACTGCGCAGCCATTACACAATTTCTGCTGCTTTTCTAGAATTACTCGTCGGGGGGTTCCCCTCCATGGTGGAATGAAAACTTCCATTATCCATGACAATAACACATCCTCCTAAACCTCTCAAAAGTTCAACAAACCATTCTTTAAACTTGGTACTATTCATAATGCCATGAGTAATCACCAGTACACTTTGATTAAAACGCTAATTTTCCACTTTCAGTAAATCCGTGCTGCGATGGATCCACATGGCAGATAATTAAACGGGATTCCTTTCCTTTCCTATGGGGACTTTGAAAGCCGCCACCAGCAAACGTGGAATTCTGCCATACATATTTTCTAGAAGAACTCTAATCAATCCACATTTCACCTAAATAAATTATTGGTCGAAGATATTTTTCTTTTCTAATGGAATATATTTTTCTCAAAAACTTAATTCTTGCAGCAACTATATCACATGCCTCTTGACACCATTATGCCTTTTAAAAATAGTTACAGTTGAATGACAACTTGCGGAAAATTTAATTTTTCACTAAACACAAGAAGGCGAAAAACAAATAGCGTCACGACAAAGTATGCAGCTCGCTGCAATGCATTCTACGCGTAGCCACTGCAAAACGTACTGCTGCAAAATCTGTGGCGACTACACGGTGAATTTCTGAATTGCGGGCTTCCTTCGTACTGTGGTTCCCCAGAAATCCACATTAAGTACTCCGTGATGCGGTACAACTTTGCAAACCAGTCGATGTGGGTAGTGTATAGTTCAGTAACTGTAGCTTGACTAGCGGCACCGGGGGTTCCCCTCAACTCCACGATTGGCATTTTGAGACGTATACAGTACTCTGTAATTGCCAGACAGTGTGACTTTAGTATGTGTTTGTGAAGGGTTAGTGTGGATTGTGTTGGTAGTTGTTCATCTGGCCTCTTATCCTAGCGGTCTCGCTCGGTGTGGGTAGTATGGCTTATGTGAATAGTGTTGTTCGACTGGTCACTTACGATGACATGTATATTATCCTATGGGGCAGGCTCCAGATCAATAGTCCAACTCCACCGTCGTACACTACAGTGTACGACGGTGGAGTTGGACTATTGTAGTGAAACGAAACTCCGTAAAAGAACAGAAATGTGTGTAATGTTATGTTTGTGCAGTGTGTATTTTTTATGTTGTTGTTTCTGGCCGCTTTGCCACCAGGAATGCAATCACCTGGAAAGCCTCCCAGTGCCCGTCTACACCACGAGGAATGGGCCACAATAAGAATTAACTGTGGCGGGTCTCGGTTATCACGTACAGAATGCCCAAAACGAGCTTGGGATCAATGTATAAAATACATTTAATTTAAAATTAATAAAAAATAACAGTAAAAATACCGCATATCCATTAGAACAGAATGAGGCCAGTGGATACCAGTAATCTCGAACCCAGAGAGCCCAATCCCGGGCACCAGCAGGGAAAAACAACGTGGTAGAGGTTAAGAGGAACACGTTCTGTTACGAACAGCAAGAACTTCATAAGGCAGTCTGGCCAAGTTATGTGCAGAAAGGAAGAGCAGAATAAAGAAATACCGACCTATTACTATACTGAATACAACTGCGAAAACTTTTGAACTCCTACTTTATAAATATCTTAGTTCCTATCTTCATCCTCTTATCAATAATCATCAGTATGTTTTTCTTCCCAGGAAATCTACTGTTTCAAATCTTGCCTTGTTTTCTCATTTCCTACGAACTAATTTGGACAACAGAAATTAAATTGAATCACTTTTTCTTGATATTTCACATGCATTTGACTCTGTCCACATCGATCTTCTGCTGTTCATGCTGTTATCTTATGGTCTACGATCCCCTTTACTAGATTTGCTTGATTCACTGCTTACAAATCGTAAACTATCCATAATAATTATGGTACTCCATCGACTCCGTTTACTGTTTCGCAAGGTGTTTCTCAAGGCTCACCTTGGGTCCGCTCTTCTTTATTGTTTGTACTAATGATCCGTCAACCTTATTTCAGTCCGTTAATGTTGAGTGGCAACTCTATGCAGATGATATTAAACTTTACAAAGTTATTTGTACTTCAACTGACAGCGATGAACTCCAGTCCTGTCCTGGTTCCCTCTCACTTCTGGCTCAATAAAAATAACTCGTTTCTGAACCCGTTAAAATGTAAATCATGTCGCTTTCGTTCGAATAGTGTAGTTAGACCTTCCGTCCTTACTGATTATTATATTGTAAATTCTTTAATTGCAAGTACTGATACGTTCAAGGATTTAGGTGTCCCATTCCGACCTGACCTTCATCCCACGTTGATCACGAATATCTCAGACCTCTAAACTTCTTGGATTAATCAAGCGTTCTTCCTGTTTTCAAGAGTGACAAAGTTATAATCCTTCTCTACAAGCAGCTTATACTTCCCATTTTTGATTACTGTGATATTATCTGGTCCCCACAACAGGAATATCTTTCTCACAGACTTGATATAATTCAAATTAAATTCATTAAATTCTTATGCTGTCGAAATCACATTGCCTTTCACCGTCGAAATTATGGAGCTCTTTGTGGTCGCTTCACAATCATTCCTCTTCACTCTAGACGTCAACTCCATGGGTCTCTTTTTGTCTACAACATCATAAACTCTGTTATCGATTCTCCATCTCTCCCTGAATAAATACCTTTCGCTATACCCCGTTTGAATTTTCGTTATAAAATTAATTTCCCACTGCCTGTTCCTCGTACTCATCACTTACTTGGTAGTGCTCTGTTTCGTTTCCTTCAGGTATTGAATAATTACAATATTGAGTTTACTCTTAATCCATCTATGTATAAGAATTTGCTCCTTATTCTGTTTTCTTAATGTAAATTTTGTATATATTTTAATTATAGTTTTGTATTGATTATTACTGTTTTGTATTTTCTGTAACTCCTAGCGTTCCCACCTTTATTCAGGGTCTGTGTACTCTATGTGTGAGAAACGTGTATATATAAATAAACAAATAAATAAGTCTAAAGAGAGACCAGTCTAGTCGTTCCAAAGATAATCAACGTTTGTTGAAATCATGAAGGTATGTCTGATAGTCCAGTGTAACAGGAATTGCTTTAATTTTACAAGTGGAGAAATAGAAGTACAACTGGAATGGCCCAAACTATTTTTCATGAAGTAGTCATATTTAAGCAGTTGGAGTACTTGGCTGATTTGCTGTAGTCTGTAGAGTACGTTGTCGGTTGAATATATTTGTTACAAAACCTTATAGGAGTTGGAAGGTCTAGTAGTTTTCCCTTCATTACCAGGAGCAAAGTTTGCAATCGAAGAGCTTAACGATACTCTTAAATCACTACATAAGCTGCAGTTGTATAAGATATCTTTCCAGTCTTCTTTATCTCCACATGAACATTCGTATGGTGAAGGCCTACTGTGAACAGTTTGTCGTTGATCGAGCTATGTCTCGTTAAAATAAATGAGGTATATAGAACGAGGAAGAACCAAGATTTTCTTTTGTTTTCGAACAGGAAGGTGACCTCAGGAATAAAAGATCTCGTAAGTTGTCCAGTGAGTGAAGTTTCCCATCTTGTTTGTCAAACTTTTACAAGTTCATTCCATATTATTTGCTTCTCCTTTTTAATATCGTCGTTCTAAATTAATTCTGATACCAAGAAATTTCGTAGGAATATTTTTACGGAGCCTGTAGCAGAGTTCTCTAAAGCGAGATGTAAATGCACCGAAGACTACTACAGCAGCTACTGAAACTGTACTGCAGGCTCTGACAGAAACTAAGATCATACCGCACTATAGGAAGAATAGTTTTAACTGAAATTTGTTAACTGCTCGATGAAATCAAGCACGGAAAGTTATCTTCGGGATAAAGACTGCGTTATAAGATAAAGCTAAAGTTCTCTAGACCCCAGTCGTGGCGTGAGATCTTAATGCACGAGTAAAGTTTTTGGTCTTGAGAGACAGATTATTAAGATGTGCGTTGAAATTTAAATTGCTATCCAAATTAATATATATTTTTTTTATTTAAGAAACAAAAGACAATGGGCATGTTGTTTATTTTTAATCTGCGGAGAGGTTTGGCATAATCCAATTTTGAATAGGACCATTTTTGTCTTTGCAGGATTAACCGACAAAAAGCTTATTCAATTGTGTCCAAGACATAACATTGGTAAGGACGTTTGAGCTTATGTTTCTAACGCTGATCTAGGTTTATCACTGATGACCAAGGTAAAGTCATCAGCATTAGCTATTACCACTGATAACCAAGGTAAAGTCATTAGCATTAGCTATTACATGAGTATTTTGAAAGGAGAGGAATAGCCAGTCATTAGTACAATACTCAACATGACAGACTCCAAGATAGACCCTGGGGCACCCTCTGGTTACAGTTCAGTAAATATGTTGATTTTTGGAATTTACAAGAATTCCAAATTGTCGATCCTTGAAATAGCTGCGAACAAGAGAGGTTCAAGCAGCAGCCGGTGGATCTAAGATGTTCCAGGGCTCTCTTCCACCAGAGGGAGTCAAAATCGCCCTCGAAATCAAGGAAGATAGCAAGCTCGTATTTCTTTCTTGAGGAATTCAAGTGGAGAAGAAGATCCACCACCGAATCTTCACAGGAACGACCAACAGTAAAGCCGTACTAACGGTCTCAGAAGAGGTGTTGACTGTTAAAAAGTTACGGATTCTAAGAGCTATAAACCGCTCAAGGAGTTTGCTTAGGTTAGCTAGCAATGCAATATGCTTTAAGACTTTGCATCTGAAGATGGCTTATCAGGCTTTATAATTATTCTGAGCAGAGCAGTTGTCCAAATTTTATGGAAATGATCATCCTCCAAACAGCTATAGAAAAGTAGAAGCAAAATTTGCGGCATTATTTTGTGCAATCTGATGACAAAGACATTCTCTAACAAATCAACCCCGGATATTTAGTGATGTTTACATTGACAATAATTGATTTAAATTCCTCTGCAGTGAGAAGTACTATAGAAGTGTCAGGAAAGTAATTGGAATTTTCAAGCCGGATAGAAATGTGTTCAGGGTAATCAGATAAGGGATCATCAATTGGAAATAACACAGAAGTTCTCATCACCCTCATTTTTTCAAATATCCTAGGTTAATGACCGAAAACCAAGGCCTGTCGTTAAAGCTTCATTTCCATTTAGTCTTTTTTTCCTGAAAACTTGGGAACGGTCTCCGATGAACATGATGAAATGTTTCACTAAGATATTTCTCAAATGGCATAAAGATACCAAGGAAAATGGAGTCTAGATATGTTGGCACACTACTGTTGGAGTCTCACCAATGGACGATTATAAAAGGCAAAGCACGAAAAAAATAAGTGTTTTATCAGATAAACATTTTTGTAAATAGAATAAGGTTAACAGACCAATTGTTCAATATTTAGTGCTATATTTGAATTCAGCAAAGTCAAATATACAAGAATCATCCTGATTTTAACAGCGAGCGAAAAAAAAATTTTTTTTTTTCTTTTGCCTACTGATAATCGATCTAATATACTGTCCCACTGTATCAGTACAATTTGTTGTTTATACATTATTTGAGATAATAATATTAAAGGTTTCTAGGGAATGGGTTCTATTTCTAGCTAATTTATAAAGATCCCACAGATTAGAGTTACCACTGAAACTGATCAGATTAATTCAAGATTTTCTCTTTGCACTAGCAATCGTCTTTTTGAGATTTCTGTACGTGTCTTTCAACTATCCAACATCCGGAGGGACCCAATACCTATGGCGCTGAAAATTTCTGCGAGCCTCAAATATTTATCTCCGTAGAATAGTGAGATCACGATTCCACCAAGTGTATGTTTTCTGTGTTATACGTTTTTTCTTGGTAGGAAAAAAGTAGGCTTTAAGAAGGGGAATCCTGAACAACCAAAGGTACATCTTGAGACGGAAGCGCTTTTAAAGTGTCAGCAATCTCATGTGAAAAGTCCCATCTGATCGAATCTTCAAATTTTTCCTACGTCGTATTTTGTATTTTGTTGAGTAGCGAATATCAAAAGCGCTTGCCAGATTATTGGCAGAAGCATTGAAGAGGATGGCTCGATGATCGCTAGACTTACAAGATTCAACATGCCAATCTGAAATATATTTTGCAAAGTAACGTGTACGTTGGTTTCTCCGGTGAAGCTACTGTAAGTGAAGTGAATGGTTGATTAGAAAGATTAATCACAGATAGGTTTTGGGCTAATATAAATCTTCGAACATTTGACCCCGTATATCTGTGCGATTGCTATGACACAGGTGTGATTTGGAGTTAGCATCTCTTGTTATAATGATATTGGAGATACTAGAAAATGAAGTGCTTGGTCCCAGTAATTCGAGTCATTTAGGCAGATGGGAGAAAACAAACAGAAAGCAAATAAAATGAAACTGAAGATGCTGTTGTTTTTGTTTTTTGGTTTTTAGGAGCATTAGCAACTAAGGCCATATTGCTCCGAGATATGCGGTGGTCATTCCCTGACCTTTCCGCATCCTCCGTATTTGGTGGTAACGGGCTCGAACCAACTGAAGATGCAGTTATTAAAACCCATGTAGCAAATTTGGTACAAAGGCCAGAAATGACTTCACAGTGTGTCATAACACAGGGTTCCTAGGCTTTTATCATCATTACTCTAAACGTATAACTGTTCATTATTAAACCCCGCATTTATTGCGGTTCTCTCCACCCCTTTGTTTTTCCCTAAAATATAAAAAAGCGAATTAGAAAACTCCTTCCCCGAATTTATAAAGAATTCGTCAATTGCTATGATGTTAATACAGGACAAGGTAGTCGAAAAATTAGAAACGGTGTAAATAGTTTATAAAAGATCGCCCAGTGAAAAAAAAACTCCCAGTGAAACAAACCAAATGTATGCAGAAACATGGGGTTTCTTTGTGCCCCTTCCGCTTTGAATTTTGAAACGAAAAATGAGGCTTTCGATAAAAACAACGTATAGTTTGACATCAGGGTGACCTCCATACTTACTGTAAACAATGCAAAGTATGTTGAAACTTCCTGAAAGTGACACGCAAGATCGTGAAGAAATAATTACTTCGCTGCCATAAGAAACAATATTAATCATTAAGGGGATGAGTAGCAAAGGGAGAAGTTGTGTTTAGAGTTTAGAGGACTTTTCTGCTGATGTCTCCCTGTAAATAAGTTTGTCCGTTGATTTAAAAAAACAAATAAGGAAGCGCTGTTTTCTCACGGAAGGGGGGAGTGTGGCATGACGCGTGACCAGAACCAAGGTCAGTCATGTTTCCTCAGTGGGTTTCTTACTGATTTACATTCTTATTACGGCATGAAATAATTAAAACAAAGAGAGGTAACTGAAAACAACGGAAGGATGATGAATAGGAATGCCTAACAGAGGAAGAGAAAGCAAGAAATTCAAAAAAATAACAGAACCGAAAAAAAGTTAATTTGCTACGGAGAGCCCCCTCCCCTCCATTCTCTTTTTTTGCTGTCAAAACATACACAGAATGAAGTAGAACAATTCTACAACGGAAAAGCGCAACAAAAGCAATTACCTTTCTACGAGACACTATTTCTTCCCTTTAAACAGCGTAGTTGGCATATTGAATAAATATCTTCGGGTGTATAAGAGAATCATGGTTTCAGACTACAGAAATGTGTTTTGGTCCTAAATGTTCATTTTAATTTCTGAACGGTAAAACACAGTACAAGAATAAACGACAGATTAGCGATACTGGAGGAAAGAATTTTTATTAACTAAGTAGTACTGATCAAAAAGTGATAATTTTCGTGCGATTTAAGAAACTAACGTTCTTGCCAGTTTCGCAAATTGTGTCCGAGCACGAATCCACTACGTGTGAAATGCGATCTCTCGTCAGACATACGAAACGAAGAATGTGTTGATAAGCAACACTGCTATTTTTGAAGATGAAAAAATAATTCTAAACTGCAAGAATAAACACCTCAACCTGTGTAATCTGTCTTAAAAGGACTACAGATTGTTCTCAAACGTTTTGTTGTACTTCCTCTACCACTTCATCAGTGACCGAATTTCTGTTCCTGTTAGAGCACCACAAAACGTCTGAGAATAATTTTCAATCCTTTAAGAAATTAAAGACAGATTAAATTTTATGCAGATTGAGGTGCTCAATTTATCACTGTTCACTTCGATTTACCAGCGCACTATGCCGCTAAAAGACTAAATTAAATCTACACTATCCATAAAAAATAATTAACTGTCGCACATTTTCTGAATCGAAAACTAAATAACATATCCTTTTTATTCAGTTTATTATTCAATTTTCTTTTGTACCATTTTTTTTAATTATGTCCTTTTGGAATCCATTATATTTAATCAGAGGCCTTAAGCAAGCTTCTTTTAGCATTCATCAAATCATCAACAATGTTTTTCTATATTGCTATTCAGATTTTTTATAATAATCTAATTAAACATCCTAATTAAGCCAAAAAGAATACCGTTCTTTTAAGAGCAAGATTACGCTGTTCTGTACTGAAATCAGGTCGCAAAACATCTTTATTAGAATCATAAGCAAAACAGCATGTTGAATCGCCTTGAACGCGAATTATTGCTTCAACATAAAGTAGAATGGGGTTATCAGATTTTTTAAAAGTGACACGAGGAATATTTAACCATTAATGTTACAAAACTGTCCTCGATTCCGGGAGCGATATGGGCAGAGGAGAGTACTGACGAACACACCTTTCTAGTTCATCCCACAGGTATTCAACTGTATTGAGAACCAGGATTAAGCTGGCCAGGGAAGATGACTGAAGTCGTCCTCGTGTTCCTCAAAGTTCATATACAGGGTGATTCACTACCAGTGCGACAAACTTGCAGGAGGTGTAGGGGGCACAAAGACGAATCGGAATCACATAGCATTGCAGGGTCGGAAATGCCTTCGTCATGCGGTAGAGGACATTGAACGGGAGGTCGCGTGAACAGCGATCCCGCTGGAAGTCAGCATTTGCGAACCGTTTTTGTTGAAGAAACCAAGTAGCAAAAGTCCTCCGGAGTGGATAATCCGCAGGCTCCAATGATTGGACGCGTTGCAGATGGTATGAACTCATTTGGTTTGTTGACAGTATCCTCCATACAGTGGATTGGGAAATACCCAATCGTTGGCCTATCGCTCGAGTACTCTTACTCGGATTGCCTTCCGCAAGACGTAGAACATTCTTCTCATTGTCTGGCGTCCTCGGCGTTCGCTCTCGATTCATGGTACCTCTCGTGAAACAACCAGTGTCACGTAACCTTCTGTGCACACGTGCGAAAATCGTATGATGAGGAGCACACCTGTGCGGGAAACGTTCCTGGTACAAGCGCAGAGCGGCGCGCCCGTTACAGTCCGCAGCTCCATACGCGAGGTGCATGTCGGCCAGTTCAACGTTTGAATACTCGTCCATCCTACTGCCTCGGGAACCGGTTCGCAAATGCTGACTTCCAGCGGGATCGCTGTTCAAGCGATCTCCCGTTCAATGTCCTCTACCGCATGACGAAGGCATTTCGGACCCTGCAATGCTATGTGATTCCGATTCGTCTTTGTGCCCCCTACACCTCCTGCAAGTTTGTCGCACTGGTAGTGAATCACCCTGTAATATGCGTGGTGGTTGATTATGCTGTCATCTTGAAAATACCCCGTTCAGAGAGGTAAAGTTGCAATATGTACCTGTTCTACAATAATTTTCTGGTATTCTATGGTGCGCACGGAGTCCTCAAATGGAATCACATATAAGGGTATGCCAAAAAATATGCCCGACCACTGTCTGCTCTAGCAGCCTTTACTATCGGCATACAACAGAATGGTTCTAGTACCTCGTGTGGTTCCCTCCAGAATTGCACACTTGCATTTGGTACTGAAATAAGGACTCACTGAACCACATAACTCACCTGCGTCCATCTTTTGCATTCCTGGTACCGACGTACCTACCAGGATGAAGGTAGGTACGTCGGTACCTTCCCGGTAGGTTTCTTACTCCCATAGGAGAAGACATTTTCATACTTTCGTATTATTTTTAGGGTTCTTCGCCTAGTGCGGGTAATGGCGTGTTCCCCGTTCAATGCAGTGTTTAATGGTTCCGTCATTTGGTGACAATTATATTTGATAATCCGTAAGTTCGCAGGTGTTTCCGGTGTATTTTTTCATTCGTTAAAGATATAATAACATTTGTCTTTGAACACTGGATTAGAGAAAGGCTATGCCCTGTAAAACGCACGCACACTAACATCACTAACGCACACATGAAACTCCTTGGAAGACCGTGAGATCCTGTCAATTAAGACAGTGAGATACTATCAATTGTTAATTTCTGGGGAAATGATCCCACACTGGTCGGTCGAAGGGCTTTACAGAGTTTCCACTCACACCATAAACCATGTGACCTCTCACATACAGTTACATATAGCACAAACCTCCATGGTCCTAATAAAGCGGCCAAAAGTTGAATAATGGAATAATCGTTTTTGTCGCTTTACCAAAGTTCCCGTACATCACTGAAAGAACCTCTGATCCTCTCCTGTCAATCCGTCTATACACTGTCCTTTTCGTTATTAACTATCTTGAGTTTCGTGCTACCAAGTACTATGTTAATTTTAAGATTACTGCTAGGATTGCCATTTGTATATGCAGAACCTCGCATTTTCTATTTTTAACCTAGCTGTCATTTTTCATCCATCCAAATAATTAATCTGAACCTTGTTGAACTAGCATTTCCTGATTATTGTCCTTAGCCACCCTGCCCACTTTTTTGCCATCAAGCGGTTCCATTAGTCAACAGATCAAGAATCTGTCACATCATTATTCCCTTCTGTGCATCTAAGAATACAGCCATCGACCAGAATGCTATAAGAACAGGTTCTTCAGCATGGAATACTAGGTTCCTGACTGCATAGGGGAGCAACCTTGGCAGTAGACGTCAATCTATCCAGCATATTCCTCATTGCCTTGCTGTATTTAAAGAAATTTTTCAGGCAAACGCGATCGACTTAAGTAAATTCTATAGGCATCGATCCTTACAAGTATGCTGAGGACAAAAGTTAGACGAGCAACTCCGGAAAAAATAGATACAAGTTTAATAACCCATAAATCCATTAAAAATTGTGGAAAATCGAACTTTTTATAACCTGCCTCAACCACAAAGCTGGCTGATTTGAACAAACGATCATCCACAAAGAATGGCAACACAGGACCTCATCATCTTATTCATAATCGCTTCTTTTTCCCATAAAAAGAATGCAGTAGCCAGCAGATGCATTCAAATGGAAAGAAATAATTTTCTTTCCATTTGAAATTTGATATATTTGAATATAAATGAGAACTTTACTGAACTTTTCCAGTTGTTAGGCTTTTGCCATCTGTTAAATGAAAAACAGTTTTGTAATATTTAGTTGTGCTATCATTCTGCTTGGCATAGTGCGGGTAATGGACCACCAAATACGGAGGATGCGGAAAGGTCAGGGAATGGCCACCGCATATCCCCGAAGCAATATGGCCTTAGTTGCTAATGCTCCTAAAAACCAAATAACAAACAAACAAGAGGATAATAGAGTGTTCCTATTAAATGCAGAGTTTTAATTATTCCGTTATTTTCTTAATTATTAATCCAAAGCCTTCTATTTATTTAACTGGGATATTTTAAAGTTAAAACTAAATCTGAATAAGAAGTTTCTTAACTTTAAAAAAGTTGTTTTGGTTTAGATCTGTCGACTGGTTGAGTCGACATTTAAGGTTACAATTTGTATGTTACTTCAAAATGTTTGTTACGTAATCATAAAGTAAGCGACGGCCATCGCTTACTTAATGATTTGGGTTTGGTTTCCTCGTTACTCTTTTTATGTTCGGATCGTATAAGTGCATCCTCTAAATTTGGCTGGATAGCGGTCAATGATTGAAATAAGATCCTTTTCCATGTCCGCAAAGCGCTCATGTCCTCTTGAAGACTGGGTGCTTGTGAGCTCCCACTCTTTGAAATTCATTTATTATGAAAGTGGCACTCATCCTTTAGTGGGTATGAGGGTACGGCTCCTTGGATGGGAAGGCATATTTGCGCTGCTTTGAATATTTTCATGATTCTACTTCATTTGTCCTTCTACTTCATTATAAAGGACCAATGCTTTATTAAAGATAACACTACAGACAACTT